>NC_134974.1:1200142-1545640 GCF_965638725.1 Aptenodytes patagonicus
TGCTGACTCCAATTAGGATTTCTGATATAATTTTTTACATTTCATTTTGACCATGTACTTTTACTACAGTGATAACAATTATTTACACTCTAGTTGGTCCAATACTTGCTACTATTAAGTTTATTCTCTTTTAACTCATTATTTTTATAAATACCTTTCACCTCTAAAAATTCAGCATTACCTTAAGAGTCAGCGCAACTATTTAGGGCCTGTGATTCTCTACCTAGCAGTCTTTTCCACATTTCTTGCTCCCATTAGGTACTCGGTCTACCGTTTTACCTCATAAGTCTTCTGTCTTCGAGGAGGGATCACCTCTGCAAGTTGTATTCCTGGGTAGAAAGCAACTGAGCTCCACTCATCTCAATGGACCCTCTGCTTCACACCTGCACACAAAATAAAAACCAAAAAAATATTGTTACATCAGACACTACAAAGCCCTCACAACAATTTACACTCCTACCATAAACCACACAGTTAGGCCCCCCTGGTTCACAAGCTGGTCCTCAATGACACTGGTGACCTACTCTGATTCCCCACACCCTTCAACTGCGAGATCCTCGTTCATCTTCCCATGACCATGCGCTACACAACACGCCTCCCTGCAACGACACACAACATGGCACATTCCAGAACAGTGCTCCCCAGGAACAGCATTCCCAGGAGCATCAAAAAGTCACCCTCCCTGCAAAAACCCTGGCCCGAGTGCCTGACCTCTGCCCAAACATTGGTGATGAACATCACCTCACAGAGCGGCTGGGGACCAGGGAAAAAAAACCCAGCTGGGGGGGAAAAAAATAATCCCCAGCTGGGTTTTTTTATTATAGTTTTTCTAAATGTCTGCAGGTTGTGTGTGGAGGTGAGATTTTTTTCTCTTCAAAGAAACATTAAAAACACCACCACACAATCATGCAAGGTTACATACAGTCATCACACACACCACTCATTCAGCTACCTCACCAACCACCCCTCACTCTCAAGTGATCCATTCTGCCACTGCCCCACCACAACAGGCCACTGCCCCATGTCTGCGGCGCTCCCCCAGAGCCTCAAAAACTGCCCTGCTTATGAAAACCCCAGCCTGAGCCCAACTTCTGCCAAAACATTGGCAATGAACATTACCTCACAGACTGGCCAGGACCAGGGGAAAAGAAACCAAACGAGCCAGGGAGAAAAAAAAAATCCCCCAGCCATGTTTGGTTTTTTTTTTTAAAAAAACCATTATGCTCAACATTAAATACAACCTGCAATGAAACACCTCACACATACAAGGTTAGGCACATTCAGAAGCTAACGCTCCTTCAACAACCGCTCACCCCACCCCTCACTCAAAGCACACTTGTTTCACCACCCACCTGCCACAATGGCATATTGCCCCTGTTCTAGAGCCATCCTTGGAACTGCCTCACCACACACTTCAAAACAACGTTGCCACTCCATTTGATTCCAAAGTTTCAACCTTCTTAACAGCAAGCCAGGGAAGATGCTTGGCATCAGTTTGTATGCTCTGGCAAGACTCGCTTGAGTATTTTCTCCAGTGATCCAGATCACCCTAGGTCAGTGGCAAAACACAACTAAAGGGACTCTACATCCTGCTTGCCAATACCTACTGGCTATCCAAAAAAACTGCCCAAACCACCTCCACCTAAACAGACCATGCTAATCAAACCTTGTAAAGCGAGTCACCTGGATGCTGACCCATAGCTTGACAAGACCAAAGGTCTTAGTTTTGCATATGCCTTCTAACTACAGCTGGAAAAAAAAACAAACCCCAGATATTGAGCCCCACATACACAAGTTAAGCGAAATTCAGCATTAAGCCTGCTCAACTACCATGCAAACTGCCACTCCCAAAAGGCCAGAGCCCAACCTCTAGCACCCACAAAACACAAAGTAACTGTGGCAGCTGTCTACAGCTACATGCCCAGAGATGCACTGTACAGTCTTTGCCTAAAGAATCTGGACAGATCAACATGTAACCGTACCACCATAAAGCTGTGCTACCCCTGTCTTTAACATTGCTACGCTCCTGGGCAGGGCAGCTCCAACCCAGACACACACACACACACACACACACACAGAGTCCTCACACAGACACCACAAACAACTTGACTGTAAGACATGAGAGGACCAGAAGTGAGAAACTCCCATAGGGAAGATGCCTCCAGCAAAGAAATCCTGCAGTTCCATGACAGCATAGATGCCCTAGAGCATCTGTGGGAAAAAAAGTGAGGTGACTGCCATAGCCCATGAGAGAAAGCTATCATCAAAAACAGAACAATGGATGCATGAGAAGCCAGGCTTTAAAACCTAAGACCATTAAGGATGCAGGGATGAAATCCCTAAAGAAAACTATTGAAACAGAACCCTCAAGAAGCAGAGCTGTGGGCACCGCCTGGCTTGCCACTACAATAAATGACCCCTCAAAAACATCTACAATTCCATTCATACCAGACAAGTCTATACTTTAAGCTACAATGCAAGATAAAAAGGGCTCAACAGGCCCTACGCTGATGAGGCAATGTACCCTGAGACCCTTTGGAGGGCTACCGAGGTGCCTGCTGATCACAAAACAGCTATGGCAACATAAAGACCTGAGAAAACTATGGTGTAACACACAGAAGAAACTACAGAAAAGTACACACCACCACAGACAGAGGCTGGAACTGCCCAGCCTGCCCACACTACCATCATGCTGAAGAGTAACCTGCTCCCTTTACCTTCCCAAAGGGGACTCTTCCTGGACAGTCCTCACCCCTACACTGACTTCATAACCCCTCCTTGCAATTCCCAACCTTGTTCCCTCTCGTGCCCTGGTCCCTTAACTTAGCTTTCAGAGGGCTGGGGACCTGAATACATCCTCAAAGGAAAAAAAAAAAGCTAACTGGGATGTTGCTGCAGTCACCCAGTCCTCCTTCTTCATCTGGAAAAAAAGCCACAACAGAGTGCTGGTATTCAGCATCACACTGGTTACTGCCAACCTCTTCCACAAGACCCTCCTCCTCAGAAGTGCCATAGTGCTCTGCTCACTCTGCTCCCAGCCCCACCCTGCCCCTGTGATGGAAATCAAACAAAACAAAGAAGGACTCTGCTTAATCAGCTCAGCCTCCGAAAGAAGATTCCTTCCTCTGCTGACACTCAACACCAATAACCTTGTGCTGTTCCTTGAATGCGGGCTGGCCCTCAGATGCCTGTATTGCCCGTGACCGATACTAGAGCAAACCTCATTGGACACTTAAAGAAAAAGGCAAAACCGGAATAATAGAAAAAACTTGCATGCCTGGGACTGTGATAAAAGAAAGACCCCCAGCTGGAGATTGTTATGAGCACAAGTAATACACATCCTCCTCTCCAAGAAATTCCAGGGAAGCCGGTGACAAACCTGCACTGGAGGTAAGTGCCTAGTCCGTGCCTCTAAGTAACGACTGTGACATCCCCATGGATGGTTACAGGATGGATGGAAAAACTAAGTCAGGAATGAAATAAGTAAAAGGCATGGAGAAGCAGATACCTCAGAGTTCAGGAGGGGGTATTTTAATGTACCCAGTGCTTTCCAAGATGAGACTAATCAGCCATTCAGCCCTGCATACTGTGATATGGAGGCCTGGGTGGTTTACACTATATCTCTGGTGACTATATCTCTGGTGACTCTGTCATAGTTCCCCTCAGCTGCACACAGACTAAAACAGAACAGAACTCATTGACACCCAAAACCAACTGCAAAACCAGTCTGAGAAAGGCTGACAAACCCTCCTCCCTTTCCCAACCATCCCCCATCCCAAAACTTTTGAAACCCCTTCTCTTCTCCTGAACGGTCAGGGAAAGAGCCCCACTCCTTCCTGACAGCTCCGTCCCTGCATCCCCTGAACCCTCTGCATCAGCCGCTCCTCGGTAGCTGCTTTTCTGAGCCGTGCCCTACATTCTGCAGCCACCTGCTATCTTCCATCTTCCTACAGACTCTGGGCTTTGCTACAGGCCCGCAAGATAAATGAAGTCCTGATGCTTATGATCTACAAGGGGCCTGCCACAAGCTGCAAAGGTTCTAGAGACAACATGGTACTCTGTGGGCAATTGGAAGAGGCAATAAGCCATCCCATACCCTGAAAGACACTATGCCTTAAGTCCCTGCCACTTTCTCAAGTAACACTAAAGCTCCATATGCAGATGCACTTAAGATCCTCACCCTAACCCCTGCTAGATAATCTCACTATCAGTTCTATTAAGACAGATAATACCAGCAGCTTACAGAGCATACAGCAAAACTGGTAAAAAGACAAGGTTCCATCTTCAATAAAATCAGGAATTCCAAAAACATGCAACACACCTAGAATAAAAAAAATATACTATTAAACCATCTTGCTACCCCTGAATGCTCAATACAAAATTATTGACCTGAAAAAAGAAAGCTGGACATAAGTATACTTTCCACTATATATGCTGCATAACCTTGGCTCATCCCAAAGCTCTTACACAGATGCCTCTGCCTCTCTAGAAGTCAAAACACATCTGCCCAAGTGCCTTGACCAGCTCAAATCCTGGAATTGACTGAAGGAACAGCAAACCACTGGCATGAGAGAAGCCCAGGAGCAAGATGAGCTCCCTGACCAGAGGCTGTGGCTCATATACCCTGGGATCCACCCACCACCCTTCCCACAATCCACCGGGAAAGGGGACGGGCAAACCACCCAAAGGCATAAAAGCAGCCGGCAGGGTGGTGGGGAGTTCTCATCTCACGATGAGATCACGTTGTAGTGATCTACTACAACTCACGTTGTAGTACGAGAGCAGGTATCTGCTCTCATAGGAATATCCATATTCCTATGGATGCTCGAGCGTGTGCCCAAATCCCCGTGGGAACGGGGACCTGCGTGGGACAGGGACCCACGTGCGACGTGGCCGTGCGTGTGCCGTTACTGCTGTGCCCTGTGTGCAAGGACGGGGGACTCGAGGCACCTGCACCGGGCACAGCCGAGCCAATAAAGCAGGATTTTACCCCAGAACCCCTGGACTTTCTCTGCTGGGACAGGCAGCCCCCCCCCACCCCCCCCACCCCTGCTCAGCCAAGCCGTCACTTTTTCCCCGTGACTTGGAACAGAGCAGAGGCGGCTGGTGGCCAGCCCACGGCAGCCGGGGGAAGGAGTTTCATGTGCTGCTCGGTTACTCACGGAGGGGGAAAAAATAAAACCAAACCGCACAGGACTGAAATAACCCGCCTCGCCGGGGCCAGCAGCTCGGCAGATGACTGTTGAACTCACCACGGGGCAAAGACGGGGCGAGGCTGGAAACAAACACCCCAGGGACCCCCCCCAAATGCCCCTGCGGGTAACGTGCCCTGGGAGAAGCAAGCGTGTCCCCAGGGAAATGAGGAGCCTGGGGGGGGGCCTGAGCCCCAGCACAGTTTGGTGGGGGGGGGGGGGCCAGCAACCCTCCCCCCCCCCCCCGACTTTCTTCGTGCATGCACTGCGGGCAGCTGGCTCCTGTCCCCGCTGCTGGGGACAGCGCTGCGGTTGGACTGAGCTGCCTCAGTTTCCCCTCGCTCTGCTCCCCCCACCCACAGCAAACATCCTCCTGCGAGGTGCATGGAGAGGGGCATGGGGGGGAGGAAGGAGGTGGGGGGCCCAGGGCTGAGCTGGGGGGAGAAAAGGTGCAAAAGCCAAAGGAAACGCCGACGCTGGGTCCCAGTGAATCAGCGCTGCCGTTGCTGCGGGGGGGGGGGGGGGGGGGGGGGGCCGGGCTGGCTGAGGGGTGCAGGTGGGTGTCGGGGGGGGGGGTGCAGGTGCCGCACACCCGCCGCCTCGGCTGTGGCAGCGAGGTGACTGCAGGCAGCAGCCCGGGGGCAGGCGGTGGCTCTGCGGCTCTGCAGCCCCGCGGGGGGACAGGGGACGGGATGACAACTTGCTCCCCCAGCAAAGAGGTTGGGACTTGCCCCCCCCCCAGGGGGGGGGTTGGGCATTTCTCCAGTCAGCACTTGAGGGGAGGTAGAGCAGCAGCTCCTGCTGTCCTCTGCTCATCCCAAGCCCGTGGCCCCCCATAAAACCCCAAGCCCTTCACCCCCATCAACACCAAATCCCTTGGTCCCCCAAACCCTTGGACCCCATAAATTCCAAATCCTTGGCCCTAGAAATTCCAACCCCCCTGACCTCACAGATCCAAAACCCTTGGCCCCATAACCCCAAAACCTCGGCCCCACAAACCCCAAACCCTTTGTCCCATAGACCCCAAATCCTTGGCCCCCACAAACTCCAAGCCCTTGGCCCTATAAACCCCAAAACCTTGGCCCCGCAAATCACAAACCCTTGGCCCCATTAGACTCCAAGCTGTTTGTCCCATAAATCCCGAAAGCTCGGCCTCACAGATCCCAAACCCTCGGCTCCATAAAGCCCAAACCCTTGGCCCCACAGCCCCCAAATCTCTGGCCCTATAAACCCCAAACCCTTGGCCCCCCAAACCCCAAATCCATGGCCCCCCCTAAACTCCAAGCCCTTGGCCCCTCAAACCCCGAACCCTTGGCCCCCATAAACCCCGAGTCCTTGACCCCTCAAACCCCGAACCCTTGGCCCCATGGCCCCTAAACCCATGGCCCCCACCAACCCCAAGCCCTTGTCCTGCACCCAGCAGCCTCCAAGGGCAGGACGGGTTTTTCTCCGAGTGCTCCCTTGAGGTCGCATCCTGCCACTGCAGCATCTCCTCTGAGCTGCCCAGACCGGGCAGGGTACGGGCAGGAGCAGAGCTAGGACCCAAACCAGTTCCCTCACCCCAAAGCTCTGGGTGAGGGAAGACGAAGGGGGGGGGGGGAAAAAAAAAAAAAGTCAAAATGGGTTTATTTTATTAAAAAAAAAAAAAAATTTGTACAATTTTAGTTCCTCTATAAAAAAAAAAAAACAAACCAAAACAACCAACAAAACTTCCTACCACTGCCATAATGCTTCGAGCCACTGCAAACTGTAAAAACAAGCTTTTTATATATTAAAAAACAATTTTACATTTTACAATTTTCTACACGCATGCACAAGGTCTCGGCTCTGCGGGAAAAAAAACAACCAAAACCAAAACCCAAAACGAACGAAAAAGGGTTTATTCTTCTTAAACTCCAAGTGGAAAATCCCCCCCCCTCCCTGGCCGACCCCTCCGCTCGCACTCACTGAAGTCTTTTTTTGCAGTAAACCACCCCAAAACGGGCTCCCAGCGGCAGCAGCACCGATGGAGCGGGGGGAGGAACTGGGGGGGGGGGGGTGTGTGACACCCGGGTCCTTCGGCCTCAAAGAGGCTGGAAGACGAGGGAAGCCCAGGCAGGGGTTAGAAACTGCCGAAAAAAATGGAGATTTCCTGGAAATGGGGAAAGCCAGCCCCGAGCAGCGCGGTGCCCGGGTGGGGACAGACCCCCAGGACCCCTCCAGCATCTTAATGTTGCTACTGGTACCTCCTGGGGAAGCCCCCAGCCCCTCTGGGGTGGCACACGTGGCCAGCGTGCTACGGCCCCAGCGGCATCATTGACCCCCCCGCCCCGAACTCGCACCCCTTTAGTGCTTAGGACAAAATAAACCAAAATCAAATCCAACCGCACGCCACCCCGGAATGAAATTCGGCAGCTCCCGCGACCAAACCAACCCCACCCTGCCCAGCCACAACTTACCCCACACCCCCCCCCCCCCCCCGCCCTGCCTGGGACCCCACGAGACCCCCGACCCGGCACGGCGTGGCCGGACAACGGGATCCAGAGGGGGAAAAAAAAAACCACCCCACCCAACCAATTAAAATAAATCCATGAGGTATTTGCGACCTTAACAAAACCAAGGGAAGGCAAAAGCTTTTGCGTCCCCAATGGTGAGCCGGCCTCTGCTCGTGGGACCACCACGGGCCACCTGCCACCATGGGACATTAATTAAGGACCTCATTGAGCCACGAGCCCTCATCACCCTCGCCAGGAACCCCTCGTTTCATTCACCCCGCTGGCTCCGGGTCCAGGATGGGACCCCGAGAGACGTTTTAAGCTGCTCTGCCTGCAACCCACGGCTGCAGCTCCAACCGGCGTGGGGAAGCCCCACAGGGATGCTGCTGGGACCAGGGACACGGGTCGCCTCGGGAGCAGGGAAACCACTTAAAAAACCCCTTCTGCTTCTCTTAAAAAATAGGATTTTCACTTGCTTTTGTTAAGAGCTGAGCACGGAAACCATCAGCAGAGAGGCGAGGAGGACGTTCCTACAGCCAGGAGCATCACCTCTCCGGTGTCTCGGATGCCGGGGGAGGTTTTCATAGCAGCCATGGATCGCGGAGGTGTTTGCAAAATACTCCCCCCCCCAAAAAAATCTCTAGGATTAAAAACCAGCCCCAGCCGGCGGGCGGTGGTTTAAGGTCAGAGCCAGGACAGTTGCCAGGTAGAAAACGGGCAAGCGCAAAAGGTCCTTGGGACCTGATGGTGCTTGAAGACGCTGGTGAAGAACATGTAGAGTTAGCCCTTGAGTTATGGCACCGAAACACCGTCCCCTTCCTGGCCGTGCCGCTGTCCTCTGCCGGCTGCGCCTTCTGGGGGGGATGCTACACGGACCTGGGTTTCGGGGAGGAGGAGGAGGAGGAGGAGGAGGAGGAGGAAGAGGAGGAAGGGGCTCAGCCCACCCCAACGGGGGCCAAGCCGAGGCGGAGGGCGAGTGGTCACAGGTAGGTGATGGAGCTGGGCATGGGTGCTGCTTCCCGGCGCCTGCCGCAGTTCTGCCCTCGAGCCGTGGCCTCCCTGAGCCCCGGCGGAGACAGGGAAGACGAGATGGAGGGGTCCGGAGAGGGTCTGCCCCCCAACCCCTCTCCATCCCTCTTCAGCTCACACGGAGGTCTCTGACTGCAGCCTCATGACGAACTTGTGCGACTTGGGGTCCACAAACTCCTCCGAGAGCTTGAAGAAAGGGATCTTCTTGGTGCTCACCACGAGGCTGAAGTCCTGGCGTTTCAGCACGAAGACCACCCCGTCTTTCAGGCCGTTCGTCACCGGCTCCTCGCTGACCAGCGTCCACTGCTTGGCCAGCCAGCGGTCCTTGTGGTACTGGATGGTGGGTCCGGCCGTCAGGTACCGCTCAAGGAACGCCTTGGAGGAGGGAAAGGACACGTGAACGTTGCCTTCCTATGGCTCAGCCTATTTTTTTTTTTGCAGCCTCAAGCTGCTCGGCAGGTCCTGCAGGAAAAACATCCCCGCACGGCCGGTTCCCATCGCTGCGCGTTGCTCCCTTGGGGTTACACCCGCTTTTCTGGCTTTATCCCCCCAACCCCTTGTCCTCTCGGGGGGATGCTCTCACATGGCGGGGAAAAAAAACCCCCACCCAAGTCCTCACACTCCAGACCAAGCCCTCGGGCAAACCTGGAGACCCGTCCCACCTCGCCGTGCCCCCCACGCACCTTGGGTGTCATGTCGTGGGTGATGCAGAACTCGAGGTGCTGCAGGATGCTCTCCATGGTGTGGTAGGGCTGTTGCTTGGTGGTGCGCAGGTACTTCTGCATGGCCCGGGCCATGGAGGCGAAGATGGCCTGAGCTGCCTCCCGTGGGTCCATGATCTCCCGCGGGTTCTTCTGGTCCTCCTCCTGCAGCCGCTTGATGTGGGTGAAGGCTTCTTCTACCGCCACCACCAGCCTGCCGGGAGGAAAGCCATACGGACGTGGCTGCAGCGGGGCAGAGTCCGGCCGCGGGCAGGAGATCCCCTGGGGTTTGGGGGGAGCCACTCGCTGCCTGCCTACCTATGGATGGCAGGAACCCAGCTTCCACCCCAAAACGGTTTTGGGGGAGATCCAACAGCCGGGCTTGGGATGCGCTTCCCCGAGAGCAGGGACACCTCATCTTGGGGGGCTGGAGGTGACCCCAGGAGCGCCCCCTCCCTCCTGCCAGCACAGCCCAGGTCCTCACGGGAGTCCTGGGCTGGGCACCCAATGGAGCACACAGCGATGGGGCACCCGGTGCCGCACGGAGCCCGGTCCCCGCCGCCGGCCCCGTACCTGGCACGGCGTTTCCGCACCCTGCGCTCGTGCTCTGCCTCCTCGTAGTAATACTCGTTGTGGCTGTTGTCGCGCCTCCGGGCAGCCGCCGCGATGACGGCCCGGGACTGGCCCGTGGAGTTGTTCGTTGTGTTTTCTGCAGGGAGAAGGGTGAGGTTAGAGAGGAGTTTGGGGGCTCCGGGGTGTCCGATGCTCCCCCTGCCCCACGGGCCAGGCTGCGGCGATCCCGCTCCGGGCTCTCCAGAGCCGAGAGGAGCCTCCGGAGAGGAAAACACAGGGATGGGGAAGGGAAGGAGGAGAGAGAACGAGAGGAGAAGCCAAGGGAAGGGGAGCTCACCCTCGCCGAGGGAATAGACTTTAAACCCGGACATTTTCTTGGACAGGACGGATTTTGGCAGGTTGAGGAGGGCAGGGTTGTAGACCGGGAAATCGTGGTAATAGTTCTCCAGGATCCACACGGCTGCTCGCTGGATGCTGCAGGGAGACACAGCCGGGCACGGCGGGGGGGCACAGAGAGCCGGTTAGCACCGCGCTGAGGGCCGGGGGCAGACACAGCCGGGGCAGGACGAGGAGGGAGGGACAGACAGCGGCGTGGCACTGCAGGGACGTCTCATCCCGTGGAGGGAGCGGGGCTGTACCCGCTGCGGGGCACACTCGCAGCTCCTCCGGCCGGCTGATGCCGGGGTGCCACGGAGGGCAGCGGCGTGGGCACAACCGCTGGTGAATACAGGTGTGCATGTGCAGACGCGCACCCGTGAAAGCACATGCCTGAACGCATGTGCACATATGAACGTGCACACGCACCACTGCACGTCCACATATGAACGTGCACACGCACCACTGCACGTCCACATCTGTACGTGCACACACGGATTTTATGGTTGGCCTTGACAACCTTAAAGGTCTTTTCCAACACAAATGATTCTATGAATGTCCACGCATCAACGCCCGTGCACACACGCACGTGCACATGCACAAACATGGGACACCCCCCCCCCCCCCAGCACCCCCGTACCTGAGATGGCCGACGTTGTAGAAGCGGCTGGCCCCGTCGGCGGAGCGGACGGCCTTGAGGGTGAACTGGGGCTGGAGCTGGCGCAGCTCGAGCAGCACCACGGCCAGGTAGTGCACGAAGAGCAGCGCGTCCACCAGCGAGACGGCGTACTGCACCACCCCCTGGTAGTTGCGGTCCCGCGAGTCCAGGATCCGCACGCCGTAGAAAAGCCAGTAGGAGACGACGAGGAGGAAGACAAGCACCATAAGCAACGCTCGGAAGACGAAGACGCGAGGGAAGAAGGCTTTGGGGCGACGGAAGAAGAGAGCCCAGCTGCCCAGCAGGAGGATGAGGAGTTTGAAGGCCACGGAGATGAAGAGCCCCTCGCAGGGTGTCCCGCAGGGCTCCAGCTCCTCCCGCCACAGCAGCTGGGGCAGGAGCATGAAGGCGAGGGGTGTGAGGAAGGCAAGCAGCGCCAGCGCCCCGGCCAGCGAGACGCCCAGGTGCCGGGAGCAGTCCAGGTGGGCGCTGTCCTCCATGTCCTTGGTGATGCGGGTGATGTCATCGTGCGAGATGCTGTGCTCTGACGTCCCCGTCACCACCGTGGTGGTCTCGCCCCAGTTGTCATCCTGGGGAGGGCGGATGGGAGGGTTACATGGGGGATGGCTCCGTGTCCCCCCCGTCCCCAGCGCCCCGGGGGGCTGCCAGCCACGCCGGACCCCCACCCCAACCCAACGCCAGCATCTCCCATCCACCAAACCTCAAAGCCCGGCGCGCTGCCTGGCGCCATCACCCCCATTTAGACGGCGGAAACCTCAGCCTGGGGTGAGGGGACGCAGCGATTTGGCCGGGACCCTCTAGGAAACCCCTGTCGGCAGCTCCGTGCCGCGCTCCACCTCGCCGGCACTGGCGAGAGCAGCTTTGGAAGTGGGAAGCATCCTGCTTCCAGGCAAACCCCCTCATTAGCGGGGCCAGAAGGAACATGCCTGGCTGCCATCCCAACACACCCCCACTGCCGCTGCGCAGGCGGGCGCTGCCTCCTCCAGCGCCACGCCGGGCAAGACAAAGTCGCCGGTGATCCGGCAGCTCAGAGCACCGGACAGGTCTCCCACCGCCTCCGAAAACCCCCTCCTCAAGCCACAGGGGTGTGGAAATGACCCGTCCCCATTCGATTCCTTCCCAGCTAAAACGTGGGGTTTTCAGTGGAGGGAGAAGACCTTGCACCGCAGGCGCTGAAAACACCGCCCCGGCGCAGCCACGGGTCTGTCCATCTGTCCATCCTCTCACTCAGACTTTCAAATCCTGTCTTACAGCGCTTTGGCATCCCTGAAACTTGGGGTTTTATCGTATCGTATTTTTTCCCTGCCGAATTTCTGCAGGAAAGCCGGTAATTCCATTCCAAACAGCAAACTAAAGCACAGCCTGGGGCTTTCCGGAGGGATGTGGAGCAGAGGGAGGGTCCGAGAGGACCAGTCCATATCCCAGCCCGACCCCAGGTGAACCCGCGCTGCCATCGGTTCGTTCCAACCGTGGCTGGACCGGGCAGGCTCAGCCGCCGGCATCCCAGCCACTGCAAACCCCAGCCTCTGCCGGCGCCGACTTCTTGGTGGGGGAAGATGAAAAGAGCCGTAGCCGCCTGCGTAGGTGGCTGGGAGATGATTAAAGCCAGGGACCGGGCTCCGCGGCGGCCGGAGGAGTGCCGGCACCCAGGGTGGGGGGGCACGGCAACGCCGCCCCTGCTGCCGCTCGCACCGAGGGACCCCTGTGGGACCACGGGACCGGGGCAGCTGGCGGAGGGATGCAGCATGGGAGCCTCCTCCACACCAACCCGCCCGCCGGTGTGATCCTGCCGGGAGCCGGGCTGGGGTTATTATGCCTTGGCATGGCCGAGCCGGTGTCACCTGCAGGTGCCAAGCGAGGAGCTGGAGCTAATCCCGAGGGAGTGGATCGCCAGGGAGTGGATCCCCAGGGTGTTTTCCACCCTGGGCAGCCCGTGCCCACCCCGGTTGCTTCCCTGGGGTGCCGTGACAGCCAGTCCCCTTTCATTTGCACCCGCGCTGCCTGCCCACCCGCCCTCCCCGCCAGCACCGCCGCAGCGCTCGCAGGAGTCCGTCCGCCAGCTGAGGGCCAGCCCAACCGGCTCGACTGCTCCGCCGGGGAGCACCAGGCATGCCGGGAGCCCCTGCGCCCCGCCGGCGGCTCCCACCCTCGGCAGCATCCCCGCAGCAGGGCAGAGATGCCGTCCCCATCCCTCCCCCCTGCCCAACTCACCCTTTCATCCCCCCGAGTCGACTCGTTGTCCAACAAGGGCTCGCCTGGCGCTTGGATGGTCACCGACTTGTCCCCGCGGCTCCCATCCCGGCTTTTCGAGCGATGCCGGTCCCGCCGGTCCCTGGAAGGCAAGAGAGGGGAGCAGGGTGGGTGCACCGGGGTGACAGCACCCACTGGGGCCAGGGACCCCTCCCCGGGCACGCACTGACCCCTCACCTGTGCTTGCGGGAGCTGCGGGAATGCCCGGACTTGTAGGAATATCCCGAGTACTGCGACTCATTGTCCATGGTGTCAGAGCGCCGGGGCTTGCGCCACTCCACGCCGAGGGGCTTGGGTCTCCCCGGCCCCGGGACGGCGGCCAGGGCCTCCTTCAGAGGGGGCTTCTTCAGGCCCAGGGGCACCTTCAAGAAGTCGACCGTCACCTTGAGGGACTCTATTTTGATCACCTGGTTGGGCTCGTCTCAGGAGAAAACGGCTCGCCCGCCTGCAGAGGCGAAGGAGAAGGGTCAGCAGCGGCGCAGCAGCATCCCGGCAATCCCCCGGGGGTCCCAGCCGCCGGTGAGCGTCCCCTCGCCCACCACCCCTGCACCACCACCGCTCCAGCCCCAGTGGCAAGTGGGGACGGGACTTCAGCAGGGAAAGGGAATTTGGGTCACTTTGGGGCATTTTCTATTTTATCCCATGCCCAAGCTGGGTCCGGGATGGCCACCTTCCCCTTCATTAACAATACTGCATGATTAGCTTCTGTTTCGGGTGACTTACACTTTAATTAATATCACGATCGTTATTTTAAACTGCCAAGAGAGTGCCTAGGGTGGGGGCCAAAAAAAAAAACCAAAAAAACCAAAAGGAATGAATAATTGGGTGCAGGCAACGTTTCAGGCCCATCTTGCAGCGCGGGGTTCTGCCCAGACACGTTTCCCAGCGCGGAGCCGGGATCTCACACCCAGGAGATCGGCGTGGGAGTCCCGGTTTCTCGAGGAGCATCGCTTCGCACCGGCTCCAGCTCCCCTTGCAGCAGCCGCCCGAGCCGGGGAAAGCGGGGAGCTCCCAGGCTGCCGGGAGCCACCGCGGTGGCTCCGAGGATGGGACCGCTGGCCTGGGCCACCCCGGCAGCATCCGGGGACTGGTCCACCATCGCAAGGCTGGCTCGGAGCAGATACCATCACCCTGCGCGCTGACTCACGGCTGCCACGTCGTTATTAGCCAACCCCAAACTCCCATTACAGCCATTTGTAGGCACAGACGTATATAAATATACACACACACACACACACACACGAGATACCAACCGACGCCTACTTATGGTGTCGGATCTCTGCTGGGTTGGGAAAATAACGCCTTGTTTAAATCCCAGCCGGGCAGCGCAAGTCACCTTGACCTTGGGCAAAGGCTCGGGGGATGCGGGCGGGAGCTGGGGTCCGCGTTGGTGGTCTCTTGGGGTCCCAGCCCGGGTCGCCCCACTGGTTTTGGGGACTCCCAAGCTGCTTACAGCCCCGACGCGGGTTCGGTGCTGGCTTGCCTGGGTCTGTGATCCCACCAGGGAGGAGACCCGGACAGGGATGGGAGCCACCCTCGGGGAGGCAGAGGGGACATCGCGCTGCCTGACCCATGCCGGGGGATGCCGGACCCGGGCGGAAGGGTCCTGCCAAATCCTCCTGCCCTCACCCTAAGGGTGCTGGGGGGCTGCGGGCATTAGGCATCCCCCAGAGCCCCAAACCCCCCTTCCCAGCCAGTACCGCATGCTGGGGGGGCCGCGCCGGCTGTGTTTAGGGGTGGGCCCATGCCGGGTTACCACGGAAATGCCATTTCGACCAAATAAAACCCAAATGTCTTTTGGCCTCTTTTCCAAGGCCTCGGGGAGGGGGAGGCGGGGTCGAGGAGGGGAAAAGAGGGGGGGGTGGGGTGGGGTGTCCTTTTGTCCCAGATGCTGGATGCTCACACATTTATCACTATGGAAACAAAAGCCCCCCCCCCCACCCCCACCCACGCCGGTTGTCTAGGAGATGGCAACAGGGCCGGGAGCTCGTCCCGGCATCCCCAGCGAGCGATGGGGGAAGGGGCCGGGAGAGAAAGGACCCCCCTGTGCCCCCACCCCCCCAACCAACCTCCTGCCAGCCCCCCTCTTCTGGGCTTTGTTTGCAGGCAGGGATCGAGTTTCTGCTGGGAACAATGCCGGGGCCTCGGCCGCTGCCTCCATCGGCGCAGGGGACCGAGGACAGGCTTGTCCCCAGTCTGGTCCATTAACACCATTAGGAGGTTGATACTGGGGCGGGGGACGGACCCGGGGGACTCACCGGCTCCGGGGGACTCACCGGCGGGGCGGGGCGGGAGGTCGGGGCGAGGAGGCTGCAGGCGGGTGCTGTCCCCCGTCCCGGTGGTCACCGAGGCACTTGGGGCATCCTGATCCTCTGGCGGGGACGGCATCCAGCTGGCGGGTGCCAGAGGGGAGCTGCGCATGGGGGGCCGCTCACGGGACAGGCGGCCGCGCCGGGGGTCCGCGGTCGAGCTGGGGGAAGCAAGAGAGAAGGAAATCAGGAGCCAGGCGTCCCCGCCGCACACGGATGCTTCGCGACATCCCCTCCCCGGGGACCGGGACCACCCAGCCACGTGTTTGGGGGAGAGCTGCAGCACGTCACGCCGGGCACCGCCAGCCAAAGTCCTTGTCCTGCAGGTCACCCACCTCGATTCCCTCTGGGGGCATCCTCCCCACGAGAGCTCCTCGCTTGGCCTTGACCCCTGGCGAGCACCCGAGAAGAGTGACGGGCAGGGGAGGAAAACGAGAATGGGCTGGACACCCCCCCAGACACCGCTACAGCTCAAAACCTGCCCCGGCATCACCTCCACGCCACGTCGGCACCCTGCCCCGTACCCCGGCACCGCGCAGCCGCCTGCCGCTGGATGCGACCCTCCCCAAGGTGTCCAGAGCCAGCCCAAGCTCCGCTCCCGCGCCTCCCCGCTCCAGCCAGAGCCAGGCACTCCTGGAGAGGTGAAGCCGATTTATCAGCTGAAATTAAGACGGGGTTTTCCAACACATCCCAGTGACTCAAGGCACCAGCCCGTGGATTTAACGCTCCTCGGCCACCACAATCCCGGTGGCCAGCAGCCACACCTCAAGTCCACCCCCGAGTCAAGGTTCCCCCCCACGGCTGCACTAGCGGCGTGGGGACCCCGGGGCCATCCAGCTCCCAAAGGCAAAGCCAGAGCCGGGAGATGAAGGTCGATCCGTTCAGAGGGAGAACAGGGCACGCATTTCCAAGGGGAGCAAGCAACGAGCCATGGGAACGGCTGCAGAGGGCTGCGGTGAGCCCGGCCCTTCAACCACAAGCTGGCGACGGGGCAGAGGTTACGGGCAGAAGCTCTGGGGCCCTTTCCCAGGGCAGAGCAGTGGCGCGGGATGGTTTGCTCCGGCATGATCCACGGATGAACCACGGGCGATCTCCGCATCCGGACCAGGGCTCGGCGCCGGCCGACGAGGACCCTCCGTCTTGCCCGTACCAAAACAGCCAAACTTTCTCCCCAGCAAAGGCTGGCGGGGCGAATAACCCCCAACCCAGCAGTTTTGCAAGGTTCATTTGTAAATCAAGCAGCCGTCCCGCAGGTCGCTGGAGCCGGGAGCTCCTCGTCCCCCTGTCCCGCGGCCGCTCCGGTGCTGGTGGAGCAACTTGGCCACTCCAGTGGGGAAGAAAGGGATTTTTTTGGGGGGTGTTTTTTTGATGGTTTGCCCAGCAGAGTGGGGAAAGCCGGTTTGGCAGCAGAAGGTGCTCAGGTGGAGAGGCTGGAAATGGATGCCTCGTCTCCAGGAGGAGAAGCAGCTTTACCCTCCCGAGCCCACGGAGACGCCGAGCAACTGCCGAGGGCTGGGAGCGAGAGCCAGACGCATGCAAACGAGGAGGAAAACTCACATTTTTAATAGCGAGGTGATTAACCATCAGAACAAACTCCCCAGGGGAGGAGAGGATTTGCCATCTCTTGACATCTTCAAGTCCAGACTGGACGGCTTCTCGGGATGATGCTGGAGCACATCACAGGTTCAAAGCAGCGAGAGCTCGGCTGGGGCTTCGGGGCGGTCAGAAAAGCCGCTGCCGCCGTCTCTCCTGCCTTTGAGTCCGTGAACCTCAAACACAAACTCTCTTTTGCATTCAAATGCTCAAAAAAATAGGTCCAAGCATTTCTAGATGAGAAAGCTTTCTTATTTCAAAAGCTCCAGGGCAAATCCTGAGAGAGGAATCCTCTCCTCCCATCCCCGACGAGGCAGCGTGCCCCTCGGACCGGGCAGCACAAACCCATGCCGCGGGGCTCTCTCCCCGCTTTATTCAGCACCAAGACATCGCGAGAGCTGGGCACGACGTTTGCTGGAGAAAAACCCGCTTCGAGCACGGGGCAGAGGGAGAAATCGGTGGCCGAACAACTTCTGTCCCGGCCAAGAGCGTTGGGACCGCACCGGCTGCCTTCGCACTGGAGCGGATCAGCGAGCGTCCACATGTTCTCACGCCGGAGCTCAGTGATTTACACCACCGGTGCCCTTTTTCCAGCATCTGCAAATCTAGGTCAATTAACTAAATACCAGCGTTAAGTCAGGATGCTCTAATGTGGTTACGAGAGGGGTGTGAGCGCAGCCCTTCGCACACCGGCGATAGCCGGCTTCCCACCGCCGGGCCAAGCAGGAGCAGAAGGGAACATCAGCCACATCTGGGCAGGTGTTTTCCTGCTAGACCCGACAAGCACCGCGGCAACTGAGAAACTGAGTCACGGAGCAGGCCAGGAGCATCCCGGGGTCCTGGATTCCTGGCACATGACTCCACCGCTGTTCATCCTCCCAATAAGCCCGGGAGGGCTGGAAGCATGGCTCTGCCCGTGGCAGAAATGGGGAAACTGAGGCACACCGCAAGCCGGAGTCTGTAGCCGCACGGGCTGTTTATGGACTGGCAGGAAACCTAACGCGAGCCTCAGCCCTGCCTCGCACCGTAATTTTTGGGCTGTCCTCCCCTCACTGTGCCAACGCCGAGGAGGTTGGCCCGGGGATCCCCCCCGAGCAGCGATGCCCACAGTGGGGACGCTGCCGGCACGCCTCCGAAACCGGCCCGGGAACGGGATGCACCTCCCAGCCCCGGCACACGGGTCTGCCGAGCCGAGCGCCCGGCACATTTGCTTGCTTGGCTACACAAACACGCCTTGCTGCCTCCGCACAATAGGCACCTTCCCCGGCCGGCCACCACTGCGCTCTCCCGCCGGCCACCGGCCCCCCGAGCCCCACGCTGCCAGGGAAGCGGGAGGCGGCGGGAGGAGGCGGACGGAGCAATGACCGTATTTCACATACGCACCAAACGCTGGGGTGACGGAGGAGGCTGCCGGCACCGGGAGCTGGGCGCCCACGGGTGACACGCAAAGAGCAGAAGGTGGGCGCGTGGCTAGGAAAAACCCCTGCTTCGATGCGGGGGGAGACGGGCTCCCCAGGCAGGAGCAGGGGGGGGTGTCAAAGCAGATATCCCCCCCCCCCCCCCCGCCGCATCTATTCAAGCCCCAAGCACCGGCTCTGCATCATCTACCGAGGAGCTGGGGAGAGGCCGCCAAGGCAATTCGCTGCCCTCCCCCTGTTTGCAACGCCCCCTCCAGAAGCACAAACACCAACAATTTTCCCTTCCTTTCTCCCCGGGCCGTATCCAGCCCCGCACCTCCTCTTGGCTGGCGGAGCTGAGGCTTCACAGCGAGCTCACTGTGCGTCCCTCAACCCAGAGGCTGCTCCGCTCCTTTCCACGGCTGAGTCCCCCCCGTGCCGGGCTGGGAAAGCGGCCGCCCCGGTCCCCCCGGCCGGTGGAACAGCCCCGGCCCCGGGAGATGCCGCCGCTGGGAGGAATCTGCAAACTTCCAGCTCTTTGGTCCGTTGGCACGACCAGGCACTTCAGAGGGACGCGGGAAAGGCCCATGGGAAGCCCAAGTGGCTTAATCCAACTCCCCCATGGGGTCTCATTCTGCTCTCAAATTGCTCAGCGTCAGCTTGGATGCAGAAGGTTTAATATCCCTTCCAAACTGCCAGCTTTAATTACGATCACTCGGGATCGTTACAATATCCGCAGGAACGTCCAGTCCCTCGAGCGCTCCGTCCCCACCAAGTTTCCTCCGGCGGGGAAGTCCCACTGCGCGACTACGGGACAAAGCCCAGCCTTTCACCCGGCATTTCAAACCCGCTGCATGTCTGGGAGCGATGGAGGTCGCAGCCGCGTCGGGCGGCGGGGATGCACTAGCTGCCTCCGCTCAGGTAAAAAGGACTGCACCGAGATCTAGAACCAGAGGGAGAAAAAATGTACGAAACCCAGGGATTTGCATGAGAAGGGGGCTGGATGCAAAGAGAAAGCTATTTGCATTGCAAAACCTGCCAGCACCAAGGGATCCTAACTGCAGCCCTACAGCCAGCTGTGCTCCCAGATGCCCACCGGCCGCTTACCTGCTCCGTCTCTCCCTTCCCAGGGCTCAGCGCCCGGCAGAGGGGCTCAACCTGCACCCCAAATCCTCACAGCCCCCGTCCGCCTTGGCCTGAGATCGTGGGGAGTGCTCGGGGCACCCCGGGAAGACGAGCGGCAGCTTCGCCCTCGTGGTTTCTGGTGCCGGGTCCAGGCGGAGGCGGGATGGCATCGTGATGCCCATCGAGATGTCCCCTCCTGCTCCAACCTCCAGTCACACCGGTGGCACCTCCGGGTGGGATGCTGGCACGAAGTGACAAACCTGTGGCCACCCTGGGGCACAGGAGGATGCAAACGCCGGAGTCCCAGGCTGCTTCTCCGGTGGCCACGAGCATCCAAGCGGTGCCACAGGGCGAGCCGAGGAGGTGCAGGGGTCCATGCTCGTGGTTCGGGCTGTTACTTTGATTTCAGCACGTCCTCCAAGAGCATCGTCGGAAGCTCTGTCCCCAAGGCGCTGCAGCGACACCCCAAAAAGCCAGTTCCTACCCCAAAGGGACACCTGCGGCATAGACGACTGCGCTTTTAGATCGATCATAGCTCTGCTCCGTCAGCTCCGGGTGCCTAATACTTAACCCTACTAAATCCTGCCAGGCTGTGGCGGGCAGACAGAGTTATCTGCGTCTCGGAGCCTGGAAAAGCAGTGTAGAAAGGGGATCTGTGTGGGTCCAGGCAAGGAGCAAGGTGACCGCATTCACCCACCGACTGCGGTGCTCGAGGTGGGGCCGTGCTCAGCCCGAGGCGGCAAACGCCTTTGGAGGGCACAAGGGAAAAAAATCCCTCGCGTGGGGTCCGGCTTCGGCGGCTGGTCCTGCCGCCCCGGCAGCCCCGGCGCCGCGATGCCCACGGGTCCGAGCACTCGCTTCGGCTTCATCGCTGGCACTCGCACGGGGGCAGCCAGGGAAGGGCAGCGAAGGCCCGTGGTTTTCTCCGAGGCCCCCTCCCAAGCATCCTGGCTGGACAATAAAGCCATAAAGCATCTGCCAGCCGCGCCGACCCTCAGAAAACAGAACCAAAACCTAAAATTAAGTCGGACCAAAGACCCGGGGCTGATTCAGCTCTGCCCGACGCTGGGGTGATGGGTTCCCTGCCTTCCCCCCAGCCCCCTTCGGCCCCATTGTCTGCGAGCTGATGAAAACAAGAAACCACATTTGATCATTCAAATGGCTGAAGGGAGCCCAGAAGGAGCACGGGGACGGGCAACTGGTGCCCCCAGCCCCGTGCCCGTCCTCGGGGCCGTGCCTCCAGGATGGGGGCTGTCCACGGGACCCGGCGACCCGCAACCCTAAAACAATCACCCCACGGTCCAACAGCCAGGCGAAGAGCCATCGCCGGCTCCAATGAAGTCGTCTGCTAATTAAATCAGCCGGTCTCATCCTGAGCTTCCCCCCCCCCCCAGCACAAAGACAGCGTAAATACACAGGAGAAGCCCGGCTGCGCACAGATCGCATCTGACTCAAGCTGCCTCGGAGCCCAGCTCGGTCCCAACACAATCCCGAATTTCTGTGATTAAGCAACAGCCGTCCCCAGAGGCTCCGTGAAGATAATATTTAATTCTTCTTTTTTTTTTTTTTGTTTTAAACCTCCGCCTCGGCTATTACACCAAGGCCTGGAGCGGGGGGGGAACAGACTCTACGCCCTCTCCCAAGGAAATAAAGCCTCTCACCCCAGACAGAGCAGCAGGGCCGATGTCTGAGCTCGCGCCCGGTGTCGAGCGGAGGGAACTCCCTGTTGGCTCAGGGCGCTGCGCCAGGACGGGACCAAGATAAACCGGATCAGAATCCGGCCGGGTCTCTCCCAGAAGCAGGTGAGCGTGCCGGCAGGGACAGGCGCAGTGGGCAGACCCTGCCTCGGCGGGTCCTGCAGATCTGGCAGGAGCATCGGCCGTTTTCACTTCCCCGTCCTCAGAGCAGTCACCCAGCCCTGGCGCAGGGCAGGTAGCGGGATGGACACCCCATAGGCGTGTCCCCCAGCCGCCGCCGCCGCGGTCACTCTATCGCTCGCAGGGGTTGCAGGCAGGGAGGAAGCCCTGCGCTTACACCCATGCAGGGCACAAAGAGCTCGGAGGCCAAGGGGTGGTTGGCCGCAGCAGGGCAGCTCGGCCAGTAAACTCCAGTATCAGCATGCCTGCTGCCGAGTGGGAAAGCCACAGGCACCGGTGCCAGGCTGCAGGCAACTGGGGGGGGGGGATCCGGCCCCGCCGCATCGCCCACCGGGGAGGTTCCCCAGGGCCGGCAGAGCCCTGCGAAAAGGGAGCAACCAGCACTCTGGGAGCGAGGCCCATCCCCGGGTGCATCCCTCAGCACCCACCGCCCAGGGACACCCCACCCCACACCCCCCCACCCCGGCCCCCCTTGCTTCAGGGCTGGAGGCAAAAAAACCTGGCGGCCCCGCATCTCCCCCTGCCACGCAGCGAGGCACCCCCGGGAACGGGGCTCGCCGAGCAGCCGCTCCCCGCCTGGCTGCCGGCCCAGGAAAGTCCCCGGCTTCCCAGGCCCTTCCTGCAGGGACGCGCCGAGCCCGGCCCCGGCCCCGGCCCCGGCCCCGCTCCTCCCCGCGCTGCGGCGGGGCTACTCCGCACCCCGGCTCCCCCCGGTTCTCCCCCGCACTCACCATCGCCGCCGCACCTTTGTGCGCGTCCCCCCCCCCCCGCACCAAAATCCCGGGGCTTGCTGCTGCTGCTGCTGCTGCTGCGGCGGCGGCGGCGGAGGAGGAGGAGGAGGAAGAGGAGGAGGAGGAGGAGGCGGAGGAAACCCCGAATCCCAGCGGAGCGGCTCCCCCCCCCCCCCCCCACCACCACCCCCCCCCCCCGGCCCCGCCGCTCCGCTCCGCCGTGCGCCCGGCCCCGGCCCGCCGCGCCCCGGGCCGGCAGCCCCCGCCCGCGCCGCCGCTGTTCCCGGCCGCTCCCCCCGCGCCCGCCCATTGTCTCCGCTCCGCGCTCCCGGCGCCCCTCCGGGGCCATTGTCTGGGGGGGGACGGGGACGGGACGCGACGCGACCCCCGGCATCCTTCCCCCCTGTGCCCGCAGGTGGGGAAGGGGGGCCCAGCTCAGGAGGGTCCCAGCCGCTCCCCCCCCCCCCCGGTCCT
The DNA here is from genome assembly GCF_965638725.1 of Aptenodytes patagonicus. NCBI lineage: Eukaryota > Metazoa > Chordata > Aves > Sphenisciformes > Spheniscidae > Aptenodytes > Aptenodytes patagonicus. The sequence continues at coordinate 1,222,922 of NC_134974.1, forward strand.
CGACCGGCAGCCGGGGCTTTTGGGATAAGGATGGGCGGGGGTGTGTGTGTGTGTGTGTGTGTCCCAGGGGGGTCCCGCCGCTTGGGGGGTGGCACGGTGGGGCTCAGGGTTAAGCCCCACTGGAGTCTTCCCCCGGCTTCGGCAGCCGGTGGGGTCACGCAGAGCCCACGAGGTCCTCGTGCCCGGGGGTCACCGTGCCCCAAGTGTCCCTCTGGTCACCGTGTCCTCAAGTTCCCTTCTGGACACCGTGCCCCCAAGTGTCCCTCTGCACCCGGGCACGAGCATGGCCAGGCCCATGGTGGGGGGGGGGCGAGGATGAGCCTTCACCCTGGCAGAGGTGCCCCTGAAGGGGTAACAGCCCACTGCGGTCATGCTCCTGCTCCCACCTTTGTGCCAGGCCGGGCTGTTTTGGGGTGGGGGTGAGGACGTGCCTGTGAACAAGCGACTCCCCGTGGCCCTTGGATGCCCCCACCCATGAAAGCTGGGTCCATCGCCCGGGTCTGGCTGTGTCCCCCGGTGTGTCTGGGTGGAGAGTCCACCTGTGACCCTCATGGTAAAGGTGTCCTTGGCTTGGAACAGGTCAGGGCGCGTGGGAGCCCCGATCCTCTGCTCCAGCCAGGCTCCTGCTGCACTGGGTTGGTTGGGAGCGCCTGGAAGACCCCCACCCCAGCTCCCAGCTCCGCTCCCCAGGGACAAGGGATGCACAGGGAGCAAGGAGGGACTGGGGGGGGGGGGGGGGGGGAGGGCAACACAGACAGGGGACAGCAGCTCAGCACACACCTGCAGACCATCAGCACACACCTGCAGACCACCAGTCTGCAGAGAGGGAGCTGGGGGGGCTGGAAAGGATGGAGCCATGCCCCATGCAAGCCCCCGTGCCAGGCATAGGGGTCCCTCATGGGGGTCTCAGGGCCCAGCGCTTTGGAGCTGCACCGTCCCCTCACCCAGCGGGGCCCGTGGGAAGGAGCCCATGCTCTCACAGGCCACTCGCACCCCCCGGGCAGCAGGGGTGCCATGGGGGACACACAGCTCATGGGAGAGGGGGGGAACCCAGCACCCCCACCTGCTCCAGAGGGAGAGACCCCCCTCACCCTTCGCAGCGTCCTGCAAAGCCAGTCCCTCCACTGGGCGAGGCCAGGAGGCGTGGGGACCCCCCCCCCACGCGTGGGGGACCCCGCGGCGGGGGCGCACCACCTGCCCGGAACAGCCAGGCCAGGCCGCCGGGCGCTTTATATCAATGAGCGAGGCTGGGAACGGGCCGGGCCCGCCCCCCCGCGCTGCCCAATGGCGTGCGGCGCTCTCCTCCCGGCGCACGTCATTGGCCGGATTTAAATGACTTGTTTTCCCTTAATGGAGAAGGCGGGGCAGGGGCGGGAGGGAGCGATGGGGCAGGGGCAGGGGCAGGGGCAGGGGCAGGGGCAGGGGCAGGCTTGGCCCGGCCCGGCCCGGCCAGGCTGGAGGGGTCCTGCCCTGTCTGAGCCCCGGCACAGCTCAGCCCATGTGTTTTGGGTCCCCCTGGGTCACCCCCCCCCCCCCCCCGCCGGTGTGTGCCCCATCAGGCGAGGCCCCAGGCGGGTGGAGTCCGGCAACATCCTCTCCGCAGCATCCAGAAACGCATGGTCCAGGCTGAGCTCGGTGAGAGCTGCTGGGTCAGAGAGAAGGGAGGGAAAGGGCAGCCAGAGCTGTAAGCTGGGGGAGGGAGGTCGGGGCACCTCGGGAGGGACCCCCCGAGTCTGGCCAGCTTGTCCCTCCTTTTTTTTATCGAGGGCCCTGGCTCTCGTGGAGGAGCCCGTCTAGGAGTCATCGTTGTGGCTCCTGCCCAGGGGTGCCCCATGCAGCTCAGCCAGTGACGCTCATCCCACCGTGTATTTTCCTACCGCCCTGCTGGGCTCCACGCTGCAGTTGTCATGGGGAAGCCCAGCTCCAGCCTGTTCCCTGAGGCGGCTTGAGCAGCCTCGGGGCTGCTCCAGGTCCCCCTCTGCCTCCAGGTATGAAATGGCAAGGAGACCCGATGCTGCATCCTACACCGGCCGTGGAGACTTGAGGGAGGTGGATCCCAGCCTGTGCTGGTCCTCTGGCTCTTGGCACAGAGCTGGGGGATCAGTGTCCCCCCCGGCCTTTTCACATAGCCTAATGGGCTGTGTGAGTCACTGGAGCAGCCTTGAGGTGTAACCTTGGGGGTGCAGGAGCTGTGGCCAAGTTTGGGTCCTTGCGACCCAGCAGGGCTTGAGGATCGCTGCTGGGTGTGGGCCCCCTCTGTTCTCCCTTCCCCCTGCAGCCAGCTGCCCCGGGCTGTCCTCTCGCTCCCGCTCCGGCTCCAGGAGTGATTAATGGGCCCTCGGAGCTCATTCCTGGCCAGCTGGGGTTGCTGGAGCCTCCCTGCCATCTGGGAAGGGCCGCATTGTTCCACCTTGTGATTTACAGGGACGGTCCCCTCCCTCCGCACCCTGCTCTCAGGACAGAAGAGCCTGCCTGGCTCTGCAAGGCGCCTAGCCCTGTCCCACGTGGAGCACCTGGGATCAGCAGCGCACAGGGTGCTGGGCGCTTCCCATCCATCTCCTGGGGATGAAGGAGCCCCCAGAACCAGCTCTGTCTTGCCTTGTTCTTTGGAAACGACCTTCTGCAGAGCAAGGAAGACCCAGGGCCCTTGCAAAGTCCCCGTACACCTCCCTGAGCAGAGCGGCAGGCAGTCATGTCCCCTCACACCCGCCGGACCCCTCTCCTTGCCCAGAGCTGTCCCATCACCCTACACGCTAACAACCGGACCCCGGACAGGTCCAATGCCCATCAGTTCCAAGGCGTCATGGCCGGGCTTCCCGCTCTGCAGGGAGGGGGGCAGAGGCTCCGGGCAGATAACTCCGGAGATTAGGAGCCCTAGAAAGCAGCGTGCAGGGTGGCCAGCCTCTCCCTGCCCCGGGCAGGATCAGCAGCATCTAACCCATCCCCACAGATGTTCATCTGACCTGTCTGCAAGCCCTGGGGCGGCAGGCTGCCAGCGATCGCGCCAGACCCTCCTCGGCCCGTTGGCCCTCCTCTCCCAGCGCCACGCACTGCGGACCCTGCCTGGGGGGGACACACGTGGGTCCCAAACTGCCCCGCTGCACGCCCTCGTGCCCGGCTCTCACCACGCTGCTGTCTCTGGTCTCCGTCCAGATGGGCTCTTTATCTCTGCTACACGATCACCGGTGCGAGGCATCCGATGGCTCATTAGGTCCTGCTCCGTGTCTCGAAGGAAGGGATCAGATACGCACTTTATCTAGCAAGACCGTCAGCCCTTTTGGGCCGGGGCCCGTCTCTCCCAGCCACCCGGCTTTGATCGGCATCGCGGCCTCGGGGGACCCTTGTGCTCTAAACCAAGCATAAAACAAGCATTTAAAAGGATGGGTCACGGCGGGTGCTTTAGGGAAGGTCCCATGTGTGCGCACGGGTGCCGTTTGCCTTCGTCCCTTGCACCGGTCCTGGTCCCAGCCCTGCCTGAGAGCTGCAGCGGGGTTTGCGGCAGGTCCCTTCACAGGGGACAGGGATGCTCCAGGGCCCGGCTGGCAGGGATGGGGTTCCCCAGCCTGGGGGGGTGACAGGGGTCTGGTGTGAGCTTGCAGGGCCCCGTCCTGGGGACCCAGCAGATGGCACTGCCGCCTCGCGCAGGCGAGCTGGGGACACAGCTGCTGCCCACGGTGACATCCCCAGAGGAGCAGGGCACACACAGGCGGCCTGGCCCTGGGGCAGCAGGCTGAGACAAGGCGGGGGCCTTCCCCCTTCCCAACCCGGGGTGTCACGTCCTGCCCCGGCTACTCCTTTTTGGGACATGGAAGGGAGCCAGCAGCCATCCCCACCTCGTCGCTCCCGGGGCAGGGACACAGAAATGCCGCCGGGCAGAAGCAGCTGAGCGGTTTCACGCACGTCTGTTTATCTGCACCTTCAGGACTATTTTCCATGGGTATTTTTCAAATGAAAAGCCATTCCTCGTGCACGCACCTACCTGCGCGCCGGGTCCAGCGTCCTCCAGAGGCCGGGGAAGGGATGGAGAGATGGAGATGTGTATGGGGAAGAAGAGAGAAGGAAATAGCTGTGGGAATAGAGAAAGAGTTGGGAAGTGGGTAGGAAAACGCTCAGGGAGGCAGAGGAGAAGCCGAGCTGCCCGTTACCCTGCCTGCCCGCAAGCACAAAGAGCAGGCAAGGGACCCAATCTGTCGGAGATGACAGCAAGGCCAGAACCAGCATCTAAATTAGCATGAAGTGTTTCCATTGTGCAAGGCACAATGAGGACCATATGTCGGGGCCGGGGCTGGCAGCCGGGAACAACGGGCCCCGCAGAGGTTTGGGAGCCGCCGCCGCGGAGCTCACGCTGCCCTAAGCTGACTACCACCTCCCGGAGCGCACGTGGCCGGGGGTGGGATGGAGACGGCCGTCCCGCACAAACCTCCGTGCGTGGAGGCTGGCGCCGGAGGGGTTGGGAGCCGAGCTGGGTCTGGATGCAGGCGGTGGAGACACGGTGCATCCCAAGGGGCGAACACCGGGGAGAAATGCCTGAGCTGGGACAAAAAGGGGCCCTGGGAGCGCCGAGGTCCCCCAAGGTCCCCTCCCGTGCCCCACCAGCCGCTATTGCCCCTGCAGCCTGATGCTGCAGCCCGGCGCAGAGTCCCCCCGCTTCCTTCCCCGGCTCCCTCCCCCATGTTTATTATTTCCCCTTTGACGCATCTCTGCTGAGCCGAGCTGCAGCCGAGGCCAATTGATTATATGAAGAAATTTGGAGCAAGTCGGCGAACAGCTGCAACCTGCCCCCAGGGACGCGCGGGATCGGCGCAGACAAAGGAGATGAGCCGCAAACTTGCTTCCCCGCGTAGCTCGGGGTGGGCCGAGGAAGCGGGGAAAGCGCTGGGGGCTCGCAGGGGAGAGGGCTGGGGGACACGGAGAAGGGGACCGCGGGGGCTCTGCTAGGCAGAGGTGCACGGTCAAGCGATGGGCGACTTTGGAGCCGGGACCGCACTGATTTCCCAGGGGTACGCAGGAGAGAGAAGGTGGTTTATTGGGTGTGTTTGGAGATGCTGATGTCTGGACCAGATGTCCTCATCCCTCTGCTGTCACCAGAAGGACCGGGCCATTCGGGGCCTGCTTGTCCCAGCAAACCCAAGCTGGGCTCAAACAGTGACTGCAGACCCGGGGAAAGCCAAAGACACGGCGTCCGCCCTGGCTCCGAGCAAGCCTGAGCCCAGCCCGTGCTGGCAGGACTCTTTGAGTGCCAAGAGGACACGTCCTGGTCCCTTGGCCGGAGCGGTGGGCGATGGCCTCCCTCCCACCGCCTCCTTTCACAGGCACGGCCACAGCCATCAACTCCTGCGTGGGGAACCTGCCACCACCACGGAACAGCGCAAGGAAGAGATGGTTAAAAACAAGATTAAAAAAAAAAAAAAAGAAAGAAAAAGGGAAGCTGGGCACTCCAAGTTCAAGATCTCTCTTTTGCTGGCAGTTTAATTTATTTCCCCCTCCCCGACTTCCTTGTGAACTCATAAATAATAAATCCTTGCACAGCCTGAACAGCCAAGACAAACACACGCTGGGGCACACCGCGTACAAGGGTGGGTTGGTTGGTTTTCCGCCGTGGTCATTAGTTTTTTGTTTGTTTTCTAGTTTTCCTTTCCCAAAAGTGCACAACACAGCAAATAAATAATAACATTTATCAATAAATTAATTCAATAAATATCCTCGTGGCAGAGAGACGTGGCTGGTGAGTGGGAGGGGAAGGGTGGGCTGCCCTGCTCTGTCTTGTTCTGCCGCTGCCCCGCTGAGCGGTGCGGTGACGGGGGAGCCGGCTGCGGGGTCCGCTGCTCCGGCCCTCGGGGATCCCACATTCACTGGTGAGTCCTTGCGAGACAGAGGTAGCGATCGTTCTCCCTGCTTTTACGGGGAGGGGGAAAATGAGGTACGGAGCGAGGCGTCGCTGGGAGCTGGTGGCAAAGGCAGGGGTGGGATGGAGCCAGGAGGTCTGCGAGGTCCCGGGAAGCCCAGCTCGCAGGGCTCGGACATTCAGCACGGGCAGCGGCCAGCACCTCGGGGGGGCAAAAAGCGGAGGGTGGGACCCTGGAGGGCAGAGCAGGGCAGGTGCTGCTGGGACCCCCTGCTCCGGCTCTGGGGGTTTGCTGGTGTTCGCAGGACATGGCACTGACCCTCTCACCATGAACGTTTCATCTCTGGCACACCGAAGTCCATCTCCCCCAGCACCTACCCCACGGGCCGGACCACTGCCTGTCTCGCGGCGAGGCTCGACGAGGAGCAGCTCCAACTCATTCCCCGTGGGCCAGGCTGTGCCTCTGCTCCCGGCCCGGAGCGTTGGCTCTAAGCACAGTCAGTGGTTTCTGCGCGGTCCTGGTCCCCAGCCCGGGCTCTGCTTGTGCTCTTGCCACTGCCAGTGCAAAATTAACTCTTAAAACAAACACACACACCCATAAAACAAGGCAAAACATTCACTCTCGCAACGAGCTTTCCCCAGCCTCAGCGTGCCCTTGCTGGTGAAAAGGCTGCTCGGCTCTGCTTTCCCTTCCCGCTCCCCTCCCTCTCCCAAAGTGCTGATCCGTGTTAGGGGGGGCCGGGGAGAGCCCCGGCTGCTGGAAGCTGGGCAAAGGGGCCGTGCCTGCTTCCTCCCCTCTCCAACCCCGCTGCCCTGCAAGCCGCAGGTAAAGTGCAGTTTACCCCAGCAGAGCGCGTGCTGTGAAAGGATCACGCTGCACCAGTGCCATACTGGTTTAAACGGGGGGGCCCGCGGCACCCCGGGGCGAAGCCTCTTTGCACATGAGCCCCGGCAGCACCAGCTGCGCTGCAGAGGAGGGACGCGGCGCCGGGGGAGCTGAGCGCTGACGTCCCCCCGTGCCGGGGCACGTGCCACGCTTGTGACCCCAGGCCTTTTTCACCAGGAGCACCGAAGGGGAGACAGAGGAAGAGTCGGGAGGGATGAAGGTCTGGTGCCCCGGGGTGGTCACGTCTGTGGGTGCAACGGGCCAGACCAGGGGGGCTTCACGCTCGTCGTGCACTAGTGCAAAGGAGGGTCGGGCAGCAAAGCCTGGGATGCACGGGTCTGGGGAGCAGAGTGCTGAGCTTCGGGGAGACCAGATGTGCAACGGAGGGGCTTGGAGAGACGCCGGGTGCTGCTCCAGCCTGGCATGGGAGCAGGGCCAGCGCTGCTCCGGGCACCTTGCAGGCAGCACGGTGAGCGAGCACGCCTCTCTGCTCCGTCTCGAGGGGAACCTGCCGCTGTTGTCCATGGAAAGCGTGGCCAGGTCCTGCCAGGTCTGCACCACACTTTGTGCTTCCTTTTGGGGTGTGAAAAGCCAGGGCAAACACAGAGGAGCCGCTCCGTGCCCAAGGATGCTCCTGGGCTGTGCTCCCTCCGCAGAGAGGACGGTCCTGACGTGGGCCTTTAAGTGCCCAGCGCGATGCCGGGGGCAGAGCGGCAGCAAACAGACAAAATGCCCAGACTGGCCATGCTGGTGGGGCGGCCGGTGGCAGAAGGCGCAGACAGACAGACGGACAAGGCCCCGGGGATGCTTGGTGCTGCAGTGTTTCACAGGTCCATTTTTTTGTGGCTCGTATAAAAGAGGTGACACACAGACAGACTTGGGCTCAGCGGCTCCTGCTGCGGGTCAGGGAGCGGACGTGGCGGACAGACTGACGGATGTGGGCTCAGGATCCTGTAGGCAGTATCAGCGGGATGCGCAGCAGAAGGACGGACAGAAGTTGGGAGCATACACGGCCAGCACAGGCTTCAGGCAGCAGATCCAGCAGGACAGACAGATGGCTGATGGACCAAACATCCAGCCTGACTCAGACAGGAGGGAAAGACAGACGGACGTGGGCTTGGTGGTGGGGAAATACAGAACATAGTTCAGATAGGGGGTAGAGCAGACAGCTGGGGACTTGGTCCATTTGAACAGACGGATGAACACAGGCACAGCATTTTGGATGCCCAACATGTGGTTCAGGTCATAGATGGACAGACGGACTTGAGCTCTTGGCTCAGATGCCCAGCACATGTTCAGGTAGGAGATGCGGCAGACAGACAGACGGATGCAGGCTGGGCGGCTCAGACGTCCAGCACGTGGTTCAGGTAGGAGATGTAGCAGATGGCCAGGCGGAGGATCTCAATCTTGGAGAGCTTCTTGTCCGGCGGCAGGGTGGGCAGCAGCTTCCGCAGCTCGGCGAAGGCCATGTTGAAGGCTTCGACGCGGATGCGCTCCCGCGTGGCGTGGGCTGTCCGGTATTTGGCCGTGGCGCGCCGCCGGCGCCGCCGCTCCTCCCGACTCAGGTGCTGCAGGTCTTTCTTCACGGCCTCACCTGGCTCGGCTATCCGGGACTGAGCGCACAAGCCAACGCCGCCGGCGTCCTCCGCGCTGCCCGTGCGGCCGCCACCGCAGTCACTGAAGATGGACTCGGACTCGGAGTGTGTCGGGGGCAGGTCGATCTCTGTCTGGTCCGAATTGAGCATCATCTTTGCGGAAGAGGGGTGGACAGAGAGACGGACGCTTCAGAGATGTGGTGCGTCAGGAGGACAGACTGACCCAGGCACGATGTCGAAGCAAAACCGCTCTACTTTAAAGAGAAGGTCTCCGGATCACAGCAAGCCCCTGGCTATTCTCCTCCTCTTCCTCCTCATCACACACAGTCTCCGCAAGGGAATTTCAAAATTTTCCCTTTTCCCCGGAGAACTCGTTGGGCGGGCGACAGCTTTCACAATAAATAATGTAAGAAAGATGGCAGGATGCATATAAATAAAATAAATAAATAAATATCCTCTGCGCGCGTGTGTGCACAGAGACCGCGGGCTCTTCTGTGTAGCCGTGGCAGGACCCAGTTTCGGAGCCGTCAGGTGTCAGAGCCGAACTCCTTCCGCGTGCTCTAGAAAACAGAAGCACAGGGGCTCTCAGTACTGCCCGGCTCCCGGCGGACACGAGAGACGTAGCTAGAGAGCACGGCTGTTTGCTCCACCTGCCCTGCAGCGTTGGCCCCAGCTGGAGCAGGGGACAACCCGTCCCCGCCGGGCTGGGATGGGGCTCCGGGTCCCCGGTCACGGGCGGCGGAGAGGGAGCCGGTGGGGTGGCTCTGGGAGAAGGTGGAAGCCATTTCTCCTGGCTCTCCGGAGAGATGACAGGTGGTGGATGAGCGAAGGGGAAAAACAGACTGCGGGGGCGAGAGGAAGGGGGGCTTATTGTATACTAAATGAGCCCGTATGTCATGGATCCTGGCACCCCCGACATATGGAACCCAACACAGCTGCTTTGCTTGATGTGTCCAAATAGACGCTGGCTCCCCGCTCCCTCCGGGACGCTGCGCCGCCGGCCGGGAAAGCTGCCTCTCCTTTCCCTTCTCCCCCCCCCCCCCCAGCTTGCCTTCCCTGCGTGGCTCCGGCACGGGGGCCCCAGGCCCGCACAGATGCCTCCGGCACCTGGGGAGCAGGTCTGGGAAAAGGCAGGTCTTGCTGCAGGCGCATCTTCCCCCCCGGGGAAGGGGAAGGGCTGGGGTGGAGCAGGGGAAGGGGAACAAACTTCAGATGGGGAAATGCTCCTGCTGGAAGAGATGGCAGCCTGGCTGGGAAGCCAGCCAGGCAGAGATGTACAACATATTACCTCTCTCAGGCCTGACAAGCTTGTAATGAGCCATACGACTGAGAAATGGAAACTAAACGAATATGGACAGGCGATGACTGGAAAGAAATAGCCCACATCCCGTTTTAAAAGACTGGCGGGGGGCAGAGCCCTTGATCTGTGTTTGCAGAAGCACTGCCCGAGAAACACAGGGAACCCCGTAAGCGCGTATAGAAACGTCTGCACAGCCTCTCTGAGGCCCCCCAAATGTTATGTGGCTGTTCCTTTGCATGCTTACACAAACACACGTGTACACACACACGTACACATATACCCACAGACACGCTTCCCAGCACATATGTGCAAATATTCCCAGTCAAAAACTCCTCTCCGAGAATCCCACGTCCCTTTATGGACAGTTATTTACACCCACGCTTGTAAACCTACCCCAGGTCAGGCCTCTCTGCGTGCACATGCACACACTCACCCTTGCACTGTGATATTCAGGTTTCACTAAAAAAATTAACCTGGACTTTTTTTCTCTCTAACACGAAACCTGTCAGCTCTGCGTGAGAGTACAAGCAAACCATCCAAATCCTAAACAAAAAGTTACTCTTGTGAAGCCCTTAGCCTGGAGATGATGGAAGGGCTGATGGAAACATGGCTTTCAGGATCCATGGAGATGCCCTCTCAAGGCTTTGAGCTCGCAATAAACTACACTGTCCTTAGGGCACGGCTGAGTTTGGTTTTGTGTTTAACTTGCTCTCCCCGCGATCAGCTTCAGAGACAAACCAGCCAGGGACCAAGAACCACGACCTACGCAGGAGTTTGTAGCTCAAGTTCCCGAATTAGCCACATCTGCTGTAGCCATCCACTATAGCCGTGGCTCCTGCCCCTTGTTTAACCTTCTCCATTCCCCTCCCGCTTTAATTTCTTTTTGCCTTCCGCTCTTGCCCCTTTCCTGCAGATCTGGGACCTCCTTTCTGGTGCTCGGTGGCGGAGGGAGCAGTCCTGCCCTGCCGGCTGCTCTGCCCTCAGGAGTAGCATGTCCGCGGGTGAACACCACCCAAAGCAAGCCTGTGCCTGGCCGGCGAGCAGCGGCAGCCCTTCATGGCCAGCTTGAGACTTGTTGCCACGGTCGTGTTTCCCTGCGTGCTGGCGGTGCCGCCCCGCTCCCGCTCACAATAGCCGTCCCTGGAGCATCGCTCCCAGCCGCGGCGGCTCCCGGCAGCAGGGCAGGGCTGCTGCTCCAGCCGTGAGCGCAAGCTCCGGAGAGGCTGCAGCCGGGCCGGGAGAAGGAGGGAAGGTTGGCTCTGGGGTTGGACACGTGCCACGGCAGCTCTGCACTTTCAGCTCCTGGGCCGTGGCGAGGAGTCGGTGCGCGGACATCCAGGATCACGCTCACGTGTGCAGCTCCGTACCTGTGCGCGCAGCTTCTCTTTAAATACTCTCCCCCCTGCTCTTGGGGACGGGGAACTGCATTTGATCTCTTGCACTAGCTTAATCGCTCTTCTGTCTCCCTCTTATCCCGGCGCTGCTGCTCTGAAAACAACAGGCCTGTTGTCCTCTTGCTCTGCAAACTCAGGTGCTGCCTCACCCGACCGGGGCCGTGCTGGAGGTGCAGTCCACACGCGGGTGAACCACCCCGGTAAGACACTGTGGAGCGGCTCCGCTGCCTCCTGGCCCCATCACTTCAGCACAGGGCAGGGAAGGAGGCAAACAACCGCCTCCTGTCCCCTCCTAGGACACCAGCACCGAGGCACGAGCGTGTCACTTCATCCTGGAGTAGGAGAGGCTCCAAAAACTCCTTCTCCTTGGGCAGACGGGGATGGCGACCTGGCCCAGCAACAGCCCGGGAACTACTCACTGGTCTGCTGTGGTCCGCAGAGGGCACAGGCTGTGGGACACGTTGCTGTCGCTGTCTCAGGGTCCTTGCGAGTGAATTTAAGGTGTATCAAACACGGGAGGCAGGAGTCCTGCACGGGGTTCTCTGTTCTCAGTTGCAGAAGGATGTCGGCGGGAGACGCCGGACCATTTGCATGAAGACAAGTTTCAGTACTGGACCCAGATAAACTCCTTATCCCACTCCTCCTTCGCTGGGAGGAGTCCAGTCCTCAAAAAGCTTTTCCTTCACATGGGTGACTTGTGCTCTGAGGGGCTCTTTTTCACTCTTTCCTTCAGAAGAACCATAAACTGCCATCTTTCCAAATTCATCTATTGCAAGAACCTCGTTTAAACCTACGCTTGCTCCAGTCCTGCCTTCAGCAAAACCCCCGCAATACTTAAACCCCCGATGGGAAGCAATGCTTCCCACCTCCTCGCTTGTCCTTTTCCTTGCACTCCAGACCAGCAGTGTAACAATTTTTGAAGACTCCCTGGCCATGCAAAGTGTGTCTGAGACCCACTTTCAGGCCATCTGAATGGAGGTTCCTTTTCTTTTTCCCCCGATCAGAAATCCCCCATACCACCGCCAAGCCCGAAGCGAAGGATGCGCACGCGGGTTTGTGCGTTAAACCTCGCGCCGAGGTCAGGCCCCCTTCCCGAGAGAGCCTGCGGCTTTGTGCAGAGGGCTACCTTCCCGCACAGACCACGCTGCTTATCTCGCTGTCCCTCTCCCCACCTGCCACGCTGCCATTTCAGCAGCATCAAACCTCGCAGCAACATCCAGGAGCACCGCTCGCCCATCCCCAGGACAGCCGCCTTACCCCCAAGCCGATGACCATTCCTGGGCTCCAGCTTTTCTCTTCCAGCAGGATGAAGCTCAAAGTAATCCAGGGAGGGAGGAACCGCTTGGCTCATCTGTCCATTGAGGAGGCAGAAAGTTTCCCGGGGTGCGCACGGCGTCCTGCTTCACGGGATGGACCCGGGGCGTCAGGGGGAACCCCGGCAGCCTTGGGGCCCAGGCATGCTACTCCTTGGGCAGGAGCGCGAGCGGGCCACCGCGCGTTGAGATGGACACCCCAAGGAGGCATGTGCCCCATACGCTATATATACACCCCAGCCTCGCACGCCGGGTCCGACCCCGGCCGCCTCATTGGCCGCTCCGGTGCTCCCCCCCTCATAAATATTAAAGTCAAGAGAGGGGATGCCATTGGCTGTGCGGGAGGTTGGAGCCCCCGGGAGAGGAGGGAGGTTGGATGTGGTCCTGGAGGGTGGATGGAGGTGGTGGGCTGGGAGGGAAGGTGGGAGGGAGGGAGGAGGGTGGGGGTGCTCCGGGAGAAGGCAACATCTGTTCTCCATGCATATTTCATAAAGGAGAAATAGAGAGATGGGAGCGAGCGTGGAAAGGGGAGAGGGAGAGACAGACAGGCAGGCAAGTCCCTGCGCCGGGGTGGGACGAGGAGCAGCGTCTGCAGAAGAAGCGGGACTGACGGCACAGCCTTCCCGGTGGCTCCCACTGGTGTGCAGCCCCCGCAGCCGCGGCATGGGTGCGTGTGTGTGAGCTGGGCTGCGTGGCCGTGCTGCGCCGGCATGCACGCGTGTCCCTGTGCACGCAGCCGTGCGATGCACGGGTCTGCGGGTGCACGTGTGGGGCAGGCGAGCGCTGGTGGGTGCCTGGACCACAGACAGGCTCTCCCAGACAGGCTCTCCCAGCAGCAACAACCACCCCATAGGTCCTGCCTGTGAGCTGCTGTAAAATTCACCTGTAGTAAAGTTTGGTGAGGAAAGAGAAAGAAAGTGAAAGAAAGAGGTACCCAAAAGACACAGGTATTGCTTTGAAACACTGATCCTCTATTTCACCACGAAACAATGATCTCTTTTGTGGGTTAGACTTGGTCTCTGCCTCTCACCCTTCTCTGATTTCAAATTCTCCTGTTAAATGCCGTCGTGAGAAAATCTGCTCTAGTTTGTCCTCATTATCAGTAAACTCCCTGCTCTGAAATCCCTGCATCCCCTATCCCATGCATACGTATCTGTGTGCGTCCTCCCAGACCTCCCTGCAGTTTGCTTGCTGGAGTCTCCCACCTTCGTCCTCTCCCTCCTTCGAGTGCTGGAGGTTATGCGCCTCCCCCCCCCCCTTCGCCTCCCTCCCAGGCCCTGGGGGCTGGTTCCCCCTCCCCTGCACAGCAGGCAAAGCCCAGGTGATGGGCATTCGCACCTGGGCGGACTCCAGCCCGTGGCACGGATCAGCAGATGGTCTCGGAGTTTGCAGGGCGAGCGGCGGACGAGGCAGAGGGATCAGGTGGCAGCGAGAAGCCTGCCTCACCATTGCTATGGCACCGATTATAAAACAATATTTGCCTAATGAGCTCGTGGCAATAGCCACATCCGCCCCGAGACTAACACGCGCGCAATGCACAGCATGCCTGGGTAATGCACTGGATGCAACGCACGTCATGCATCTATCACACGCACGCCCCGCGCACACTTCTCACACGCGCAAATCACTCCTCTCTCGCGTGTGGACACACGAGCAGCACATCCACATCCACACGGGTGTGCACACCCTTCAGCAACCCCTTCCAGCCCCGTTGCACGCCCCACATCTCCCTGCCCGTGCACACACGTCCCCCTCCTCCCTCGCTGCAGTGTTCCGCCTGGGCCCCTCATCTCCCCCGAGAGCCTGATGGGTTGTTTGTATTTATTTCTCGCTCCGTGCTCCCTTGTCCCTCCTCTGTACCCGTCTCGCCTGCCCACCCCCAGGGCCAGCTCCTCTCCCCCTGCCAGGACGCCAGCAGGGCCCCACCTCTCTCCGCAGCTGATGCTGAGCTGCTCTGGGCATCCTGCCGGGCTGGGCTCGGGGAGGAGGGGAGGGAAGGAGCGGAGCTGGCTGCTGGAGCCTCCCCACTGGGGACGCCAGGCCTGATCCGCACTGGCCTCGCAGCCACCGCAGTGTGCAGCATCCAGGCGAGCGGGCAGGTTTCGGCTCCCTTCAGCAGGCTGGCACTCAAGTTCTTCTCTCAAGTTGAGGCATTGGCAGATACATCCTCCCACGCCGGATCCTCGTGGCTCTCCTGGGGAGCGATGCACAGTGCTCTGCGGGGACACGGACTGCCCGGCTCGCCCCGGAGGCAGGGTACGCTAACCAGGGACAGCCCTCTCTGCTCGGCTGCAGTGGCACAAGCACAGAGCCTGCTCCCAGCAGCTGAGGCCCCCTTCCCATAACGCAGTCACCTTAACTCTGCCCTGGGATGACGCAGACTCTCAGCCTTCCTCCTCCTGCAGGTAAGAGCTGAGATTGCAAGGGCCCCTTCATCTGTCAGCATCCAAATTTTGCACTGCCGGGAGGGAGGATTTCATCAGGGGATGTCCCTCAGCTTGGAAAATGGTTACTCTTTGTACCCGAGAAGTGTCAACGGGCAGGACGCAGCCCTGATGCTGAGCACTGCACGGCACGCACACAGCCCGCAAAGCCTTGCAGAGCCGACTGGCTCGTGGAGGGTGAGATGAACACCGGCAGGGCTGTGCCGGGGAGCAGGGGAAGATGAAGCCACAGCCACAGGTCTCGTGGGAGGGTGACGGCAGAGCAAGAAACTCAAGACTTTTCTCCTGCAATCCAAGCCAATACTCCCGCCGTGGCTGCAATCCTCCCTGGTCCCCACTCAGAGCCTGCAGCCCATGGGAGCTGCCGTGATCCCTGGGATTTTGGCTGCTGCCTCGTTCTCTACCCCCTCAGCAAGAACTTCTGAGCTTCAAATATGCTAAGGCTGGCCAAAAACTGATGAGATTTGGGGGAGGGAGAACAAGAGACCCTCTGGCTTTGTTCTTCACTTCTGAGTTTCCCAACTTCCTGGCTGGCAGAAACTGGTATTCCTTGTCAAAACCAACCAGGTTTCTTAACTGCAGGAGCCCACAAGCTGGAGCCTGCAGAAAACCCTTGTTTCCTCTGAATTCCTGGGCCTCCTTTTCAACACAGCGTTCAAGAAGAAAGAGGCTGGTGAACACCGGTGGGAGCACAGCCAACTTTTAAAAATCTCTCGATACTTTCGGCTTGACCTGTGAGGTCGATGGACCCAGGTGGGTCCATTGCGGTGTTTCCATCCAAGGGGTTGAAGCCCTCCAGGACTTGCCCACCTCGACCCACAAGGTTGAGGGATCAGCTGCAGAGAGAGGAGCTGTGGCATGGGGCTGGGGGGACCCGAGCCGGGCTCGCCGCTCCAGGCCTCCTGCGTGCGTGCAGGGAGGGCACGGCGAGGTATGAAAAGAGACTAGAGGAGGCAGCATTTGGCAGGAGATGAGGCGACATATTGTACAAAACCACTGGGGACCACACTGGCCTGGGCTTGTCAGGGAAAACAGGCAGCTTTAACCCTTGTGCTGCTGGAGCAGATCCAGCCGGAGTTTTGTAACTTTTGTAGAGTGAGGGGCTGCACGTCCAAACAACGGGTGGGAGACCTGGAAGGAAATCCCTGCCACAACTCATAGATGCTGGAAAGACAGAGTCCCTGGGGGGGACGTTACTACTCCTGCCCGTCAACTGGTACCTTCATGCACATGGTGGGACTGCACCCCATCGCTCCAGCAAGGACCCTCTGCAGAGCGAAAGGTGCTGGGCTCTGCTGTGTTCCTGTGACCACCCAGCTGCTCATTCATGGCAAAGTCTTCTCCGGCAGACCTGCCGTTTTGGACCGTTCCCTGCAGCCAAGCCCTCAGCATCCACAGTGTCACGTTTGGTGCCATTACACTTTGTCCAGACATGCACAAGTGCAGTTTGTGGGGAGGGCAGCTGCCAGCTCCATCACGTCTGGTTTGCAGCACGCTCTTGCAACCAACAGCTGCAGCCTGGGCTGGCTGCGAAGGTTCAGACGCTCTGCACAGACGGCGCAAGGCCTCGCCGACTACACTGCGATGCTCAGCCGGCTGATGCTCCAGCTACCAGACTCTTCGCAGACAACGAGCAGGAAGCAGAGCTATTTGGATCGACGCTGGAGAAGCACCTGGGCAGCCTGTTAATCTTCACTCGGGGTGATGATGCCCTGCGAAGCCAGGGCTCGAGGCCTTTTTGGGCAAGTATGTTAGAGCACGCAAATGCGTGTGCACGTGCAGGCTGTCTGTGCAAGCTGCGTGCGCACAAGCGTGCGTGCACGTGCAAACTTGGGTTGCAGAGCACACACGCGTGTGGGTAGGTGGCTGAGCAAGGTCTAGCACCCCTCAGCACGTGTGTTTGCGTGCACACCCATGTTTACTTGTGCATGTGCCTAGCTAACAACAGAAGGCCCCTGATCTGCACAGCTCTCTCCACACCCTGGCCACGCTTGCCTGGCTAGTGACAGAAGCTCTCGGCTCCGATAGCCCCTCTCCTCTCCTCGCCTTTGTCTCCCTGGCTTTTATTGAGTGCAGGTTTTGTGAGCGGTCGGTGACAGACGGCCCCGGTGCTCGATAACTAGACAATCTGTCACCACCACCACTGACAGCTTTCACAAGGAGCCCCTTTCCTTTCATCCTTCCCGGTTCCCTTCGCCTCTGCTTGTCCCCCTTCCACACGTGCTCTCTGGCTTTGTTCCCCCCTAAAAGCCAAATAGCGACAGAAGCTCCTGATCATAATATTGCTCTAATCGAGTCTGTCATAATCGGATCCAATCTAATTACGTTCAGATCCCTCTCTTCTCCTGACTCTCTCTATTGCCTGTCCATCTGTCCCTCTCTTCCCTTCCCAGTCTTTGTGTCCATCCATCTGTTATCTGCAGGCCTTTCTCCCTTCCCATCATCTCCCTGGGCCCCTGCCCCATTCGCAGCGTGGCCACCCCGGCCCTTTCCTCCAGCGGCTCCCTCTCCAATCCATCTCTCTTAAAGGCCTCTCCATCAATCCATTTAGCAGCAGCTCCCTGCCTCCTCTAGCCCATCTGCTTCTCCCTTTCTGCTGGCTGCGAGATGCAGAGATGCTGTTTTGTTTGTATGTCGATCTTGATTAGCCCCAGAAACCTCACTGTTAAAGCTGTGCTGGCACTGGGGAAAGATCACCTGGGTAGCAGAGAGCTGTAGGTCCTAAGCAGCATCCTCCATCCCTGCCTCACCATCTACCTCCTCCAAGCAATTGCACCGCACACAAGCGTTCAGGCCGGACACGCAGGTGAAAGAGGCTGGAGATAAAAGGACGGGGCCCCAGGAGCACAGGGCTGCACAAGGCAGGCTGGGGAAGAGCAAGCTTGAATCAGTATCTCCCCAAACTACCTTCCCTTTTCCCTAGCCCTGGTATTTTTCTCCAGGAATGCACACGACTGGCTGGACAATGGACAGACGGATGGACAGACACGCAGGCGTGGTGGTGGTGAGATCTGACGGGACGTTCTTGCTGCACACCGAGAGAGGACAAGGTCGAGCAGAGCCGGGGCAGACGGCTGCAATGGTATCCAGTGTGGGAACTAGGTGCCCAGGTATCAGTGTGTTGTGGATTTGGGGCGCGGGGTCACTCCAGGGTTTTCTGTGCCTTTCCCAGCAGCAGCAGGTGCTGGTCTCCGTCAGAGACGAGGGCAGCAGCAGAGATGGACCCTGAGCATGATCCAGTCTGGCAATTCCTACAGTCCTATTTGTAGTAGTCAGACCCTGATTTTAAACACATGTTGGACTCAGATGCCTGCTGGGTGCCAGCCAATGG
This sequence comes from Aptenodytes patagonicus, assembly GCF_965638725.1. Classification (NCBI taxonomy): domain Eukaryota; kingdom Metazoa; phylum Chordata; class Aves; order Sphenisciformes; family Spheniscidae; genus Aptenodytes; species Aptenodytes patagonicus. The sequence continues at coordinate 1,241,030 of NC_134974.1, forward strand.
CCCCTGCTTGCTGCGATAGTTATCCTGAGCTAAGCCGCCTTCGTTCCTTCAGCTGGACCTCGTCGCTGCTCATGGGCAGGACACAGAAAGCAGTTGTCAACGATCGTGGCAGCAGGATTACTGGAGAGCGACCACAGGCTACTGGACAGAGCACCGGACGGGGACACAGGACCCGGTGTATCCTTTAGACAGCAACATCACACAAAGGCTCCATTACGTCTGTATCCACTTTATTGGTCCACGGACCAAAGACCTGCCAGTCTGCGTAGGCAAAGGACGGGCTCAGGCCCACTTCACAGAGACTCAAGGTGCAGGGCACACAAAGCTCGGAAGTCTTTAAAGTATTCAGCACAGAGAGATCTGGGGCAGTTTCAAAGGCATGCAGAGGAGTAGCTCTTGTGGCAGGCAGCAGGTTTTTCCACGTATTTATTTGGGAGTTAAAGCTAAATGCTCTCCCTTGAATAATCCACGCCTAAGCAATTGTCACTTGTGGAAACAGGATCTGGTTGTCTGAATATGCCTTAAAGCGGTATGTAGAGCAACACCTCAGCCTCTCTAAATCCTAAGCTAAGTATCGGGCAGGCAATAGCCCAGCTGGGAGCCGACCCCAGCCACACTGCAAATGCTGACCGTCAGGGAGAAGCGAAGGGGGTGAATGACAGTCCTAGCAAGGCCATCTGTGGGACAGCTTGAGTCCAGCCAGCTGCAGCCACTGGTGCCCAAAGCACAGACGCTGGGCTCCAGTGCTGGGAACAGGAGAGGCAGCAGAAGCTGGGCAGACTGGAGAGGAAGGATGCTACGTGGGGAGCAGAAGTGTCGTCTCAAGTAAGAGAAATAGCGACTTCTTAGAGAAGTGACAGAGAGCACAGTACTACAAATGCTGCTCTGCGATGTCCCAAGCTCAGCCCCCAGCTTGAATAAGGCAACGGTAGCTGTTCCTATAGCTCACCCAGCAAACTCTCCTGCCCTTTGTCAGAAAGCCTCTTTCTTTGGTCTCCAAAAATCAATCCCTTCACCCCCCCGCCCCGGGCTTCATCTCTATTTTAGCTGCTGATAAAACGTAGAAAACAAATTATTTAAGAAGACACCAATTTTTTCTTCCTGTCTCCACTGCTTCCTTCTCCCAGAAGCCAAACAGCCCTGGCTTTGTTCTGGGTATTAATTAACTTTCCTGCCTCTTAATATTCCAGAGCCATAAAGTTCCCAGGAGCTGGGAGGCCGGGCGCTAAGAAAACACACATTTCCTCTCCTTTCTCCTTGTCTCATTGACTGTCACCCCCATATGCCTCCCCCCTCAGGGCACAAGGGCAGCTGCAAACCCTCCTCTCTGGGCTCAGCCCCAGCCCTCTGCCTCCCAGGAGGCAGCCGAGTTCAGAGGTCAAGAGAGTCAGTGGCATCTTCTTTTTGTGCAGAAATCCCTGGTAGAGTTGCGTGGGGAGAGAGGAGAGGAAATTGATGCTTGCAAATTATGTGTGTGCATGAAGGGGAGTGTGTGTCTCAGCAAGATGCCTGGGGGCTGTACGGCGGAGACAGCATGTGCCAGCTGCTCTCCTCAGCAAGAGAGTCAGGGGCTGCCCAAAAAAGCTAGTCTGGGCTTTGACGTAGCTGGAGGTGGTTTGGGGAAAGTTTCTTCGGAGCAGGTTGGTAATCCAGGCACTATCTCAGTGCCAGAGGCGTGGGTGGGAGTTCCATGGAGAGTCTGTGGGGTTATCGGTAAGGACAGGACTTCTCACGGATCTTTGCAAGGCAAGGTACAGGGATGAAGCTGATTTTGGAGGACAGTCAGGAGAAAAGTGAGGCCGAGATCCCTGGGTTTCTACTCCCAGCTTGGCACGTTGTAGCCAAAAGAGCTGGCAGCAGGGAGCGAATTACTTCTCTCCAAGCACAATAGGAAAGGTGGTTCCAGTGCCCGGTCGATCTTCTCCAGGGCTGTCCTGCCAGTGCCAGGCTCACCAAAGCTGGGTGCGGGGAGGAGATGAGAACAGGCTCAGAGCTGCAGCCTTTACCTTCGAGAGCAAAACACAGTGCAAGGTGCAGACAGGCAACTGCCCCTGGGAGCAGCTGCCCCAGCCTTTGCTGGCATCAACAGCCTGTTTATTTTGAGGAGCAGTTCAGCAAGACTTGCTAGAAGTTGCATCACTTCTTTTTCCCCTGGCAGAGGGCTGCAGAACTTGCTTCTTCCAGGCTCCATCTCTTGAGGGTGAATTTACCCTTGGCTGCTCAGCTGCTTTCTCCTTTCTTCCCTGTTTCTTTGGTCAAGCGTTGAGCAGGGGAGAGAGCTTGCAGAACCCCTGTCCCACTAAACCAGCAGAATAACTGACCTGCTGAACTCAATGCCTAAAAGATGCCAAAGATGCCAACCGCTTGGACAGAAGTCAAAGCTGTCCAGCATCTCTAAGCATCAGGAAGAACTGGTTAGACCAGGAATGACGTAAAACAACCTCAAAATGTAGTAGCTGCAGAAGAAATTCAAGTACTCGTGCTTTGGAGCAACAAGCCAAAGTCTTAAGAGTTTAGAAGAGAGCGTTTTCCCAGTACCTGAACTTGACTGTGATGCTGAACTGAAATGGAGCGAGCTTTTGTCTCCTCTGCTGAATGTGCGAGAGAGATGGTAACCTTTGTCAGCTGGGAGAGTGTCTTAAATCACTGCAGCAAGGTTTGCCAGGAGAAGCCTGTTGAAGCCAAAAAACAGCTAGGTATCTCTAGAGCGTTCCTGTGAATTGTTTCCCAGCTGGACTATGTCCTCCTGGACCAGCTACGACAGACGCAAGTGGTGCTTGCTGCATCCTTTCCCTAGACCAAGAGGCAGCCAGGAGTACTCTGCTGTGAGCCGCTGCTTCAAAGACGACCAGACACGGAGCAGGAAAGTTGTTTGCTTTCCATATGTTTTGCATAATTTCCCATGCAAACTTTTCTAATTATCAAAGCAAATGGGCTGTGAATGGGGGAATCATCTCGTTCACGTCAGCCTACCTCAAAGAAGGCCATACCACTGGCTTTGCACTGTCACCCAGCGCAACTCAGACTCTACCTTATTTAGCCAGCACACATCAAAATACACGTAGTTGCTCCTCGGAACTCAACAATTTTGTTTCTATTGCAAAGATAAAAAATAAATCTACATATATACCAATATTCAAACTACTTTCCACATTAATTTACTGAGAAGGCACTTACTCCCCATTGCTTATTAGCATTAGGGATGCTCTAATTAATGCACATAATCTCAGGAGTGATGGAGAAAAGCGTATCAGGGGAGTTATCAACTTTAAGGTTTGCGCAGCTGAGGACAGCTGCTGTTACACCAGGACGGACAGGAGGAACTAGAGACACAACTCGGCCCCAAACCAAAGGCAGCTACTCTACATTACAAAGGAAGATACACAAGGGGTCCAGCCTGTTTCATTTTTAAATTGGGGACATGTATCTACTGCAGATAACTGTACTCGGACTGAAGGCATGGAAAAGATGGCTTAAGAGTGAGCCTTTCCAGGGCTAAGACACTAACTCCGGGCTTAAAGCAGGAGACAGCACCTCCCTAAGGGGCAGCGATTTAGTAGCCGTAGACAAAGCAGCAAAGGCTTTCCCGGTCCCAGCGGAGGGGAATGAGCACTCCCAAATCCACTGTCAGCTCTTTGTTTGAAGATCAGGAATGAGACTAAACGACTGAATAGGTCACAGAGATCCCGATTCCTCCCAACTTGCCCCGTTTATGATCTGGAGAGGGATGCAGGTGAACTTAAGACCTTTTCGCATGGTCTTGTTTCCATATAAAATGGGATTTCATTCTCCACGACACACAAAGCAGCTCCTTTCACCAACATTAGCTTTACTTTAACAAAACACCTTTGTATTTCAAGTACCGTTCACCTCAAGGTCTCAAGAGCATCCCCTCACCCCTGTGAAACAGGGCAGTATAGCAGGGTCCGTCACCAGTGAGAGAAGGGCACTGCGAGGGGAAGGGAAGCGGCCGCAGCCAGTCTGGGGAAGGACAGGGAAGAGAAACCTAGGGACTAGGACTCACTCTCGTAGCCCATTTACTTCCCAGACGAATCCCGCAATCCTGACTATTTGTTCCCCACCCCCTTTCATCCAACACTCAGGCCCAATTCCCCAGAGGAGGGAAGGCTCAGATCTGCACGCCGCGAGCCTCGTCATCAAAAGCCAGCTGAGCAAAATGCATTTACTGACCATGGCAAAACACAATGAGGAGGGCTGGAAACACCAATGGCTACTGCCTTTCCTTTCACCTCTCTGTGCAGCGACAGTGCTGGCACCAAGAGAGTTTGAGGGACACGCAAACCCCCAGCTCAGGGTAAATTTTGGGCTGACAGTCAAGCGGAGACTTGCGGTGTTCTCCAGCGTTGGCAGCAGGAGGGAAAATGTGTCTCTTCTGCAGTGCCTGCCAGCCTAGCCCCCTTGCTTCTCCCTTCCTTTTGTCAGCCACTGATAGGAGGGTTGCTCATTGCACTGTCCACAGGGGAGACCTGTTGGCCATCCAAGGAGCGGCATAGGCACAGACAACAGAGGCAGCTGTTTGTTCGCCTCGCCAGAGAGCAGCTCTGAACAAAAAGCTGGGAGTGGAAAATGGGGCTGGGAGTGGTAAAAGGGTTTATTTCTGTTTGTATGGGGAAAACAAGGGGGGGAAAAAAAAATTCCAACCAGAAGCCTTTGGGGGGAAAACAAAACAAAACAAAAGCGCTCAAACCCAAGCACGGAATCTAGATCTGAAAGATAGGAGAGAGCACAGTATGGGAAGGACGCATTTTTAATTTGAAAATTATCAAGAACCCTGTGTATATGGACCCAATTTGCTGATTAGCCATCACTGATCCCACCATCTCTCCACACAGCACTGCTCCACCTTGAATTAAGCATTTGCATTTTGATATGGAGAAAAAAAAAATGTAATAAATAATAATAAACTTACCTTAGGGAAGGAAAAACATATTCCACAAAATTCTCTGCCAGACCACATGCTGTCCTGAGGTCCTCTGTCTCACCCAAAATACTTTCATGCACAGAAATAGTCTACCTGGATAATTTTGGGGAACTGATTTTGTTCTGACAAGTTGGAATGTGTCCAAAGATTAGGAGTTAGAGGCTATGAAAATCCTTATTGTAAAGACAAGATATCTCCATGTAAATTGAGATATGAGTTTCTTCAGCATTGCTAGGAGAAATGAAAAGAAATCCGGCACGGAAACATTCCACCAAGTATCAGGAGCTGTTTCCTGATAGCAGGATGCATTAGCAAGTGGAAAAAGTCTCCCTCAGGGTAGCATTGAAAGTAAAAAGTCTGAATTACTTTAAAACTCCAGACTGTATGCCTGGTTGAGAAAAGACTTAAACACAATAAGCCTACACTGTCCTCTAGGGAAGGGAAAACGATGTCTGCTTTAGCACTCATCAGCTCTGATTTCTGGAATTAATCCTCTCTACCTATTTTTGAGCTCTTCACTTTGGACAACAGCACTATCGCACCTTTAAATCATGACTGCTGAAGAACAAGTGAATTTTCATACACAAGAAACAACCAGGAACATCCAAGTGCCTGGTTGGTCACAACCCCTAGCCCTGAGAGCCCAGTCTTGCTGGGCACTAAGCAATAGCATTGAAGGAAATAAAGTGTGTGAGCATGCTCATTAAAAAACACGTTTATTATACCAGCGCCTAGGGATCGACTGAGATCAAGGTACCATCGTACAAAGCACTGTTTGGAGTGATCAGCCACCCCTGCCTTGGAGAGCTTACAGTCTAAACAACAGTGAGTTAATCCCCTGTCCTGTCTGAGGGCACAATGTCTTTCTTCTGTCCAGCTGCAGAAAGAATTCAAAGTTTCAAAGCGAGTCAAAAAACAAATCGGACAAACTCTGTTTCTCCCGAGACCGAAACATATTGCAACACCCAGTGTTTTTGGTCCTTTTGGCAGCAACTAAGACAAAACAGGCAATGGGTTAATTTGTAAGCGGAGATTTTTTTAATTAAACGGAACTATTTATATATATACAAAACCCAGAAAATATTGCACCATTAAAAAAAGGACATTTTACATCTAATCATCTGTTAAACACACCTTGCCCTCCCTGCATTGTAGTATACACAGATTCACAGCAACTGCTGGACATTAACAGGCAACCTGTGCTGTCAGACACCATGGAAATCTGCTGGTCCACATACATCCCAGAGAAAATACCTTTACCCTTTCCACCCTTGCCTTCATTTAGGGAACACATCCATCACATTGTCGTCTCAGTGGCATTCAGGACCAATCCTCTCAAGTTGCTCAGAAGTAAGGACAAATTAAAAAGAAAGGCTTTGGGAACTTCTCAGTCACCGTTTCTTTAGGGCTTGGTCGGCACCGTTTTCTGGGAAAGTCTCTTACGTTTTAGGGCTCAGTCCCTAGAACCCGAGCACGGAAGCTCTGGAGAGAACCCTTTGCATCCCTATCCAGAGAGAGAGGGGCATTCCAGTGTAGTTTTATCTTTGAAAATTGTAATCCAAGGGCTAAAGACTTCTCAAGCCCCGAGAGCATCTTCAGTAAGCCACAGCCCCAGGGTCCCGCGGGATGCTAAAAAGTACATCCGCTTTGGCGTTGATAAAATACGTGGCGAGGAGAGAGAAGATCAGAATGGCAATGCCCACAACCAAAGTGATTATCTGGGAAGGGATGAGAAACACTTAGCATTGTTGTTACAAACACAGACCTGCAGCACCTCACAGAATTTGCATCGAATGGGGGTCTCTGTCAGAAAGCTAACAGAGACCAGCTCACTGCTGAGGCACCGCGGACAGTGAAATAAAAAGATACTCTGAGGACCTTACAGACTTGGACAAAAGCGACTGCCAGACAGGATCAGGTCAGCTTTCGTTGTAGTTATCAACAGTGCACACAAACCGATGTTTAAGAGAAAAGGTAAGAAAGTTGTACCACGGATAAAGAACGTATCGCGTTTCAGGGTGGTCGACGCAGTTTGCAAAGATTTTTAGCAAGCATTTAACTTAATGCTTTGGCTACTCCTGCATGAACTGTCATCTCCTCCAGCGAGGAACTCTAAATGCCAACAAGCACAGCTGCTGGCAGAATCAACATCTGTCAAAAGCCTTTGCATAACTGAGATTACCTCCTGCTCAGCACCTTTCCTGAAGCCTAAGTGCCAGACCAGTCTAAGGCCTCGTTAGATTCCTCCCCGTCAACCCTTCTCCTTGCATGGAATTCCCAGACTCCCCTGAATATCTCAGAACAGTCCCCATGCAGTGGCCAGACACTCATGCACCACTACAACTCTCTCAGTACATTTTCTATCGGGTCAACACTTCAGGGATGGCTGGGCTCAAACTGTGCATCTCCAGGGCACCAGTATCTACTGGGCTGTAACAGGCCGAGAGACACAGGCAGGGCATTGTGCTTGCCCGACAGTGTTAAAGAGGCCCAGTGCCCCACAGATAAATTGCTCAGATTTCAAATAACCATCCGAGAGATGCAACAATTGCCTGGGCTTGCATGGCCTTTGGGTGGCTTACTGCTAGCATGATGACGACAGCGCTGTGCACTCCCGAGTCTGTCCTGACAGGGTATGACATCATTAACAGCCAACCAGAGGGCATCAAGACAGGCACAGAGTCCCAAAGTGACTGTACGCTTAACCCTTATTCTGCTGGCACTTAAGCCACATCACACCCAGCTAAGGGCTGCTTAGAATCTGAGACACTGAACCAACAGCAGCTTCTGTTTGTGAAGGTTTGTGCAAAAGTTAGTCCTGTGCTGTCGAGAGGGGATTCGAGCTGCAGGAAGGAAGATCTGGGCTGCACATCAGGCAAAACACCTTAACAGCCAGATTCACTGGCTTGGCTTCCTGTGCTTGGGGAAGGGGTTAAGACTCCTGTCATTTCTATCTTTTATTCACAGAGCTCAGCCTGCTCATGGGACTCTTGATTATTCTGCACTGTCTCAGCCTCAGCGACTGGGTTATTAACCCACAAATGGCTGGAGGTGGTAGGGTTATCACCAGTGATGCATTCTTGGTTACCTCATTTTCAAGGATCAAAGCCTGGCTGTTCTTAACTGGGGAGCTCGCACAGGATGATGGCACAAGATCTTGTAACAAACTCTGAACTGTTTCTCCAGCTGTCAGGAGATGTTATTCAAAGCTAGCCACATTTTTTTCTCTACTTTCTTTTTCAGACATGTACAAACTCACCTCTAGCTCCTTGCTGGCTACCAGAAATATTCGGGCACGGATCTCTTTCCACCGACTCTCTGTCCACGTGGAGTACTCTGTAGATCCCCATTGCCTCAGCTCAAAGGCAGGAGAGAGTGCTTTGCTTAGGTGGACGGTTGAACGAACGCAGTAGGGGACTCGTGATGTCGAGTTAGGGTCCAGAGAACCCTGCACCCAGGCATATTCATACATCTGCAAAGAAAACGGGAGAGTAAGAGACAGCATAACAGCCACTAGCAAATAACCAGACTATCCCCTCGTTCTGGAACCTTACCCGTGAGAGAGAGAGGGGCTTTACTGACTGTTCTCACTGTAAGGGGATCCTTTTGCCCACTCCTCCCCTGCCCTTGGGCATTAAGATGCTTCCTTGTTGGAGGAGTTTCCCAGTTCTCCCATGTGTTACTACAAGCAGTAGAAAGCATTCCTAACCAGCTTTCCTCAAAAGCAGAAACCAGCAAATTGGGACAGCAGATCTATCCTTACCTATCATCCCACTCCAATGGATACTTACTTCTTTCTCACTGCTGGGTGTTTTGTCAGGGTTCACGCACTCTTCCTTGGTAAGGTTAACAACAGTGCCCGTGAGGTTGGCCAGAACATACTGTACAAGGTAGGTAGTGTTCACAGGGCTGGAAACGGCAACGTAATGTTGGGGAACATCACCTGGAACAGTCAGAGAAATGGGATTGGCGGGGAGAGGGCCAGAAGCAGACCATGTTAGTATGGCGCTTCAGAAAGCTGCCAGGTAACATATGGGGTCAAACCCATTCCTGTGTTCTTCTTCCCTACGTTGCTCTTACCCAGAATTCCTTTTATGTCTGGTTTAATGATGGACTGAAACCAGGAATTGTTCATTTTAATCAGAAACCCATACAGCATTCGAGAGACCTGGAAAGAGATGGAAATCGGTTTATACAAAGAGGAGAGAAAATAGCATCTTAACAGCTATACCTCTCAAGATTATTTGGCTGACAGATGTTTCCCACTACAAGGGCCAAGAGCACAGCAAAGGAGAGACTATATGTCACAACTGCATATAATTCAGGACCAAGCTGTGAAAATTGGGTTTGATTCCAGCTCCACTGACTCCTTAGCTGTGGCACACATTGCCATTTCATCTCAGCTTCATCTTCTGCTTTGTGGAACGAGGATAAAGGAGCTCTGTTTTGTAGAGGGCTCGTGAAGCTTCATGTCTGCCCTGAGATCGAGAGGCAAGGAACTAGAGAAGGGTGAAAGGTTTTTCATTCAGCTGTGGTGGGGAAAGAGAGAAGGGGGGGAGGCAAAGCCCTCATGGAGACAGACCGGACAGCATGCTGTGTAAACACATATAAACAGAGACAGAAGGGAAGTACGTGAGGGCTCATCAGAGATGCCAGGGACGCAATTCCATCTGCTCGTACCGTTTTTGGATCTGCCTGAATAGCAGAGGTGTTGTTGGCTCCCCCCGCAAGCCGGTAGAGAGCACGGGCGACCACTGTGGCAACTTCTGCCAGGGACTGCAAAAGAAGAGTGCTCTGTGTTAATCAAGATAGGCAGATCCAGCAAAACAAGCAAGCAGAGCAAGCCAGAATCTACACATCCATCAAACGCTTACATCGTGCTAGCATTTGAGCCCCTATTGCCTTTGTCACTGTACAAAGCACTCCCACCTTCTTTCGGCCCTTTCTGGAAACAGCTTTCCCCCTCTCCCCATGACCCTGCATCTATCTGCCCCCACCCAAAGCCCCATCCACCCCAGATACAGCAGCTAAAGAAAATGCAAAGTAGAAACCTTGGCTGTGTCTGTGACATACTCCAAGGTCTCCTCAGGGCTAAGCCCCTCGGGGTATTGCATCCGGATGTTCTCTGGAGTGTCGTACATGCTCTGGTAGTATCTGAAAAGAAGGCAGCAAACAGAGGTTGGGGAGGGGCAGAAAGAAACCACAGGGCATGGAATTCAATTCAGAGTGTGCCTAAAGCAAACAGTGGGAGCAGTCTCCTGGGAGCAGAGATACAGCCCTGCCAAAGCGCTGCCCTGCCACACGCTCCTTAAACCATTTAATGAGGCTTTATAATTAACTTGGCCCTTCCACAGCTTCTCCCATCTGAGGATCTCCACGCAATTTACAAGCTGTGATTAGCTTTCAGGTGGGCGACAGCCCAATCTATTAAATGGGTAGAGAAACTGAGGCAAGGACAACCCATGCAGAAGGTCTCCTGGGAAGAGGGCTTTTGATGCAAGTCGTGCCAGTGGATTTTATTAATGCCTTATCTTGAAGGCGGCGAGGAGTTGCAAGTGAACTCTATGAGAGATTTACACCAAGGCGTCTGCAGCACACGCAGCTGAACCGGGAATTGGGCTGAGAGCCCACTGCATGGTCTATGCACCTGACATTCCCAGCTAACCTGGGACTGATCCCCCCCGGTCTAAAGATGGATCACACAGCAGTGAGCTGCGCTTTCCTCCACCCCAGCTCTTCTTATCCCTTTAGAGCAGTGCAGATTTAGAGGTGAAAGGGAAGCTACTTCCCCTTGATTGCTACAGAGATTCTCAGAAACCGCAGAGAAGGATAGAAGATGAAGGGAAGGAGACAATTTGAAGAGTTCCGGGAAGAGGGGAGAGGCATCTGTCTGTCCTCTACCCCACATTTCCACTTCCAAAGTTGAAAAGGAGCAGGGGATCCCCAAGGAACAGGCTGTAGTAGGGTCATGTGGGGTGAATGAAAGTGCCCTTTCCAATGCCTGGGGCTTCCTGCCATCACAAATAGAAAGCTATATTAAAAAAAAAAAAAAAAAGGCAGCTAGCTTCTGGAAGAACAGATGAGGCTTAGGCACGCTCAGTTGCCATTTGCTCACCTCTGGCTTCTAGCCAGCTGTGGGGAACATTTTCTGTACAAAACTGGATTTCTTTCGGTTGTCAGAATAATTATGTTGCGCTTGTTCAATTACATGGCACATGTTTGCTCCTCCGCTCCCCCCGGACTGCCGCTCTACATGTATGTTAGGCAGCACACCCCCGGCAGAGGCGTTGCAGGAGCTCAGATGCCCTCTGCCGGCTCCGTTGCCTTCGGCTGTGGGCCAACCTGTGCCCGTCCAACCCGGGAGAAGTACCTGTTCTGGAAGGCAGTCTTGTGGTCAGTCAGGACCACTCCGGGGATGTGCCGGGCCCGAAGGAAGCGCTGGAAGGAAGACGGGGGAAGAGGCTGGGAGTATCCAGCTTCCTGCAAAGTCACGCTTGCTCCCACGCTGCTATTATTCAGAATATCTAGCAAGTTTCTAACCTGAAAGAAGAGAAAACGGCACTGTTCCACTATTCTTTTGGATGTGTGATTTCTCTGGAAAGGTTAACATCCTGATCATCTGCAGCATGCTAAAGATCCCACAGCATTTTGGTTAGATGAACAACTACACAGTGCTTTCTATTACCTGCACTTCAACAGATTCATTCATCCGAGAGACAGGGTCTGTATGCATCCATAGAATTGAGTCATTCCTTAGAGCCACCTTCAAGAAAAAAAAAAACCAAACACCACCATGAGTACGTGACTGGACATTACTGAGTCTTGCAGAGCAGGGAAGTCCAGTCCAGGGAAAAATCAAAACCACTGAAAGGCTGGCTGGGAAAACCACAGCTAAATTATCACAGAGAAACAGAGAATAAAAAGGTCCCCTAACTTATCCCACACCTGATTCAACTCCACAAACGAATGAATGTTGTCCAAGCGGAGAGGAAACTTGTCTTTTTCCATATCATACACCATTCGTGAGCTGCCAATGTAATCAAAGGTCTCCTGCAAGAGAAAAAAAAAAAATCCTACATGAATCACATACGGATAGCTGCCTGGCACAACTAACAGCAATATCTGAGAGGCTGAGGTGGACCAAAACCAAGAGCTCGAGGGCCAACTACTGCACCAAGTATTTCTGAAGGTTCCCGGAGCCTGGCACACGCCAAAAGACCAAAGTAAACATTACATTGTGCCTGGCTCCAAAGACAAAGATATTGTAGGAGGGGATGGAGCAAAGGACAGAAATGAAGGCAAAGAGAAAAAAAAAACATGGGACAGCTACTGAATTCCACAAGCAAGAAAGGCACAGAGGCAAAGTCAGACTTAAGAGAGCACCGATATCTAGCAAGATACCGTTACTGTGAGTAACAGCGGAGAGGCATTAATACAGCCTTTACACTGGCAGAAGTCATCCTCTTTGTTTTTTGGTACAGAGGACAGCAAGTCGGGGAAAAGAGCAATTCTCCATTCCAGGAATTAAACATATGAAGCTTTCCTGAAAGGAGGGGTGTCTGTTTCCCTGGAAAAAAGGCAGGGAAGGCTAGATGACAGAAATGAGTTTGTCAAGGGAGCTGCAAGAAGCTGAGCATTGCCTGGGGAAGAATAGGTGCCCCTAAGAAGAGAATCCCCACGACCAAGAAGGGCAATGAAGTCAGCCAGCCACCAGACTTCCCCCTTGACTAATTTACAGCCAAATCTTATCATTCCTCCTGCACCATGGGAGCACGACAGGGAATGTCCGCTCCATAGCGCTGTATGCCTGTCTCCCCTGGGGAACTTCTGACTAGGGATATATGTGCCGAGGAGGGTGAATGAAGGGAATCACATGGCCGCAGCACGGGGGCTGCGGGAGCCAGTTTCACAAAGCTGCACAAAAGAAGCCATCAATGTAGATGCCTTGAGGGGAACATCAGCTGTTGGCCATCAGTCCCTCCTCCACAAGCTTGTTCTGCTTTTCCACAGCTGCCAACTCCAGTGCTGGGCGCTCAGAAATGAGCTACATTTCGCTGCTGTCAACACATATATTTTTAATCTAGCCTTTTCTGGGCTTCATTTCAGAATTTAAAGCCTGGCCATCGCAGTTCATCCTGAACGGGGGTGAGGCAGAGAACAGACATGCAGACAGGCACACCGGGAGGAGACAGGAGGGAAAGCAAAGTTTGAGTCATTCATCCAGAATGAACTGTGGGGCAGAATATGGGTTGCCCCAGTGGAAGCTCCATCTGCTGTTGTCATCCCAGTGCAATTAAGATCCTGTTCTCACCAGGGGAGCACAGAGAACCATGGTGTGGGGATGCAGACAAATGACTCCGCACAAAGAGTAGGGAAAAAGTTCATTTGCAGGGAGCCAAGGGCTGATTTGCTGTCTTAGAACAAGCCAAATGGTGGAGCGACGCCGCTGCTCATACCCCTTGGAAGAAGGTGAACATTATATTCCTTTGCAGCAAATGAACATCTGACACTTTATGAAGGGCTTCAGCAGCAGCCAAGTGGGTCACAAAAGAAGAGACAGCGCTCTCTGCCCCAGGTGCAATGTTCCAGAAGAAGGAATGGCTGTCAATCTGTAAGCATGAACAGGAGGTGTAAGAAATGTGCACGTAGACAGAGGAATACTGTATTGGGAAAGCAAATCTATCACCTCTCCTATCCCGCTCATCCTACTGATAAGGGAAGAACCAAAGGACTCCGCCTAATGAAATTTAAAATACCAATTGCATTGTTGTGGCAGTCCTGAGGCCTCAGAGCCCTGCGCCACCCCCCCACCCCGCCCCCAGCCCTGACCTGAAAACCGAGATTATCAAATGTGCCATAATTTTAATGCTGGCATCACTGTTCAGCGTGAGGCTCTGAGATGGTGACAAAATGGAGTTTTGAACTTGCATCTCTGGAGGGTGTAAAGTGACCGTAAATCAGACTGCTAGGCGGAGAAGCGAACTTCTTTCTGAGCTCTGACACTGACTCACTGCTTGAAAGACAACAAAATCTCCATGTGTCTCAGCCTCTGCCCCCCCAAAAATACAGATGAGCCAACCATGCTGTCTCCCTCTGCAACACATTTTAAGGATGTGAAATATCTTAGGAAAGCATTAACTTAGAAACGCTAACTATTTCTACTTGTCTGGCTCCAGCAGTAAAGAAAATGCTGAAAAAAGTCTCACATAACAAGACAGAAAGAAACAAAACGCAGGTGTCCTTATATTGAAACAATAGGTAAACCCACCAACTAAAAGGCTCATACTTGCAGAAACACAATAGCCAGTCGGATCTAAAAGGTTTGGAACATGGGAAGAAATGAAAATATATGCGAGAAGTACGTTCCCATGAGACTCTCAGCCCACATCCTCCCAGGATCCTTCCAGTCCATGCTCTACAAAGCAAGATTAAGAGGTACCTACTCGTGTAGCGACAATAATAACTTCCTTCTCAGGATCGACTTTTCCAGAGGAATTGATAGGTTGCAAGGTGCTCCACACGTTGTAATCAAGAAGAGGATCACATACAACCTCTAGGAAGCAGAAACAACATTGCTTGAGTTGAGACTACAGCAGTGACAAGTGAGAAATGAGCTTTCTGGTCAGCTGTAGCTCACCAGTGGTTCTATCACAGGGACAAGCTTCTGCTCAGCAGGGGTGAAGTCCTGGCCCCAGGAAGGTCACTGGCAAAACATTCACCAGGACCAGGATTTCAATTCACGTACACACAGCCTAATGGGGCAGTAATCTCAGAGCCATTCTTGATGATCTACGTAGCAGGTATTAGATACCTTTCTCAGCCAGCATCTCTTCTACATATTATCTTCTAAACTGGTGACAAACATAGTCCAAAATCCCTTAGCACTTCAATAGTTTATTTTGAAAAGGCTCAGTTGGCAAGCAAGCCTTTAGGAAAACTCTAAAATTGCCTTTCTTTTGCACAACTCTATTCCACTGGGATTTTCACCACCAGCCTTATCCCACATCATGAGCAGGAAAGAGGAATCTGCTCACCTGGATTAATGCTGAAGGTGCTTTGGAGGGAGCTGCGTCTCATGCAGGTAACCGTGCTGGTGACAGCATGCATGTGGGAAAAAAGCTGCATGGCACAGAGAGGGTACTCGGGGCCAGATCCATCACGAGGGACATTATGGTCTTGATAACACTGGATGGAAATAAAAATCGTTACAAAACTTAGCCTTTCTGTAATAGCATCGTGTACTGCATATAAAATTGGACCATATGTTTTTACTGTAGATTTCAACATCTAAGCCGAGAGAAAACAAAACTTCTGTCCCCTTTCCTGAACTGTGCAGCAGTTCCCCTCTCCTACTCGTCGAGGAAGTGCAGTACCTGTTTAATGACTTGTGTCTCATTGGCATCTTCGAGCAGAAAAATAGGGAAGTCAAAATCCTCGTACGAAAGCCCACTCCCCACAGGATTCCACACGGTCTTATTGCAGTGTGCAAACTGAGGGCCATAATCTTTGGAATAAACACCTGGAAACAGAAAGAAATGGGCAAATCTGAGCCTGCAAAAGAATAACAGACTGCAGGAGAGGTAGGGCCCACTGAGAAAATAGCAGCAAATACAGAATGAGCACCATTACGGGCTGAGGAACCAGCTGAAAAAAGCTTGGAGAGATGGAGTTGGTCACTGCATGCGGCAGAGTGGCAGAGACAGAGCGCCGTGCCACGCAGAGAGAATGAGAAACATGCATGCTCAAAGCCATCACATGCCAGGAGGCTGGCATGAGCACTCAGTGAGCATTTATCACATGCTGAGAGAGCGGAGGAGGCACACAGAGAAACATTATACTTCAAAAGGAGGAACATACAAACCCGCAATTTCTGAGCTCATCATGTGCTGGAAGTACCCCTAAGGCATCCATAACGTGCCAATCATTTTAACACCTAGATACTGTGCAAACAGCACGAAGGCAGGGACACGACAAATGCCAGCACACCAAACTCATCTCAGGAGCGTACACGGCATCCTTCACAACAGAAAGCTTTGTGCAAACTACAGAAGGTGTAGTAACTTCTCCCCTCAAAGTGCAAGACTGTAAATTTGCTGCACGAAAAAAATAGCGAAAGGAAAACCCAACTGAAGCCACAGGGGGAATTCAGGGAGGCAGAATGGCATTTTAAAGAGTAGTGACTGGCCCAGACAGGGGTTAACACACCCTCCACTCAATCTGTGCAGACACAAGACGCTTTAATGATCACGTGTGGACAAAGTACAAGTTTCACATGTTAAAGAAAAAGAAGTTACAACAACCCTTGGTCAGGTTTAACACTGGAGTGACTTAATGCTGTTTTAGCCGGCTTATCTAATTGTCTTCCCCTAAACACCCGTCCCAGCCCTTGTTGAGAAACGATGAGATTCCAGCTCAGACAAACTCCTTTGGAAGAACACATTGAGCCTGTTACCTTAAACACCATTTTGACATTAAAGCGGAGCCGCAATTTCAGCCACCCTTTGCACTTCTTGCTTTGACTGTAAAATGTAAAGGCACCATTTCCCTTCCTCCTAACAAGGATAAAGACTTAAGATTTCCTTACCAAACCCATCATTGGGGCACTTCAAACCAGGAGAGAATCCCTGGGGAGGGCTAGGTTTGGCAACGGTCACAGCAAGGCCTGACACTCGCGAGGTTCCCTTCAGCTGCAGCATTACCCTCCTGGAAGAGAGAAAATACGAGTGAAACTTTGAATTCATTAATGAAGAGTTACAATCCAAGACGTGCTAACGCTGACGTATTACAGTCGAGCAGGCGACGATGCTTTTGACCAAAATAACCAACATGTCCCTTTTCCTTTGTCTTCTCAGAACTGCATGAGAGTACGCATACAGCAACAAGCAGAAAACTTCAGCCACTTCTTTCCTGCTCTGCCCAGGAAGAGACGTGAGCAACCTTAATCACGGTGTTAAATGAACTTTAGCAACTGCTACAGTGATGAACCTGGCATGAGAATTTACACAGAGCAGAGCTCTTCGAACAGCAAACCAGCCCATTTAAGAAGAAATAAATGCAGGCACTAAAACACACAAATGTTTCAACCTCACTATACTTCAGTGCAGTCAGGGCTGATTCTGCCATCTGTCACTTGAAAAATGACCTTTTCATCACCGGATTAGGGACCCGTATCGGTCTTCTGGGCTCCAGTCACCCTGGGAAGACAAAAAACTGATGATGACCGACCTGTTGAAGAGGCTCCCATCCAGCAGTATCATGTAGGGTGGATGTGGGCCATCAGCGAGCACCCAGTTCAGGTCCTCCTCCTTCTCAACCACGTGGATCACCCCTGTGTCTCCGCTGATGGAGGCTGTGGAAAGAGAGCGCGCCCTTCCCGTTTCACAGTGATCCACTTCCTTCACACCCCCAAACCACCCCGGAATAGCAGGGCGGTATGTTCCTACGGGCTTTAGGGAAGAACAGCTCATGGGATTAGAGGGCTGGAGGAAGCAATTTGGTGAAGCGGCACCATTTAGCTAGAGCAGGACAGAAAAAGGAACGGCGCCTTTTAGTAGGGAAAGAAAAAAGCTGAATAGCATAGATTAAGAAATAAGCACTCATGTTTTGAAAGCTTCTTTTGTTTAAGCACATCAAAGCGCTTAAGGACCTTCAGCTAACTAAGCACTGTGAGTCTCCCGTGACTGAAGAGAATAAGGAAGTATAGCAGGAAACAGGGCCTGAGACAGAAAGGCACTTGGAGGAGACAGGACCGGCCTCAAGGACCGCGGTCACAGAAACAGTTTAGTGCCGCCCCTCAGCAAAGAGTAAAAATTGCAAATTCAGAAACTGAGAGCTCAAAGACAGCTCAGCACGAGGCCCGGAGGAGCGCAAGGGGCGAAAGATTGTGACAGCAAAGGGGACTAGCAACAAAGCAGGTCCACCGCTTGTCATTTCGCCCCGTCCCAAAGAAAACGGATGACGGACAAAGCACTTTCATAAGAAGCTACTGATAAAAACAAGCACTTTGTCAAGCCCCCCAGTTAGTAACGGCTGTCATTGTCGGAAACCGCCTGTGACCAGGAAGGCAGGACTGCGTGCAGCCGTCTGCCCTAGCACTAGGCTCACACAGAGGGTGGAAGAAGAGTCAAGAGAACCTTGTACCCTCGGTTTTCTGACCAACCAAGCGCAGCTGCGCTGCCCTGTAGTGGCAGCTGACAACCTCTGCTGCAGGGAGCGGCTCACTGTGGAAGCAAAACTGAATTGGAAATGAGCAAAACACTGACTCACACTAACTTCACCCAGGAATACTGCTTGAATGGGGTTCCCTCATCTATCTTTTAATTTTAACAGGCATGTAGTTCTGCCTTCCCCGTTTCACTATGACAAAAAAACCCCTTACAAAGTTAACAAGCACTGCACAAGCAGCTCAACCAAGCCCTCCGCTCCCTTCAGCTGCCACCTTCTCACTTCTTCACTCCCTGCTCCCTCTCTCGTGCCTTGTTAACCCCAATGCATTCCGCAACGCTCACAGCTTTGCCTCGTACCCCTAGAAGCTGTGGCTTAGGTTTTGTCCTGTGCGTGCACCGACTGCACAAGCTCAAAATGCTGCGCTCTGCCTCGGCAGGGATTTTCATGGTCTGCAGGAACACAGTCTCTCTAAGGTCTCCACCCCTCAACTTAGCAGAAACAGGTCAGCATATTCAGCATTACTGGAGCAGGATTGGAAAAGAGGGCAAACAGCGCTGAGAATGAGGGCAATACTGATCTAGGCAAGTCCAACAGGAGAGCTGCATTACACCCGATCACCCACGGCACGACCATCCCAAGGAGCAGCTCTGGGGCCCCGCAGCTCTACTCACACTGGCAGCCGATCTGGTGGGTGGCATTCAGGAGGCGAACGCACGGTGCCGTTTTGTTCAAGGGGATGTAGATCTTCCTCTCAACAGAGTTCCCCTGGCAGGAGCCTGGGGAGAAGACACAGCCCCGCCTCAGAGGGGGGCAAACCAGGGGCTCCCCGCATGTCAGAAGGCTCTCCCCAACTGAGGGGGGAAAGACGAGCCCCTCCCCAACTCAGAAGGGGGCAGGCGAGGGCTCCTAGTGCCGCCATCTCAAAGGGGGCCAGGCGAGGCCCTCCCTACCTCCCCTTCAGTCGCTGAGCGGCCCCAAACCGGGGGAAGCGAGGCGAGGCGAGGCCAGGCCAGGCCAGGCCTGCCCTGCCCAGCCCTGCCCCTCTCCCAGCCAGCCTCACCCGCT
This sequence comes from Aptenodytes patagonicus, assembly GCF_965638725.1. Taxonomy (NCBI): domain Eukaryota; kingdom Metazoa; phylum Chordata; class Aves; order Sphenisciformes; family Spheniscidae; genus Aptenodytes; species Aptenodytes patagonicus. Next base: position 1,260,204 of record NC_134974.1, read on the forward strand.
GCCAGCACGGCGAGAAGCAGCCCCCGAAGCAGCCCCCGAAGCAGCCCGCACCAGGCCGGGAGTGGGGCCCGGCAGCTCCCCGCAGCGGCCTCCATCCCCCGGCTGCCCCAGGCCCTCCCCGCCGCCGCCATCTTCCCAGCCCTTCCGCTTCCTCCGTCGCGGCCACGCACGGGGCGCCACCGGAAGCCGCTCTGCACCGGCGGGAGGACTGGCACTCGATGGTCGGGGAGGTGGCGGAAGCGGAAGGCAGCTGGGGGCACTTCCGGGGCGCCGACGTGGAGGGCCGGGGCGGTGGCGGGGCCGGGGGCCGGGGCGGAGGGCCATGCTGACCAAGTTCGAGACTAAGTCGGCCCGGGTGAAAGGTAACGGTGGGACCGGGCTCGGGTTGTGCTGGGAGCCCCTGGGGACCCGGGGAGGCCGTGCCGGGAGCTCCCGCCCGCGCCCGGGGTCCCTCGGGGGGGGGGGGGACACGGCTCCCCCGGGGCTGCTCCGGGCCTCTGGGCTCCCAGGTGCGCGGAGGCCTCGCCGTCACGTCTCTCCGTGCCTCGGCAGGGCTCAGCTTTCACCCCAAGCGGCCGTGGATCCTCACCAGCCTGCACAATGGCGTCATCCAGCTGTGGGATTATCGGATGTGCACCCTCATCGACAAATTCGATGAGCACGACGGTCAGTGTGCCGGGGGGAGGCGTTGGGACCTGCTTGTGGAGGAAGTCTGGGGTGCGAGAGGAGGAAGGGAGGCTCTGCTGAAGCCTTGCTGAGGCTCCTGCCTGTGTGACTTCAGATCCTCTCTCTATTCCAACCTGTGTTTCTTTGTGGCCGGTTTGCTGGCCCCGAACTTTGCTCGCACGTGCACAAAGCGGGGTAGTAGTTTTGCTTCTGGTGTGGAAACGGACCTGTAAAAACAGATCCGAAGGGCCTGGATGTTTTGTGGTGGGTTGCTGCAGGCATCTTGACGGAGGGGAGCGGGTTTGGGAATGGGATCTCAGGCTGTTAGGTGACACTCTATCGTTGCTTTGAAGCTCCTAGCAAGAGGAGCGAGGAGGAATGCAAACTGTAGTGGTACAAGCTGTCAGCCGTCTTGCTGTGTCCAACCTGCTCTTCTTATTTGTAGGACCCGTTCGAGGTATTGATTTCCACAAACAGCAGCCTCTGTTTGTTTCTGGAGGTGATGATTACAAAATAAAGGTAAAATTTTACCCCTTTAGCTCTTGTTCTCTAAAAGGCATCGTCCAGGGAAGGGAACGTGCAAAGAAACCGGTTAAAAGATGCGAAAGAGTGTGGGTGGGTGGGAAACAGTGTTTGGGAATTGCGATTCTCCTGTTGCAGAGGCATTAGAGTTAACTGCAGCGAGTTGAAGTCTCTTTGTAGTAGCTTGCATTAGAAACACGTTTTAAAATGGAAGGGAGAGGCTTGTAGGTGAACTGAAATGTGAGAATGCGCACAGAAAATTTAGCAGGCGGTGGCACGTACCGTCGTTGTTCTGCTTCTGTGTTGTGCAGGTCTGGAATTACAAGTTGCGCCGTTGCCTCTTCACTCTGCTCGGGCACTTGGATTATATTCGCACTACCTTCTTCCACCACGTAAGCTCCTCTGGTACTTGCCCCAGTGATGGGTGCCCGCTCCCTTTGTGCGTGAAAGGGAATCTGTCTTTTGCTTCCCTGGATGGGAATCTTTGCTAAAGAAATCATGCTGGACTTGCTGGTATAAGGGCGCTCCAGATACGGTGGCCTTCTGTAGAGGTGTAAGAGGTATAAATTCTGCCTCTGAGATCTTAAATAAGATTTAAAAAGGGTCATTCCTGGGGGCAGTTGGGAAATACTGTGCGGGGAGGGAATGTCTGGGGTGTGTGTTGTTTCATATACAGAATACTTTGTCTTTTTAGGAATATCCCTGGATCTTGAGTGCTTCTGATGATCAGACCATTCGGGTTTGGAACTGGCAGTCCAGAACTTGTGTTTGGTAAAATCAATGGTTGCTTTAAAAAATAACTGCACGGTTTTAGGGCGAGCTGTCTTCATCTGTTGTTTTCAAGTGGAAGCTGTGCTTAATTGAAGGAGTAGAACCGGCAGAGAGAGCTGATCAGTTATGAATATTTCTGTCAGTCTTGTCTTTTGCTTGTTTATTCTGATACCCCTAGACTTGTATTCATAAATCCGCAAGATGTTTGGTTGAAAATTATTTGAGGTTAAAATAATACGTGTCAGTGCTGAAGCCTGTGACGTTATTGATATTGGAAAGTCGACCCTTGAATGCTCTCCGTAAGAACAGACACGCTCAGTGTTCAGTCATGCTAACTCTTGAAGAGTAGCGTTTAGCAATCCTGTATTCCTCATCATCCTTCCCACGACTGAGCTTATTGTTCCTGGTGCAAATTGGAATGTGTATTAATGCATCTTATGTTTAAATGGTATTTTCTGTCCTTTTTGTTGTAGCGTGCTGACAGGACACAACCACTATGTGATGTGTGCCCAGTTTCACCCCTCTGAGGACCTGGTAGTGTCAGCCAGCTTGGATCAGACTGTGCGCGTTTGGGATATTTCTGGTGAGCTGCCCAGATCAAGGGGGTACCCAGTGGCAAAGCCCACTTCAAAACTGCAATTGCTGAAAGCCAAGTGAGGCAGGAAAGAGGGGTTCGGATCTGAGAGCGGGAAGAGTAGCCTGTTGACTGCAGGAGCCTCGGGCGGAAAATTCTCTATTGACAGGACCCCATTCCCCTCAGTTTCCATGAAGTCGTAGGGTGTTGGCTGGAAGGGACCTCTGGGTGTCATCTAGTTCACCCTTTCGCTTGAAGCGAGTCTTCTGCGACAAGTGGATGAGGTGAGCTGTAGCTTTGTGCAGCCAAAAAAACCTCTAAAGACGGAGATTCTGCAACCTAATCTCCCAGTCTGATTTTATAGCCCATATAGGCAACGAGTATTGCTGTCAGAAGGGACGTGGTGTTGTCAGCTGATCAGATGTGCCGGCCTTGTAGGAGGATTTTAGAAAGTTCTGGATCACCTTTATCCCCTTGAAAAACTCTTGGAGGCAGCAATAAGTCATTCGTTCCGAGGGAAAGATAAAAAGGCCTCTGTCTGGATTGCAGAAAGGGTAGGGTTTTGGATTTTTGGGGTTGGTGGTTTTTTTCGGTAGCCTAGTTGTGGGTGGTGGAAGTTAATATTATTAAGAATTCTTTCAACTTTTTCAGTCTGCTTGACTGTTTCATAAAATGAAGCGTGGCCTAAAGATCAGAGCAGGAGTTGCAAGTCAAAACTCCGAAGTGCTTTGCTGATATCTTAGCTGTTTGTTAGTTATACCGAGGCCACAAGGTGACTTAATGGAATGAAATATGATCCCTCAATGAAAAGCTAGAAATAAAATATTACGTGGAGATAAGGGACTGGTGGGAGGCAGGCGGGGGCAGTACTGGTGGTGTTACAACATAAACTATTCTGTAGACAGACTTCATCCGACCTGCCGCTCTCGCCATTGCAGTTTTGGTTGGGCACACTGCGTTATTTGTAGTACACGCTCAGACATGGCCAGCTGTGTCAACAGTAGGGGCTGGGGACAGGATATCCTGGTTATTTAAAACCTGTCCCCCTCTCTGTACTGCCAGCATGGGGAGTTTAACAACTATTCTGCCAGTAAGCTTTGCTGCTGCGTTCTCCCGCAAACACTCTCTCTCAGCAGAGTTCCAGCTGCCAAATTGGTTTGGAGATGGTACAGACCTTTTTTTCTGAGCTGATATGTGATGAGGGGTTTTAGAGACATGCTGAATTATTGACTCAGCTGTCGCTCCAGTCAGACACGACACTGCGAGAATACTAGTGTGTGGAAAAACCTACAGAGCTGAGAAACGGATTCAAAAAACAATTCCACTCTCCAATTTTTCCCCAAAATGACTTGGGTCCTCAGCAGGACTCTGTTCAGGCTCTAGCAGTCTCCTGGGAAGGGTTATTTCCCCATTTTGTCTGATGTCTGTTGTGCACATAATCCTAGTCATAGGGAACGTCGTTTGGTGTTGAGCTTTAACTCCATTTCCGAGTGCTGCTGTTAACTTGCAGCTTCTGCTGGCTTCAGTGGGAAGTTTTTTCAGCAGGTTTTGGGATTATGAGCACTGGTTCTTTGATGCCCTCAGTTAAATGAGTTTAAAGGTCACATTCCAAAATCCTCCTCCCAAAACTGTCAGCCTCAGGAGAGAGTGTGAGGGATGAGGAGCGCGACCCGAACTGGGCACCAGAATGCGAAGATGGTCCTGTTTTGAATTCCTATACAGGTAGTGCTCCTTGGTTTGAAACCTGCTGATAAAGGATCTTCAATGCAAAGCAAGTATGCTCAAGGTTAAAGGGTCTGTTTCCTGCTCCTGAGAGAGACTGTGTGAATGCAGTCAGAATAAGCTTGGTTTTTTATATATATATATATATATATATATATATTAAAATGCATGAACATTTGTGTTGGATTATTCACCTGTGCTGTGGAATGGTGTCCTTGCTCATGACGCTGATATTAACTTGCAGAAACTACAAAATAATCATCTGTTTTTCTCTGTCTCTTTGCAAGTATTAACCCCCGAGGAGGGAGTTAGTGGTCTTACCCTGATCAGAGTGCTTTTGTGTGTGCTCTGACATCACACACCAACTCCTGTTTAACCTTACTCATGGTTGGCAAATGTCGACGTCTGATGCTTGGCAGGAAACTTCCTTGTTCTGTCAGAGCTCTTCTTAGTCAATCTGGATGACCAGCTTAAGTGAGGATCACCTGAGGGTTTGGGCTGGCGATGTTGAGAAGCCCTGGGACTGGGAGGACCTGAGCTGAGGGTCCCCAGATAGCGTCTGTAGACCTAGACTGCCTCTCCCTGAGCACCCTCGGTGGGTGTATGTTGATGGCTGGCGAAACCTTCGGTACAACTTCAGCCTCCACTGCACTTTTCTGATTGCCCACTGAGTGTGGATGGATTACAGGGACAGGAGAGAACCTGAGCCCGGTAATGAAAGGGTCTACCCAAGAGCCCTCTTTAGTTTCCATTGAAGAAGAGAATAGAGCAAAAGAATTTGCAAAGGACTGTCTGTCTTCTTACTTCTCTCCTAACTTGCAACTTGTCATTCACAGTTAGCATGTTGCCCCTCTACTCTGGTTACTTTAATACCTGTTCTCCTGACTGCTCATGTGCATGTTGAGCTGAGTCTCCTTTTCAGTTTTTTTTTTTTAACAGCAGTCCTCAGAATGTCTAATATCTGCCTTTCTGCTACAAGTCCCTTTTCTGTCCCTGCTCCCTCCCCAGAGCAATGCAGGAGGCTGGTGTGTTCTGTGAGTGTCCTGCCTTTCCTCTCGATTTGTGCAGTTATGCCAGAAATTTTCCACTTGTGTCCCAGTCCTGTTTCACTGGCTTGTCAAAGGCTCAGGTATTTTCTCGTCCAAGAGTCTTGTGTTTCTTCACTCATCTTTCTTGGATTATGTATGTTTTATTCCTCCTTTCTGGGGTACTTTGTGTCAGCTTTGTAGAAGGATCTGCTCAGCCATTCAAATCCTTCACCGTTAACCGGACCGTCTGTATGTGTACCTCACTTGGTGCGCTGAGCATTTGTGCTTTGCTGTGAGACACCGCTTAACACGTTGGTTTCATTAGACTATCTTTGCCAGAGAGGTTGGGGAGGTTGAGCTGTTAATCCATGAGGAGTTTGGGAATCAGAATTGCAAATAATAATTTTTGTCTTCAGTATTCTTTGTTTTCTTCTTACACTTTCCTCTCCGTTGGCATCCATACCAGTGCAATTCTGCTTTTATCCTAGACAGTTTTTTCTTATCCTTGATAAATTTCATGGTAGCATCCTTGGGCCGAGTACTTTTAAATAGAAAAGCATGTTTTCCAAGTTTTGTTTTAGAGTGTTATATGTACAGTCTTTTCCCTGCGCGCTGTTGGAGGAGAAGCTTTTTTCGACTCTCAGTTTCCCTACTGTGTTCCGTTGGGTTTTGATGAAGGCTTGGGGATAAAGGTCTGTTTTAACTGGGATGACTTAGTTTTCTTCAGAAGCGGGAACAGGCTTTATTTCATATAGCTTTAGCTCCTGAAAATATTTTGTGCCTAGGCAGATTGTCCAAATCCATAACCAAGTGGCATGGGTGAAAGTCCCCTGAAAGGTGCAAGCTCAGATTAGCAAAGGGGTGAGAGGGGGAGAAATCGGAATGTGTCAGTCCTTTGCTGAGGTGCCGCTGTCTGCGTCCCAGTGAGCTGAGGTGATCCTTCGTACGATTTGCTGCATTGCAGACTTTCCTTTTGGTATGTCTAATCTGAGCTTGCACTTTTGGAGGAAGTGGAAGGGAGTCCTGGATGCTTCCTACCCTCTTTCAGGTTCCCAGTTTCCACCTGAAGACATGTGTAAACAGCACAGGAGAGCGCTCAACTTGTTGTTAAATTAGAAACATGGTCTTGATAATACAATTTTTGCTTCCTCCGCCCCTGCTTCTCCTTCCTCTTTGTTCCACAAGGCCTAAGGAAGAAGAACCTGTCCCCTGGAGCTGTGGAATCGGATGTCAGGGGAATAACGGGGGTGGATTTGTTTGGGACAACAGATGCGGTTGTGAAGCACGTTCTTGAGGTACAGTGTCAATGTGTGTGTGCAGTACAGCCTTTTCAGATTTATTTAATGAAATCTCTGTGACACAGATGATCCTCTAAAAGCCCAGAAAAATAGCAGAGGAGAAAAGAGTTGAAATACCTGACTCAGCTCTGTAGAGTTATATGCTCTTGTAGATTATGGCATTACTTTTTCTGAGTTTAAAATCTGAAATCTGGAGGTGTTTGCACTGTAACCAAACAGATACGGTTTTCTCTGTAGAGCCAAAAGCTCAGTTAAATAGCAGATGTTATTACCTTGTGCTACTGGAAGCAACAGAGGAGATTATGGTAGAGACAGTCTTCTGTAACGGCTTGTTAAAGCTAGGGAGTGGTGCTGCTCTGCTGCCGAGCTTCAGCTTTGCTCTACTGGTGAAGAACGGTATCCGCAAAGCTTATTATTGCAGGCATCTACGATCTTACTGTCTGTGAGCATTCGGTCTGAGCAGCATGGTGAACAAAAATAGTGAAAGCTGTGTCTCGGCAAGCCTGTCTGCAGGCTTTGCTGCTTCGTCCTTCCTTTGCCCATTCCATTCAGTCACCAAGTTGCTTCACTTGAAGACTGTTTTCTTTTTGCCTGTAGGGCCATGATCGTGGGGTGAACTGGGCTGCCTTCCACCCTGCAATGCCACTTATTGTGTCGGGAGCTGATGATCGGCAAGTGAAGATCTGGCGGATGAACGGTAAGAGGATTCTCCAGGGGGAGCCCACAGGGAGAAGGGGGTTAAGAGTTGAAATTTATGTTTGAACATCCGTAGGCTGAACCTGGAGGTAATTTACACTTTGCAAACATGTCTGTGTGATAGAGTGGTAAATAATCCCAAGCAGCATTGGCTTTTGCAATTTGAGGAGAGCTCAATTCTCTAGCAAACACTTCTAGCTTCTTTTGATTTGCACACACTGCTGAGCAGAAGCTTGTAGGACTAGAAAAGCTTGACCCTGAAGTTTTTTTGAATATGCACCGATGGAATAAGAAAGGGAGATGATTCGAGAACCAGAAGCCCTCCATCCGGAATGGTTGTGCTTTTGTCAGCTCAGTCCAGCTAAACTACATACAATTCTTAGCACCTCTTTAGTAATCTGACTTATCTGTTTCTCTTAGGTGAGCTGTGCTAGTGGTTAGAGAGAGATCATAAAAGTAAATTGCAGAGAATGGTATAGTAACTAGTGGCCGATGCAGTTCGCTTTATAATAAAGTGCTTGATGTGCTTCTGCTATGGCAGAGCTTAACCTGTTTAAATGTTATTTTCCTCATTCTTTTCCACTTCTGGTTAGAATCGAAGGCCTGGGAGGTTGACACTTGCCGGGGGCATTACAACAACGTCTCGTGCGCTGTCTTTCACCCGCGGCAGGAACTAATCCTCAGCAATTCAGAAGACAAGAGCATCCGTGTCTGGGATATGTCTAAACGGTTAGTGCTTGTCAAGCATCTGACTCAGTCTTATGAAAGTTTTTATACATATGAAAGATCTACAGTTATTCTTAGAGAAACTGAACACTAGCAGTTCTTAAAACATCAGTGCTAGTGTTTGATAATTCATGAGTGAGAAGTCATGTTTTTCACATTCTCTGTCCCTTTGAGACTACATGTTAAGAGCAGGGCTTGTAATTGTCCGAAACCAAGCGGAAGAGGGCTGACTTGTCCAGTGATACTGCTGCTGAAAATATGTTAAATGAGAATATATTATTTGACAGAAGGCTTTGAATACGGTGTTTTGAACTCTCAGTGGACTCCTCGTGCTGAATGCTAGAGATGGTCTGTATGGCAAAGCTTAGGATCTTCATTTTGGAAACTGAAGTTTACACCAAGGTTTCCATTTTGTTTATATTCCTTATTCCTTCTGTTGCACATTTAGCACGGGTGTCCAGACCTTTCGGCGTGATCACGATCGCTTCTGGGTATTGGCTGCTCATCCCAACCTCAACCTCTTTGCTGCAGGTAAAAAAAGGACCCATTCAGTGTCTTGACAGGTTGTTGTGAAGAGAAAATGTATTCCATATAGGATTTGCTTTTCTTTAGCAGCTTTTGCAGAACACACTGACTTGCAGATGCTTTTATTAAATGTATTGTAGGGAAAAGATCCTTATTTAACTTCCTGCAGCATCTGAGAGCTGTGAGTGGAACACAGTCTCATTGTATCAGCTGCAGTTCAAAGCTAGAACAAGATAGCCTCTGCATTAACTAGCGAAATGCTCTAAGGCTAAGAAGGGATGGGACAGATCCTATGGGAACCCACGCTGGACTATAAATGCTTAAAGAAATGTGTGACAGCGAGGCAAAGTGTTTCTGGAAGAGTGTCAGATCTTAGATTTATTAGGAAACCTAAAGGAGAGTGGGCCCTTGGGAAGGAAGTGGAATCAGTTAATTCAGTCAGGCTGAGGAGTAGCAGACGTGGCTGGCAGCCGTTGGTTATGATTTTTGCTGGCTCTCTCTTGGTTTGAAGGGCTTGGTAGTGTCATCTTCATAATGAGAAAAAACCACAGGATTTAATTCACATGTTTGAATTCTCCCATGCCTTTTCTCAGGCCATGACGGTGGCATGATTGTGTTCAAACTGGAGCGTGAGAGGCCTGCTTATGCTGTGCACGGGAACATGCTGTATTATGTGAAGGACCGTTTCCTCCGCCAGCTTGATTTCAACAGTTCAAAAGATGTTGCTGTCATGCAGCTGCGAAGGTAGGAGATGGGTGCTCATCATGTTACAAGAGGTGTTGCCAGTATCCTGCATCCCTTGTTAAGTTTGTCGCTTACAGATAGGTCGTATTCTTGTATTCACATACCTCAGTTTCAGCTGACTTTTCTGTCACGTGAACTTCTTACAAAGCCTACAAGAAGTTTTTTAGGTCAATTTTTATCTGTGTATAGATACAATTTTTTTTTTTAACAAGTTTTAAGTTTGAAGTAATTTCAAACTGGAATGCCAGCTCTTTCATTTATGAAATGCTGATGTTTTTACAGTGTTTCCAAGTGGTTTTGATTCAGGAAATTCATCGAAACTGAGCTTTTCTGGTACTCGGTATATTTCAGAAAATGAAGAGCGTTTATCGGAAGGTGACTGTGGTAGAAATAATCTTAGTCCACTCTAACTTTCTCTTTTCTTCGTGACTCTTCTTCAGTGGTTCCAAGTTCCCTGTGTTCAACATGTCATACAACCCAGCTGAGAACGCTGTCCTTCTCTGCACAGTAAGTCAGTTTTGCTGCATAATGTGCTAAAGAACTTTCCGTGAGGCTGTGAATGTCGGTTCTGTGAAATCCTATCTCAAAATGGGTTTTTCCCCCTCTCTGCAGAGAGCCAGCAACTTAGAGAACAGTACTTATGACCTATACACCATTCCCAAGGATGCAGACTCCCAGAATCCGGACGGTAGGCATTTCTTATTTCACATTAATCCTTGTGAGTGTTTATTACTGTGTAGCTGTCCCCTCCTCCGCTCTCCAGCTGTGTGTGTGTGTTATATATAAAAAAGCTTCATTTCTCTAAGCCTCTCTTGTTGGACTCTTTCTCTGTGTTTCCCAGTGCCCCTGCAGCACACATCATTTGGCAGGCTTCCTGCTCACTATATCACACTACACTGACTTGAAAAATTCATGTTCATCCCAAACTTTTACTGCTACAAATATATATTTTATAATTTTGTTATTAGGAACTTTCCGTTTTCCCTTTCGACGCAGCAGGCAGCCTTCCTGGCTTGTCAACAGAGATGGATTTTAACCAGATACGTTTTGTTCTAAGAGGTTTTATACTCTGAAGAGTGGCTGTAAAAGTGACAGTGCCAGGGTGCCAGTAGTCATTCTTCCTCTCGGCAAATTCCAGATCAATTTTGTGCAATTTACAAGTCAAAACATGATTTAGGGAAAAAAAAAAAAGTTCTTTCTCCTAACTATGAATTCCATTTGGGATCTGAAACTCCAGCTGGTTCCTCCTGCCTCTGTCATCACGGCAGTAAAGATTTTGAAATGAGTGGGAGTGATGAATGAGTTAGACTGGAACCCAGCTCACTTGCTCACAGATTTATTGATTTCTGCGGGTCAAATGAAGGGAAGATTTCTTTGCTGAGTACAGTCAGCAGGTGTATTTGGAGAGAGAAAGAGAAAGGGAGCTTTTTAGTAAGTTTATATAGATTAAATGTTACTGAATATGTTTCAAATATTTAGTTTGAGATGTTCAAAGCTGACTTGTCTGGGGATGTCCAGCTTGTTACCCTTTAAATGAGGAAAGGGGTTATTCTTCTTCTAGAGAAAGGAATGTCTAGGCCTCGTGACAACCACGCACTTTTATGCTATTCTGGAAAATGCATTAAAATTCTGCTGGTTGATAAGTATCTTCTCCAACAAGCTGCTATATATGCAACCTATAGACCCAGGACTATAATGTAGGTATTTAACATGTGCCTTGGAGTTGTCATCCTCATGTCCTTCAGCTTATTTACCTGACCTACAAGGCAAGCTAAGCTTTCTTATTGCTCTTTAGCAGTCTTCTGGGTAATATATTTCAATCGTTTTCTGCCTGACCTACGGTCAGTGTTAAAGACTTAAAGCCAGTAAAAATGCCGAGTTGTGGAGATTCAGAAAAACAGGTGAAGTTGCCATCAGAAAACCCCGAGCGGAGCTGGGAATTGAATTCAGACAAGTCTTTCTTGTGTTGGGTAGTAAATGAGGGCTGAGGGGCGAGGCAGTCGGGTTTAAATCATCATTTGTTAGGATGTACATCTGCCACAAATGGCACTGTGCTTGGTGAAACAGCACTTGGTCTAGTGCGTGAGCCTCCAAAAACGCTCGTGTCGAGCAGCAGGACTGGTGAGAAAAGGGGCTGAGAACTAAAGAAAATTTTATTTTACCAAAACAGCAGCAGCTCTCTCGCTTCGCTTCTCTGTTCCCTTCTGCTGCTGCAAAAAGCCTTCTCCGCATCTGAAGCGCATCCTGCAGTACTGTTCTTTCTGTGCTGTCTGACATGCAGAGTGCTGTGTTTGTATTAGCATTTTAAAACTGGGAGAACAGCTGCGTGCTGGGGAGAGTGCAGCCTTTCTCCTCCAGCTCGTTATATCAGTTTGCAGGGGGGAGAGAGAGGGGGGCTTACATTGAAGCCGGGACCCTCGCTGCTCAGTTCGTTTGGCCAACAAGGCTCTGCTCGTTAGCTTGACAGACGGTGCTGTCGCCCAGGATGGCCCGCTTCAGAGCCAAGCAGTGGTGTTGGCGGTACAGGCAGCCACTTGTCTTGTGCCTTGGCTGGAGAGAAGGGCTGGCGCTGGCCACACTGCGATCTGAAAGGACATCGGGGGAGGAAATGAGTCTTGTGAATAGCCTCAGGTTAAACATGAACTAGTAGGAAGCAGCTACAACAGCCAAGATGGGATCAAACAAGACTGACTAATGGGTTGCCGTAAGAGCCTGCCAGAGGTTTTATTCACTGCCTGCGTTTTGCTCTCCCTAGCCCCTGAAGGGAAACGTTCCTCCGGGCTAACAGCTGTGTGGGTAGCTCGTAACCGCTTTGCAGTCCTGGATCGCATGCATTCGGTAAGGGGACAAGCTTAATAGGGTCATCTTTTTAACGGGGTGTGTTGTCATTTGGAAGCATGCAGATGGAAAGCAGGGAGATTGGGTTAACAGAATTATTGGAGATCCAAGTAGACTGGCAAAGCATTGTCAGTAGAGAGCGGGCTGCAGACGTACACGAAGAAATATAATACAGTGAAAATGTAATGAGTTGAAATATTATTTAATGTCTTTGACAGTAAATCTTAGCTCAGTTGTTGGAAGCCTGCTACAGCGGGCGAGTTCAGGAATGAAAGCTGACCAGAACAGGACTGTGAAGCCACCCAGGTCACTTTCATAGCGTGAAAGTAATGGGGAAATGGTGAAAATACAGGTTAGATTTTTAATAAAGCTCTTTGTTGTCACTTGTGGAGTGCAATAGGAGAAAGAAGGGGGAAAGACAGTCATGGAAAGTTTTCCTGGCTTGAATTTACTTGATGTGAAGGGGAAGAAAAGTCTTGCTCTTTGCCCTATGCAGGATATTGGGTTTTTTCTTTTTTCTTCTTTTTTCTTCTTTTTTTTTTCTTTTTTCTTTTTTTCTTTTTTTTTCTTTTTTTTTTTTTTCCTTAAATTCAAGGTGTTTTTTGGCTTAGTAAATTCAAGTTTATTTCATGCCTATTCTGTTACTCCCCCCTGCCTTCCCCTTCTCCACTTGCCGTTCTCCCCTCTCAACTTCCTCATTTCCTTTTTCTGTCCACACTGTGTTCTCTCTCACTTTTCCCTAATACTTACTTAGTTCATATACTCATTGTAGAGGGGGCTTGCAAACTGTATCAACCAGCTAGTAATAACAGCAGTGGGGCTGAAAAGAAAGAATACACTGTGTCTGCACCCTGGTAAACTTGTGGTTGGGTTTTCTAGCAGGGTAAAGTCCGATCCTGCTTCGAGAAAGGCTGCAGCTCTTATTTTGGCCTCTTGTCACCGAGGTTCAGCTATACAAAAATTCTGAGTTAAAATAATCCTCAATTTCTTTGTAGAATCTACCTAACTGTCCTGTGCTGTTACGTTTCCTCTCATCAAATGGCAGATCCTAATCAAAAACCTGAAGAACGAGATCACGAAGAAGGTGCAGGTGCCGAACTGTGATGAGATTTTCTATGCTGGCACAGGGAACCTGTTACTGAGAGATGCAGACTCCATCACCCTCTTTGACGTGCAGCAGAAGCGGTAAGATCCAGTCTGCCGGGAGAAGTTTTAATATTGTAATCCTGCTGGCGTGTGCCCTCTGGGGACGAGTAATAGCTATTAATGCACTCCAGAATTTAGCATCAGCTGCAGGCTGCGTCAGACTGATCCAAACCACGGCTAACAACTGTTACGAAGAGCAGAGTGTAAACATAGCCAAGGTGCAATTTATGTTGCAGGCACCGTGCCATTGATCACAGGGAGATGTGTGCCATACCCTTGTAAATCCTGTGACTGCAGAATCGGGTGCTATAAAAGTGGAGAGAAATCAAAAAACCCAAACTCAGTCAAGCTAAGCTTGCTTGATGTCTTGTCCCGTAGGTTTTATATCTGCTCAAAATGGTCTTTTGGCAGCATGTTTGTGCTGGTATACATGTTGCTAGCCACAAAGAAACAGGCAAGGAGTTGGTGCTTTTGGCCGTCTTTGTAGGCTTGAGAAGGTTCTGGATTATCTGCAGATAGATACGGTGTATGTTGATTGCTGATGTCCCAGAACTTGCCTCATTTCCTTATTTGTATGCCTTTGTCTTTCTAGTATTGTTGGGAAAGTTATAAGTAAATTAAACAATGCGAATGCTGCTCGGAAATACCTTATTTCCCTCGTTCTGTTAAATGTATCCCTAAAAACCCGTCAGAAATGTAGGTTTTGAAGTCAATTGTCACTGAAATATACTTGTTATTGCACAGATATGGAGAGAGGTTTGTTTTGCTGTACTGGACTGCAGAGACACTCAGTTCTGCCTCATGATTTTATAGCTCCAGAATGGCAAAAAGGGGCTTCAGAGCACCTGCAAATTGGGTTCAGGGTGTTGGGCACTGGTAGTTATCATATGGAGCTTGCTGCGGAGGGGTATTGTTCAACTCTCTGATGTCAGTGCTGTGCTTTCCCAGAACCCTGGCCTCGGTGAAGATCTCCAAGGTGAAATACGTCATCTGGTCGGCTGACATGTCCCATGTAGCTCTGCTGGCTAAGCATGGTAAGCGGTGGGGGGGGGGCGCAGTGTTTCACCTGGATCCTAGCGCACACTAGCTCCTTCCTTGGTTGGGAGCAGAGTCCCTGCTAGCACGGCCTGCTAGAGAAACCATTGAGTGCCATGGCTAGCAGTGGAGGGGCAGCTGAAGACGTTCACAGTGCGGGCCCTGCCACTTTGTCTCTTCAGCAAAACCTTTCGGTAAGCTTGTAAAACAGGGCACTTCTTGTACTCCTCAAAATGATCCAGCTAATCTCTTTCATAAAACAAAGGCAGATGGTGACAGTTTAGTTGTGGTTGCCATCATCTCCTTAGTGTCTGACACTGAATATAGTTCCTGTTGCTGGGACGATGGAAGAGAGAAGCCATAATTCAGAGGCAGATGTTTAACAGTAGAGGGTTCCCTAGCCTTACTTCTTTTGGCTTTCCTCCCCAGCCATCATGATCTGCAACAGAAAGCTGGAATCACTGTGTAACATCCATGAAAACATCCGTGTCAAGAGCGGCGCCTGGGATGAAAGTGGTGTTTTCATCTATACCACCAGCAATCACATCAAATACGCTGTCACCACAGGGTGAGTCTGGGAGTTGTGCACTGCGTCCTTGAACTGGCAGGCCTCCTGCAGACTACCATGGGGTTCTTTTTGGGAGACACCAAAACTGGTGCTTGTGAAACGACACTTCTATTACAGCATGGACATACCTAAAGACAGCTAGAGCTAAATACTCATGTTTGGTTGCTTACCCTGTGCACTGGTATTTTATCGCTGGGCTGGATGGCTGCACTGTTCATCTGACTGGGGCTTGCTTTTATAACGCAAGCTAAAATAACATACAGAGTGTTGAGCCTTCTTTGAGATAGGGAATGTAGTCATACTGATAGGTTGCGTTGGCATGCATGTCACGCGTGTGCTGTGTGTTGGCACAGGGATCATGGAATTATCCGCACCCTGGACCTGCCTATCTACGTTACCCGCGTGAAGGGGAACAACGTGTACTGCCTGGACAGAGAGTGCCGCCCCAGGGTCCTCACCATTGATCCCACAGAATTCAAATTCAAGCTGGCATTGATCAACAGAAAGTATGATGAGGTGAGGAGACATGAGAAACCCTGCGCTCTTCCTTGACCTATACCGGAGGGTAAAGGGAAGTTGTTGACAGCTTCAGTGCCTGGGCCTTTTCCTTGCAGGTGCTGCACATGGTGAGGAATGCTAAGCTTGTGGGCCAGTCCATCATTGCCTACCTGCAGAAAAAGGGCTACCCAGAGGTGGCCCTGCACTTTGTCAAGGACGAGAAGACCCGTTTCAGCCTGGCGCTGGAGTGTGGCAACATCGAGGTGAGGTGGGCAGGTGGTGCTGTGAGAAAGGCACGTCCTTTGGGGCATTGCATGCAAACCTTACTTTTTGCTGCGAGGAGGAGGAGTATTGGGAAGAAGAAGTATTAGTTGAGAGTGATGGAGTTGAAGATGACAGCAGCCTTTCGAAGGTGCAGGCCTTCAGCTGCGGGCATGATTTGGTGCAGTGAGCCTTGTAATCCTGTGCTTTCCATCACGGGCATTATCAACAGAAGCCCGCAGAGAAAACTGCTTTCTGCAAAGCCTTTGTAACCACATTAATTCTCTTGTTAGATTGCTCTGGAAGCAGCCAAAGCTCTGGATGACAAGAATTGCTGGGAGAAACTGGGAGAAGTGGCGTTGCTGCAGGGAAATCACCAGATTGTGGAGATGTGCTACCAGCGCACCAAGAACTTCGATAGGCTCTCCTTCCTCTATCTCATCACTGGCAATCTGGAGAAGCTTCGGAAGATGATGAAGATAGGTGAGTGCCGGGGTGATGGCAAAGAGGAATGAGATAAGAGGGTCTGAGTATCATTCCCACAGGGAATGAGCAGCATCACAGTGGAGGCCAAGAACAGCAAAGCTATTGTGACTTTTTTTTTCTTTTGGTTTAGCTGAGATCCGTAAAGATATGAGTGGCCACTACCAGAATGCCTTGTATCTAGGAGACGTGGCAGAGAGAGTGAGGATCCTGAAGAACTGTGGGCAAAGTGAGTAATACCAGACTAACATATGTCCCTGTGGGCTGGAGAGAAGCTGGAGAGGTTGTTGGGATGAACAGTAATTTTTGGAGGCAGATCAGCATAATCCCTTACCTGAGAAACTGAATCAGATGAGCAGAAAGTAACCCAAGAGCTCAAATATCATCCAGGAGACCTGAATCAACTGTAGAGCGTATTCAAATGGTCAGTCGTGGCCTGCACATTCTAGTTCTGAATCCAGTGACACCCCTAAAGGCGTGATTCTACACCTTGGTATGCTGCTAATCCTTCCTTTGTGACAGTGTGGCCATGCGTGCTGGTGTGAGAAGTTTTCTTTCTCTAGGCAATGAAGAACACGCACTCATGTTAGTTATATCTCATTTCAGAGTCCCTGGCCTATCTCACGGCTGCAACTCATGGCCTGGATGAGGAAGCTGAAAGCCTGAAGGAAACATTTGATCCTGAAAAGGAAACGGTTAGCAAACTGACTAATGCTTCCTACTTCATTAGAAGAGCTCTAGAGTTTGGGAAGAAGATGACAGTGGGATCTGGTGTTAGTGTGACTGGCTAGGCACCTCCTTTCTGGGAGGGAGGAACCATCTCCATCCCAATCACCGCTTACCAGGCCTGAGAGTGTCTGTGCCGCTTGGAGGCGGGTGGATCAAAGAATGGGATTTTTCTTATGTGGCCTTTGACTGTTTTCTGCTCCTCTCTGCTCAGATTCCAGACATTGATCACAATGCAAAGCTGCTGCAGCCTCCTGCTCCTGTCATGCCTCTGGATACCAACTGGCCATTGCTGACTGTCTCCAAGGGGTTCTTCGAAGGAACAATTGCTAGCAAAGGTATTGCTTTGTACTTGGAAAGTCGCATTAAGTTGGGATATGCAGAATGGAGGTATTTGTCTCCGGGGCTCCTGAACTGTTGCTGTTAACCTCAGATTTGTTGTGTGTTACTAGCAGAGGTTGGAATCCAGCTTGGCATTTACACCATCTTTGGCAAATCTCTCAAATTTTTGGCCTTTTTGCACAAGGTGGGACTTGAGAATTGGTGGGGAGGGTGCTGGCCTAACGTAATTCTTTGCTTAACACCTGACCCGCTCAGAGATGAATAAATGAAGGATCCTACCCTTTTTGTAGGCAAAGGGGGTGCCTTGGCTGCCGATATTGATATCGACACTGTTGGCACCGAAGGCTGGGGAGAAGATGCAGAGTTGCAGCTGGATGAAGGTGTGTGAATCCAAGAGTTTTTCTTGCAGAAGTGTAAGTGTGTGCCTGTGTAAGAGCTCTGACTATTTCCCCCCTGCCCCCTCCATGCAGATGGCTTTGTGGATGCTGGAGAGGGCTTTGGAGAGGAAGGTCTAGGTAAAGGACAGGAAGAAGGAGGTGGATGGGAAGTCGAAGAAGATTTGGATCTTCCCCCTGAACTGGTAGGAGGCTTCCGGGAGGCTTCTGAAGCAGCCCACTTGTAGTTACTTGGGAAGGCAGTGACAGCTTGTGATGGTGCTGGTGGGGGAAATGTGTTCTGGGCTTCTTCAGAGACTTGGTCACCACAGCTATGGCCAGCTCTGATTTCATCTGGGTGCTGGAAACTTCCACACTGATTACTGCTCTGTGTCCCCCCACAGGATGTTCCTCCTGGTCCAGCAGGAGCAGCAGAAGATGGATTCTTTGTGCCACCCACCAAGGGCACCAGCCCAGCTCAGGTAGTGGCACAAGTCTTTGATTGTCTTTCTCAGAAACTTTCTGCTTTGGCGCTTCTTTTTCCGGGGTCGGTCCTTCTTGTTAACACTCACCTGTGGGCACAGCATAGGAACTTTGGTAAGGGGAGTTAGGGGTGATGAGGGTGGGTAAGACAAATGCGTGCATATACACAATTCCTCTTGTATATGTTTCCCTTCCATTCTTGCAGGTGTGGTGTAACAATTCTCAGCTTCCTGTTGACCACGTTCTGGCAGGCTCCTTTGAGACAGCAATGAGAGTAAGTTTGCCCTGGAGTTTCTAGGGAAAAGGGCATGCCCTTGTCCCCGTGTCTTTTTGTCTCTGGTCTTCTTTTTGCGTCCTTTTGTGAATCATTTAGCGCATTGTTTTCTCTGGGTATAAAATAAGAGGCCCTGTGAGCCTGACTGATGTCTGTGCGGCCTTTGTACAGCCCTGGACAACTTTTTCTCAGCAGATCAATGTGTCTCTTTCAGCTCCTCCATGACCAGGTAGGAGTAACAAACTTTGGACCCTACAAGCAGCTGTTCCTGCAGACCTATGCCCGTGGCCGTACGACCTACCAAGCCCTGCCATGTCTCCCTACCATGTATGGATACCCACATCGCAACTGGTAAGCAATCGGGCTAGCTCCTTTTCTGTGCTCTTTCCCTTGTGCCATATGCCTCCCACCTCCTTGACAGTTGTAGCCAGAAACATCTCCTCCTCCTGTTGTGAAGGGAGGAGCCTTCCTGTTTGCTGGATATAAATAGGGAGCATTCTGTCTTTAGTGGGATTTTTCTGCTGCCTGCTGTTAGATGTGAAGATGTTAGAGAACTGCTTTCATTTTCTTTAGAGACTAAAACCAGGGTAAGGCAGCTGGGACGCTGTGTTTTCTAGCACTGATGCTCTGCCTCTGACAAAGCTGGTCTGAGGCATCTAGAGAACCACAGGTGTGTTTTTACAGTGGTGCCTGGAAGCCGCTGTAGAAAAATGAGCCAGACTTCCCAGCCTGCGCTAACGCAGAGAGCTGGGCATTGTGGGTGGCAGAATTATGGAAGCACAGATGTCTTTTGTGCTAAGCTAATGGCAAAAAAACCCAGCGTGGCCCTTGGTCAAAACATTTCTGACAAGTTGCAGTTGAGCTGACAATGTGTGTGTTCTTGTTGGCCTCTGCAGTGGTTCTGTTTGTACCCCCACCCCCTCTTTGGTGCCCCCAGGAAAGAAGCCGGCTTGAAGAATGCCCTCCCTGCCGTTGGACTGAAACTCAACGACCTGATCCAGCGCCTGCAGCTGTGCTACCAGCTCACTACGGCTGGCAAGTTTGAGGAGGCCGTGGAGAAGTTCCGCTCCATTTTGCTCAGCGTGCCCTTGCTGGTGGTGGACAACAAGCAGGAGATTGCTGAGGTGAGTGGCAGACTCTTCTGTCCGTTGTCTGCACGCCCGTGGTGCAGGAGGCCGAATCCTGACTGTCTCCCTCTCTGAAAGGCCCAGCAGCTGATAGCCATTTGCCGGGAGTATATTGTAGGACTCTCGATGGAGATTGAACGGAAGAAGCTGCCCAAAGAGACCCTGGAGCAGCAGAAGCGAATCTGCGAGGTACAGAAACTGAATTTCCTCACCATGAGGGAGATGAGGGGGAAGTAGCCTTTGGGTTTAAAAAGGCATTGGGAATCCTGAATTCTGCCATTTCCTCCTTTAAAGTAGATGTGGCAGTGATTTCCTGGGAGGGGTTTCTTGCAGCGTTTTCAGGGCATCCAGTTTTTCGCGTGGTTGGTAGTGATTGTATCCCTACTTTCCCTCCTTCTCCCTAATGCAGATGGCTGCCTATTTCACCCACTCCAACCTGCAGCCCGTCCACATGATCTTGGTGCTGCGTACTGCTCTCAACCTCTTTTTCAAACTCAAAAACTTCAAGACAGCTGCTACTTTTGCCCGTCGGCTGCTGGAGCTGGGTCCGAAGCCTGAGGTGGCCCAGCAGGTATGTCTGTGAGGTGCACGGGCAGAAATATCTGCTGCGGCAGACCCTGTTTGGACTGCTTCCTAGCTGCCCCTCTGGTCAATGTGGTTGCTTTTTGCAGACTCGCAAGATCTTGTCAGCGTGTGAGAAGAATCCCACTGACACCTACCAGCTCAACTATGACATGCACAACCCCTTTGACATCTGTGCCGCCTCTTACCGACCCATTTATCGTGGCAAACCCGTGGAGAAGTGTCCGCTCAGTGGAGCCTGCTACTGCCCCGAGTTCCATGGGCAGATCTGCCGCGTCACTACAGTAAGGGAGTCTCGACTGTCTGTTACCACCTGCTCCTAGCCCGTGATGTTTCCCTTGAGAATCCCCTTCAGCAGCTCTCCCCACGCTCCCCCTAAACTGACTTGGCGTGGGTTGTGGGTCAAGTTGGATGTCGGAGGACTTGGCATGTGAGGTGGAACAGTTTGGGAACCGTGAAATACTGTGTAGTTTAAATGCTACCTTTGGGGACTGACATTGCAGTGATCGGCAGCGTGCGTTCTCGAGAACCGTCTAGGTTCTAGTTGGGCTGTTGAGTCGCTTTTAAGCATTGATCATCTCCCTTTTATTCCTCAGGTGACGGAGATCGGCAAAGATGTCATCGGGCTGCGCATCAGCCCGCTCCAGTTCCGCTAGGGCGTGCCTGTCCCGGGGAGGTGTGAGATTGGAGGGAAATGGTCCCGTTTCACAGCACAGCGTGGAAACTTTCACCTCCCACCATTCCAGCTTCTAGTCTAGTCTCTTTACCGTAGCCGTGCCTGTGCTGTGTCTTACCTGCTCTTCCCCACCCAGGAATGCTGTAGTGAGACTCTTAGCTGCTTCCAAGTAGTGGCAACTTGCGCTTCTGTTTCCAGATCCAGCTGATGCGAAGTTTCTATGTACCATTGTCTCAAGGCAAATCTTTCCCAGAGCGTAAAGGGTGGCTCTTGCTGGGCCCTGGTTACCACACAGTGCACTCGGTAGAAGCTGCTTGAGAGGCAGCAACTGCCCTTTACGTCCTTTAATGTTGGGCTCCTGAAAGAAGAGCTCGAAGACCCTGCTGCAGCTTGGGCAGCAGGAAGAGCCGAGCCTGCCTCTCGCGGGAATGCGGCACTGTCTGGAACCCCGGGCCAGCGCAGAGCCTGTCCCTGCTCAGGGGCGGCTCTGCTCCCCTCGGAAGTGGCAAGAGAGCCGCTCAGCATCCAAGTGCTAGTGTTGACTTTTTGTTTTGTTGTGCTAGCAACGTTTCTCAAAATAATCAGCTTCTCTCATGAATAAAGTAAATTGACCATCTTGATCTTCCTGTTTTGTAGCTCAGTTGGTCTTACGGAGATGGAAGAGAGATTAGCTTTTGTTTCCTCTTTTCACCTTCTCCCCCCCCGCCTTTTGCACTCTTAAGCTACCAGACTTGGAGGGTTTTGAAGTTTCCAGAAAATGGAGGCTGTAGTCCTGAAATAATTTATCGTGCCAGTAGGGGCTGCTTCCGCTAATTATTAGTGAGTAATTGCTGTTGCTAGTGCTCAAATTATCCTTACTGGTAATGCTTCTGTCTTTGCCTTTACCTTGTGTAGTTGTACCCTTTAGTATTACTGTGCCTTTCCCCGTGGTACTTAACAGGCCGGAGGATTTCCAAAGCCAGGCGGATCGTAGTTTCTGGCGGTGACAAGGAGGAGAACATGCATGTTCTCGCATCAGCGGAGAAGCAGAGGGTAGGGCCTAGAGATCCTGCTCCCTCTGTGCCTGGACTACTTTCCTAGCGCTTCCTCCTCACTCACGATGCTGAAATAAAACCATGCCTTCCACTAGGATTTTAAACCTTTTATTTTGTACATAAAAATGAAGAATGGGGATGGCCCGTCTTAAGGGCACTGCTTCCAGCTTTGCATCGGTCTTGTTCGAGGAATGTTCACAGTGGCGGGGGAGACGCAGCAGCCAGGGCTAGGGGCGAGGGGCCTTAACAACCAGGGTATCGTGGCAGGCCACCGCAATGCCCCCGATAAGGTTCAGGAACTCCTGGAAGTCTAGCTGCCCGTCACTATTCAAATCGAGTTTCTTCATCATCCTGTCCACGACACCTGGGTCCTTCTGATTCTGCAAAAGACCAAAGAGATGGGAATCGATGTCTGCCTCGAGGCAGACGTGCCCCTTGCCGAACCCCCCCCCCCCCTGCCCCAGGTATGGAACTGCAGCTGCCGAGTTCATCACCAGTGGAGAGGGATTGGCAGAGGGAGGCAGAATTCAGTCAGGCCAGCTCTCGTCAGGCCACGCTCTGGCTTCTGGTGGGAGCCAGCTCTTCCCCTTGCCCACCCCACGGCGCTCGTGGGGGTGGAGGCTTTAGTTGCTGTCCTACGGGCTGAAGCGCACGCTACGGGAGACTTTCTTGGCCCGGATTTTGCTTACCTTCGTGAAGGCAGCCAGCTCAGTGTTCATGAAGGCCAGGAACTCCCTCTTGGAGAGCGTGCAGTTGTCCCCTTCGCGCCCTGCGTACCGCTGGAAGACGGCCAGCAGGGACTCGATGCAGCGTTCCGTCTCGGTGGGCTGCAGGAGCAAGGGCAAGTTCAGGCCAGCGTTGCGGGGAGCTCTGGGCTTGCTGAAGAGCAACCTGACCCTATTTCTGGAGGAAGGCTGGGCTGAGGGGGGCCTCCTGCGATTGCTTTCCTGGAGGAGTCTCCTATGCCCAACCTGTCCAGCTGCATTTTTCTTTGGTATCAGTTTCTCTGATGCCTTGGCACAGCACTGCGGTGGGGGAAGGACCCAGAGTACTGGGGAGTGGTTCATGGAAAATCCCCTGGGGACATGTCAGTTCCCATCGGAGGCGTGTCCCGGACTGGGAAGAGCTTGCGTTGCAACCACAGCGACGTGCTAGTTTTTTCCATGCTCTCCAGCACGGCTTGGCTGGAGTTGCTTTTTTGGAAAGATAAGCCTGCCTCCCCCCTTTCCATCCCCCTGCCCTGTCTGGACGGAGGAGAAATTCTGAGTCATAAGAGAAAAATGCGAGCAGAGTTGGCTCCCCAGACTACTGCCCCTGGGCAGGGATGGAGCTGGCCTGGCCTATGGGCTTCTCCAGCGGGGATAGACAGGGCAAGGTGAGGGAGGTGGGGGGGATGTGGGGCTCTTTCCCCTCCCCGTGGCTCCAGTCTTTGGGGAAGGGCAGTGCAGGGAGGAGTCCGCCCTTCCCTGCCTAACCTCAGCGTCCTGGGGCCTCCCTGCCACATCCTGCCCTGCCTGAGGCTCAGTTCAGCCTTTTTTGGTTAACGTGAGAGGAGCTGAGTTGCTTCTACCGTCAGCCGCAGGTCCTTGGCTCTGGGTCCTCTGCACCCTCCCCCCCCCCCCCCAGTGCTGGGGGGGGGACGGGACGGGACGGTGGAGGCAGAGCTGCAGCCACGAGTCCGGTGATGGGCATCGGAAGCATCGGTGGGAAAAAGGAGGAGAGGGGAGGGAAGGGGGTGGGGGGGAACAACACAAATGCCACCCCCTGGTCCCCCACAAATGCAGGGACCCTCTGCCCTCCCTCTCTAGCTCTGCACCCTCTTCCCGCGCCAGGCCCCATCCCCGGCAGAGATTCAGCTCAGCCCTTGGCACCGTCTGCTCTTTCCCGTGCCAAAGCGCGTCTCGCCTTCAGCTCTGGGGCCACTTGCGGGAAACGCTCCTCTGCCATCGCCCTCCTGCCCTTACGGAGCCGGCTCTCCCTCCCCGTCCCGGGGTCCTGGCTCACTCACCATGGCTGGGGTGCGAGGAGGGGGCTCGGTCCTCGGCACGGCCGCGGTGCAATGTGGCAAAGCAGGAGCCGGGGCGGTTATGAGCTTCACCCTACAGCCAGCGCCCTTCCTGGTGCAGCCAGCGCCCAGCCCTGACTCAGCCCCCTGGGCTGCGTTGGGCAATCGTCAGCTCTAACGGCAGATCTGGACGCCTGCAGTCCCCAGCTCAGGCTCAGGAATGTGCGGGGCCCCTCCTCTAGGTTCTCTGTCCCTTTCCTTCCTGAGTTTTATTCCTTACAGTTATTTACACTCACATTTTCTCCTTCTTAACTGTTTTTGTCCCTCGGTCCTTTGCCACTCCGTCCCTTTATGGCTCCCTTCATTTCTTCCCCAGGGTCAGGGCTAAGCCCCCCCCAGGGCTGCCTCGCTGCTACCTGGAGCATCCTCAGTGTTTCCTCTTGCTACTGCGAGATTTGGGCTTCCCCAGCTTTGCTAATGAGGCCGGCAAAGGCAGATCAGGCACAGGAGAGCAGGCAGCGTTCCCCTGCCGACACAGCTGGGGCTGCCCACCCTTGGGGGCCATCTGCTGCCTGTCCCCTTCAACCTTGACCTGTCCCACCTGCTGAGCTTTGCTGATAACACCTTGGAACCTTCTCATGTTGTAAAAGGGGGGGGAAGGCAGCCCCGTGGGGTTGGGGGTGCTGCGCTGGGAGCTGGCTGCAGCCAGGATTTGTCCCCGGCGGTGCTGGTCTGAGCTCCCTGCCGGAGCTGGCCACCCTCGTGCTGCTGCGGAGCGAGAGGCCCTGGAGGGTTGAAAACAGGGAGACATGGAGGTGGAGGAGGGACGGGAGGCACCCAAAAGGCACCCAGAAAAGCAAGTGACCTGCTCAAAGAGCTCAGAGCAGGGAGGGTGGGGGCTGCGGGGCTTGTGCTGCTCAGAAACCAGCCCATGGGGCTGTGATGTCCAGCTGCTCCCCATCCATCGGGAGCCAGGGAAGCTGCTCGGACACGTCGTGTTTACCCATGTTTGCACAGCCGTCCCGTGGTTACGGCACCCGTCTCCACGCCTTTGCGACCGGCGCTGACGTAGAATCGCCCGCCCAGGGCCGGATTTCCCTGTGACTCCCAGGCCGGGGCGGTGCCGTGTTTCCCCAAAAGCTTCAGGGGGAACCTGGAGCGGAGAGGTCGGGGTAACGCGGGCTGCCCCCACGGTGCGGGAGTCAGGATGTGCGCTGGGATCTGGGACAGCTTCCAGGGACGGGGCTCTTCGGGAAATCCTGCTGGAGACTGTGACTCAGCCTAGAGCAGGAGAAAGGGAAGCAGCAAATCGGGGGGACAACTGTCCCCACTATATTTTCCCTTCTTGCCCCAGTTTCCTGCCCCCAAACTCTCCTTTTTTTCTCTTGTATTTGGGAAAAAGTACTCCCTCCCCCGCTTCAACCCCTCCCAAACTGGAAACAGTTCAGTCCATGTAAATCAAAAGGATTTTCCAAACCCGGGAGCTGAGGGCAGGAAACCTGCTGCTCTTCCCCTTGGATTTTGCACTTCCACCTGCATTTTGCAAACTCCTCTTTGTGCTCCCTTAACAATAAAATCTGAGCTGCTCAGAGGGGCAAGTGTTATTTCCCCCTTTGCAAGAGCAAATCCCAGAGGGGGTTGTGGCCCGGCCCCGTCCTGCCTGCAGTGGGGGATTTCAGGAGGTTTCCGTTTCTTCCTGCTGCTGCGTGTGTTTGCAGTCAAGGCTTCGGCCCTGTTTGCAGACGGACCATCTGCGCTGCCGTATGCTTGTCACCAAGACGTGCGACCGTCACGTGCACGAAGGGGGCATCGCTGAGAGCATCGCCCCGTGCCTCCGCCTGCCCCTGGCTGGGACAGACCCTTCTGAGTCCCTCTGGCACCAGGTTCAAAACAGCACAGGATGGTGGCAGTGGCTCGATGAGCGAGAAGCCCTGGCTGCTGCCCCCTGAGGCTGCATCAGGCTATGGTGGACCTGAGGTGCCCTCGTTCCTCCTGGCTGGCCCCGTTACCAGCCAGAGGGCTCTGGTTGCATTTAAGAGCAAGACACAGATGGTGCTGGGGTTGTCCTCGCTTCTCCCTCTGTCTTCTCGCAACATTGCAGCCCCATCTGCTGCTGAGGGAATTGGTTCTCTCTTGCTCAAGGGAAAGAAAAGTGAATAAAATCTGGTTTTCTCCAGGGAGGGTCATGGGGGTCTCCATCTCCAGCCTCGTGCACCATGTGTGAGATCCGGTGCATTTTCCATGCCGTGCTGCTGCCTCTCTCCTGCCCAAGGATCCAGGAGTGCTCCCAGGTACGGGGCAGCCCAGGGGAAAAGGCAGACAGAGGCACGCGGCCAGGAAAATGTGTGTCCGGATGGCTCTTAACCAGCAGTGGCTTTGCACAGGCACATCCGCATGTCCCCACGCGGGTGTCAGATCACAGCAGGTGCGGGCTGCGATGGGAGCCCCTGAAATCGTGCAGCTCAGTAGTGAAGGCCAGAGTTTTAGATGTATGTGGGCTCCTAGGCATGTAGTAGGGGGGATTTGGTGGGATTTTCAGCAGCCCCTGTCTGGATTAAGTGCCTGGGATTAGGAGGAATGTGTGACCTGAACTGGGACACCCTCCCATCAGGCTGAGGCCCTTGTAGAAATTAGATGCAAGGATGAAGGATGGCAGCAGTCAGTGCAGTCATCAACTATTTATTCTGATTTTTCATGCAATACATCAGTGTGAAGAAGAAAGAGACCCCCCCCACCTGCCACCATTACCCTGCGGTAACCACAGCATAACTCAGCTGCTTCAAAGCCTCCGTGAGGCTGGAGCTGGGATTCTGCTCAGCTGTTAGGGGAGCAGAAAGGTGTAACCAAAACCACTGAGTTTACAAAAGTGGTTTTTTCCCAGCCTTGAGGATTTTCAGGCCCCAGAATGAGTATGATTGAGCTACTGGGATTTTTAGGGTTTTTTTGCATTGCAGAGCAGAAGCTGACAGGAGAGCCAGTCACGGGGCTAGGCAGAGGTGAGTGCAGTGAGATGCGGAACAGTCATGCCACAGGGTAGAAGAGATGACAGGAACATAAAGGACAGAGAGACCCAAGGAATCCAATTAGAGCAGAAAAGTGACTAAATACTGCATTAAGGTGGATAGACACAATGCAGGAAGGCAGAAGCTGCAGATCCTGGGGTAACTCTCTGC
Source organism: Aptenodytes patagonicus (assembly GCF_965638725.1). Lineage (NCBI taxonomy): Eukaryota > Metazoa > Chordata > Aves > Sphenisciformes > Spheniscidae > Aptenodytes > Aptenodytes patagonicus. Next base: position 1,287,101 of record NC_134974.1, read on the forward strand.
CTATCTAGCCGCTGAGGATTTGTTAGATGGAAAAATCCCAAACTCACTTGACACCCTCACAGAGCACCCCATTAACCCTTTTTTGTCGGACACTTCTGTGCCACCACATGGTAACCTCCTAAACCGAAAGCAGAGAGCAGAAGTGATCCTCAAAGCGACTCAGAGAAGACCCACCAGCTCCAGGGAGGGGACTTGCCCTTAAGGTGCTTTGGCTTCGTCCCCGGCAGGACAGCTCGGTGCCTTCTGTGAGACCCGGGGGCTGGGGGGACCCTGGCTCTGCTTGGTGCAAAGACGTGGTTCCTCCTCCCGTTGAGGCTGGGCGTCGCTCACTTGCTGGAGGTTCCTCTTCTCCTCCTGCCGTGGCTGGCGGCTCTTCTCCGGCAGGGGAAGCTCTGCACCCTCACGGCAGTTGCTGGCCTCATCTCTCTGGGGCAGCTGGGGATGGCTCTCTTTGGCAGCTCGCTGGCCTGGCTCGCAAGCTTCCCGTGGCTCCGGAGCCTGGGGCAGAGGTGGGCAGCTCTTGGCCTCCCTGTCCTCACACGCCCTCACCTGGCAGCTGGATTCAGGCTCCCATGGGACCTGCTCCTTGGCAGCTTTTGATCCATCTCCCCGGGACTGATGGTCCTTCTTTTCTGCGTGAGGCATCTTGAGGTGCTGGCTGTCCCTCCTGTCCTCCTTGGGCTTTGCCCGGCAAGGGTCACCCTTAACACCATCCGGCTTGGAGGCAGAAGCCTGGTGAGGCCTTTCCTTCACCCCTGTTTCAGACCTCTCCTGTGGCTCGTTGAGATCCCCTGTGTTTTCCTGGGAGCTAGAAGCTGGTGTGCCCCCTTGCCGCGGCAGTTCGGACTCCCCTGTTTCTCGCTCATCCCTTTGGGGTCGTGGCTCTGGGTGGTTCCTTCTGTCACACGGGACTGCTGGTGGCTGGGGTGAGACAGAGCACTTCTTCACGTAGATGGGCTGCCCCAGGTCATGGGGCTGGTGGCAGACGATCTTGTAGTTGGTACCTTCAGGATCATTCAAATTCTGGATCACGTGGATCAAGTACGCAATGGTCTGAGGCTTGCAGGACTGAGGGATGACCTGCACCTCTGGCCGTACATCAGGCTCAGCGGGGATGTAACGGACCCTCATGTTGCTGACAGACGACTCCTCTCCTGAGGGGCAGAGGTCTCTGTTATCCACATCCACGGTTTGGTAGAGGCACCTCTCGTGCCTTCGTCCTTCATCCTCATGTGTCCAGCAGCTGTCTGGCTCACGTGCTTCTTCCTCATGTAAAAGCCTGTGGTTCCTCCATTCTTGGTCTTCCGAGGGCTCGCAGGGGGTGTTTTCACACAGCTTACGCCGTAAATCATTTCCCTGACGGTGGCACAGAAACTCTCTCTCCTGTTCTTCTTCAAGTATCTGGAGGCTGCTTCCCTCGCGTGTCTCCCTCTGGTTGGCTGTGTCACCTCGCTCTTCCCTTTCGCGTGTCTGGTGGCTGCGGCGCTCATAGGCCTCCAGCTCCAGCTCCCGCTGGCGATCAGTCCTCCTCTCCCGCACGGGCTCTTCCCTCTCTCTTCCCCGGCAAACCCTCCTCTCATCCTCTGGCTCTTCGCACTCACGGCGACGGTCCCTCCTTTCCACGTCCTCACGTGGCTCCAGTTCCCGGGACTCACGGTGGATCTTCACGTCTGCTTCTGCTGCCGCCACCACAGTCTCTCGTGTCCTTTCGTACCTCACTGACTCACGTTGTCTCCTTCCATCGTCTTTGGGCTCGCGTGTTTGACAGTCCCGTCTCTCACATGCCTCTCTCTGGTTTGTCGTGGCACCTCGCTCTTCCCTTTCGCGTGTCTGGCGGCTGCGGCGCTCATAGGCCTCCAGCTCCAGCTCCCGCTGGCGATCGATCCTCCTCTCCCGCACGGGCTCTTCCCTCTCTCTTCCCCGGCAAACCCTCCTCTCATCCTCTGGCTCTTCGCACTCATGGCGACGGTCCCTCCTTTCCACGTCCTCACGTGGCTCCGGTTCCCGGGACTCACGGTGGATCTTCACGTCTGCTTCTGCTGCCGCCACCGCAGTCTCTCGTGTCCTTTCGTACCTCACTGACTCACGTTGTCTCCTTCCATCGTCTTCGGGCTCGCGTGTTTGACAGTCCCGTCTCTCACATGCCTCTCTCTGGTTTGTCGTGGCACCTCGCTCTTCCCTTTCGCGTGTCTGGCGGCTGCGGTGCTCATAGGCCTCCAGCTCCAGCTCCCGCTGGCGATCGATCCTCCTCTCCCGCACGGGCTCTTCCCTCTCTCTTCCCCGGCAAACCCTCCTCTCATCCTCTGGCTCTTCGCACTCACGGCGACGGTCCCTCCTTTCCACGTCCTCACGTGGCTCCAGTTCCCGGGACTCACGGTGGATCTTCACGTCTGCTTCTGCTGCCGCCACCACAGTCTCTCGTGTCCTTTCGTACCTCACTGACTCACGTTGTCTCCTTCCATCGTCTTTGGGCTCGCGTGTTTGACAGTCCCGTCTCTCACATGCCTCTCTCTGGTTTGTCGTGGCACCTCGCTCTTCCCTTTCGCGTGTCTGGCGGCTGCGGTGCTCATAGGCCTCCAGCTCCAGCTCCCGCTGGCGATCGATCCTCCTCTCCCGCACGGGCTCTTCCCTCTCTCTTCCCCGGCAAACCCTCCTCTCATCCTCTGGCTCTTCGCACTCACGACGATGGTCCCTCCTTTCCACGTCCTCACGTGGCTCCAGTTCCCGGGACTCACGGTGGATCTTCACGTCTGCTTCTGCTGCCGCCACCGCAGTCTCTCGTGTCCTTTCGTACCTCACTGACTCACGTTGTCTCCTTCCATCGTCTTTGGGCTCACGTGTTTGACAGTCCCGTCTCTCACATGCCTCTCTCTGGTTTGTCGTGGCACCTCGCTCTTCCCTTTCGCGTGTCTGGCGGCTGCGGCGCTCATAGGCCTCCAGCTCCAGCTCCCGCTGGCGATCGATCCTCCTCTCCCGCACGGGCTCTTCCCTCTCCCTTCCCCGGCAAACCCTCCTCTCATCCTCTGGCTCTTCGCACTCATGGCGATGGTCCCTCCTTTCCACGTCCTCACGTGGCTCCAGTTCCCGGGACTCACGGTGGATCTTCACGTCTGCTTCTGCTGCCGCCACCGCAGTCTCTCGTGTCCTTTCGTACCTCACTGACTCACGTTGTCTCCTTCCATCGTCTTTGGGCTCGCGTGTTTGACAGTCCCGTCTCTCACATGCCTCTCTCTGGTTTGTCGTGGCACCTCGCTCTTCCCTTTCGCGTGTCTGGCGGCTGCGGCGCTCATAGGCCTCCAGCTCCAGCTCCCGCTGGCGATCGATCCTCCTCTCCCGCACGGGCTCTTCCCTCTCTCTTCCCCGGCAAACCCTCCTCTCATCCTCTGGCTCTTCGCACTCACGACGATGGTCCCTCCTTTCCACGTCCTCACGTGGCTCCAGTTCCCGGGACTCACGGTGGATCTTCACGTCTGCTTCTGCTGCCGCCACCACAGTCTCTCGTGTCCTTTCGTACCTCACTGACTCACGTTGTCTCCTTCCATCGTCTTTGGGCTCGCGTGTTTGACAGTCCCGTCTCTCACATGCCTCTCTCTGGTTTGTCGTGGCACCTCGCTCTTCCCTTTCGCGTGTCTGGCGGCTGCGGCGCTCATAGGCCTCCAGCTCCAGCTCCCGCTGGCGATCGATCCTCCTCTCCCGCACGGGCTCTTCCCTCTCTCTTCCCCGGCAAACCCTCCTCTCATCCTCTGGCTCTTCGCACTCACGGCGATGGTCCCTCCTTTCCACGTCCTCACGTGGCTCCAGTTCCCGGGACTCACGGTGGATCTTCACGTCTGCTTCTGCTGCCGCCACCGCAGTCTCTCGTGTCCTTTCGTACCTCACTGACTCACGTTGTCTCCTTCCATCGTCTTTGGGCTCGCGTGTTTGACAGTCCCGTCTCTCACATGCCTCTCTCTGGTTTGTCGTGGCACCTCGCTCTTCCCTTTCGCGTGTCTGGCGGCTGCGGCGCTCATAGGCCTCCAGCTCCAGCTCCCGCTGGCGATCGATCCTCCTCTCCCGCACGGGCTCTTCCCTCTCTCTTCCCCGGCAAACCCTCCTCTCATCCTCTGGCTCTTCGCACTCACGACGATGGTCCCTCCTTTCCACGTCCTCACGTGGCTCCAGTTCCCGGGACTCACGGTGGATCTTCACGTCTGCTTCTGCTGCCGCCACCGCAGTCTCTCGTGTCCTTTCGTACCTCACTGACTCACGTTGTCTCCTTCCATCGTCTTTGGGCTCACGTGTTTGACAGTCCCGTCTCTCACATGCCTCTCTCTGGTTTGTCGTGGCACCTCGCTCTTCCCTTTCGCGTGTCTGGCGGCTGCGGCGCTCATAGGCCTCCAGCTCCAGCTCCCGCTGGCGATCAGTCCTCCTCTCCCGCACGGGCTCTTCCCTCTCCCTTCCCCGGCAAACCCTCCTCTCATCCTCTGGCTCTTCGCACTCATGGCGATGGTCCCTCCTTTCCACGTCCTCACGTGGCTCCAGTTCCCGGGACTCACGGTGGATCTTCACGTCTGCTTCTGCTGCCGCCACCGCAGTCTCTCGTGTCCTTTCGTACCTCACTGACTCACGTTGTCTCCTTCCATCGTCTTTGGGCTCGCGTGTTTGACAGTCCCGTCTCTCACATGCCTCTCTCTGGTTTGTCGTGGCACCTCGCTCTTCCCTTTCGCGTGTCTGGCGGCTGCGGTGCTCATAGGCCTCCAGCTCCAGCTCCCGCTGGCGATCGATCCTCCTCTCCCGCACGGGCTCTTCCCTCTCCCTTCCCCGGCAAACCCTCCTCTCATCCTCTGGCTCTTTGCACTCACGGCGATGGTCCCTCCTTTCCACGTCCTCACGTGGCTCCAGTTCCCGGGACTCACGGTGGATCTTCACGTCTGCTTCTGCTGCCGCCACCACAGTCTCTCGTGTCCTTTCGTACCTCACTGACTCACGTTGTCTCCTTCCATCGTCTTCGGGCTCACGTGTTTGACAGTCCCGTCTCTTACATGCCTCTCTCTGGTTTGTCGTGGCACCTCGCTCTTCCCTTTCGTGTGTCTGGCGGCTGCGGCGCTCATAGGCCTCCAGCTCCAGCTCCTGCTGGCGATCGATCCTCCTCTCCCGCACAGGCTCTTCCCTCTCCCTTCCCCGGCAAACCCTCCTCTCATCCTCTGGCTCTTCGCACTCATGGCGATGGTCCCTCCTTTCCACGTCCTCACGTGGCTCCAGTTCCCGGGACTCACGGTGGATCTTCACGTCTGCTTCTGCTGCTGCCACCGCAGTCTCTCGTGTCCTTTCGTACCTCACTGACTCACGTTGTCTCCTTCCATCGTCTTTGGGCTCGCGTGTTTGACAGTCCCGTCTCTCACATGCCTCTCTCTGGTTTGTCGTGGCACCTCGCTCTTCCCTTTCGCGTGTCTGGCGGCTGCGGCGCTCATAGGCCTCCAGCTCCAGCTCCCGCTGGTGATCGATCCTCCTCTCCCGCATGGGCTCTTTCCTCCTTTCATCATCTCGTTCTTTGCACTCCTGACCCTCATGGATGTCTGTCTCACTTTCTGGACATTCAAGCTCATGTTTTTGATTCTTCTGTTGTTCATCGATACCTCTTTCTGGCTCACAGATCTTGTAGTACCTGAGGTCAAGTTCTAGCGGTTCCTGAATGTATGACTGATGTGGGTGTCTTGAGTCTAGGCAGTCAGTCTCACGCGGCTGGTGCCTTCTCTGTTCAAGTGCTTTTTCTTCTAGCTCACATAGGTGGTAGCGGCTTCTCTCTTCGGGAACTAATTCAGGTTCATGTGGCTGGGTATTACTTCCTCTCTCTGCTTCTTGTGGTCGCTGGTTTTTTTGATCAGATGCTGGTAGTCCTGCGGTAGTGGTAGGCCCATGTGACTGATGGCTACTGCACCGCTTTGGCAGTGGTTGAGGTTGACAGATCTGGCTGCGACTCCTCACATCTGCCAGTTGTTCTGGCTGAGGCCCCTCTTGATTTTGCCTCTCATCTGCCTGCACTCCGGGCTCATGTGCTTGCAAGCTGCCACGCTTGCAGAGTTGTACATCTCCTCGTCTGTCTGGCTCCGGTGGCTGACGTCTTCTCTGGCTGTTCCGTTGGTGGCATGGCTCTTGGCTTTGTTCTTCGTGTACCTGAGGGATTGGCTCCTCCGGCTTGCTGCTTTGCTTTGCATCGTTTCTGCTTTGTGTGTTACGTTGCTGGTGATGACTCCCTGTTCCCTCTAGTGTTTCAAGCTTGTTGACCCTGGTGTCTTGTTGCAGCTCAGGTTCACAGGGTAGATGGTGATCACTCTCACAGGTTTGTTGTTCCTCCTCCTGGAGCTGCCGACGGCTCCCTCTGTTCTTAATGTCCGGCTCTCGGAGTGACTTGCCACTGGTTGTCAGCGTTGTTCTTTGCAGAAGGCTTGGTCCCTTCGGCAGGTACCAGTAGCAGGCCTTAGCCACTCTGAACACCAGAAGCAGGAACTCATTAAAATCTATTTCCCCATCACCATCCCACTCCAGAAACTGCAGAATCTTGTCAATTGTCTGAGGGTCATGCGGCTTCTGCAGGCAAAACACACACAGGGAAAAAAAAAAAGGGGTTTTAGCCTTCCTGCCTCTTGTCAGAGAAGTGCAAAGACAGGGATAATTGCAGTCTTTTCTCCTTCCATGTCTCACACCTTCACTTTTATAGCTCAGCAACAACTCCATGTCTTTGTTCTCCATTTTCCCGGTTGTTCCGTGGCTGCAGCTAACCAGCTCTCTTCTCTTTGGGATATGCTGTATCCCTCTACTGGATGCATTTCCTTCCTACCTTTGAAAGATAACCATACCTCCCCGCGATTCGTTCTCCAGCTTTTGCCCATTTGCTCATGACAAAATGGGTTGGAAGAGCTGGTGAAGCAGTCAGTGCAAAGGAACGCAACTGCTGCTCCTCTTTGGTGAGAGCCTCCCCATCCCACTGTCATAAGAATCATCCCCTCTCCAGAAGGAGATTTTGCAGTCCCTGCACTCCACTCTTGGCCTCAAGCCCTCCACCTCGCAGCAGGACTCACAGCTATGACATCTGCAAACTCCCTCTGGATGAACTCTTTCATCTTCCTTCGGCTGAAGTTGGAGCAGTCTCCATCTTCCTTTGCATGTTTGTGAAAGACGCTGATGATGGTGGAAACGCTGTCTAAGAAGCGAGACATCTTCCTGCAGATTCAAGCAAGCCTGCGAGAAAAGGAGCAGATCTAAGGACGGGAGATTCGCTTGCCTCTGAGCATGAAAAGAGAGGGGAGAACTGCTGGGGTCAGGCTGTGTGTGTTAAGAGGACCCTGGGTGCCGTGTGCTGTGTGTCCGCTCCTGTGCCATGGTGAGCTCTGTTTCACCAGAGCACTGGGAAGAAATTCAAATGCTTAGGGGTTTTAGTGGGATGGGGAGTGTCCTCCAACTTGTCTACTGACGTATTTGAATGATGTTTGGTAGGGGAAGGCAGGATGCCATGCCTCCCCTCCCAGGATCGCAGGGAGGGGACTGGGAGTGGTGACTCAAGAGATGCCCCAAGAATCCATCCCCATGGGGCTATACCAGGTACTTATGTTTCCAGGACTCACGCTGCTATCTCTGCCTGGCACTAAGATAGACCAGCTTCTCTGGAGCAGGTTAGAGGATGTCTAAAGCAGCGCTGGCATGGCCTGAGACAAGATCTAGCTGGGTCAGAGACAGGTAGAGTGCTTACAGGGAGTTAAAACAAGCCCTGTGGCTGATGCTCCTGTGGCTGATGCTCCTGTGACCAGTAGTAATGCAAAACAATTGATAAAACTTTCATTACAGCATCAGTTCGACTGGCAAATAGATTTTCACCAGAGAGGGACTGTCAGATCACCTAGCCAGAACGACTTATTTAATTTTGCTGAGATCTGCTTGGCAGAAAGCAGTGCTCCCGTTGGAGCTTTGTGTCTGGAAACCTCAAAAGCCACCTCCTTCCTTCCTCCTCACAGCATTCCTAAGCCTGTTATCAGGTACATCAGTGCTGAGATCTCAGCTTGCAGCTGGGGAAGCTGTGCCGTGTCTGCCTTGCCGCTTCTATAACGTGCACGTACGCATGGACACGTGCACACCTCTGCATACGAAATCCTGGTTTTTGGTGTTTCTGTAGAAAACAGAAAATTTCTCCAATCTGTTCATTCTGGCTGGGAGCTGACTCCAGACCAAAGTGAGGCACAAAACCTGTCTGCCTCTCTTGTTTTCCCTTTGAGAAAAGCTGCCTCGACACACGGACACACGACGGCAGCATGCAGGTGTCCGAACAACACAAAACAAGACTTCACTGGATATAAACGCAAAAGACTCTCAGAAAACACTGCAGCAGGAATGACGCTGCCACCCAACATGAATCCTATAGAAATAACATGTCCTTGCCCAGCAAAGTGCACGTTTCAGAAGAAGTGACTTACCCAAATCACCAACGGGATCAAGTGGGATTCCTGTGAAGCCGTGCGAAGTGATCGGAGGACCTGAGTGCTTTTATAGGGTCCTTGACGGAGCTACAGAAAGGAGACACCCTTTGTGGACGTTGTCCTGATTCATCTTTGGCCAAGCCCAGCTGCACCTTCACGTCCTCAAACGGGTTATTTAACTTACCATCCCCTTACCTATCATTTTAACCCAGAAATAGCAGTTGCCATGTGGCAATTCAGGCACTGGCTGGTTCCACCTAATCCAGACTGTAAAGTTATTTTACAGGCTGATTGTATTTCAGATTTTAAAAAATCTAGAGTAGCTATAAAGTGTATAATGGGAGAGTGTATTTTTACATAAATGTGCATTTGCATATGTATGAATTTATATCTGTATAATACACACACACACACACATAAAAATAGTACCAGAATGAAGTTTTGAGGATGGGGACAGAAGTGCTGATGGTAGCAGAGCTCACTATGAACAGATCAGGGACAGTCGAGATCTGTATGGCCCATGATCTTGGTACCGCAATACCAGAGATTATTTTTGTTTGCTTTTTGTGCAGTTCCTTCGGCACCTTGGGCCTGAGGTCAATGGGGTTTGGGTCTGGCTTTCGCTCACAGAAGGACGGAAGAAGACCTAAGCGCTATGAAAATAGTGAAATGCGGGTGCACAGCAGTGAGATCCCCAAATCCTCCAGATCTTGGCTTGTGTATCATCCTTGTAGAGTGTGCTGCAAAATGTGTTTTATTTTTGGTAACTTATTAAGGAGCCTTTTTCTTATATCATCCAGGTTTTTGTTGGGAAAAAAACCCAACTACAAACAGAACGTTTTTAAATGGTAAAGTTTGCAAAATGAATTTTTGTACAAGAAAATTTCTGTTCAATAAGCAATGACTTTTCATTGAGAAAAATCACGATAAAACATTTTTCATATTAACGGTCTTCCACAAACGACTTTCATTTCAACTTTGCTTGATCTTTAATTAAAAATAAAAGCAGAAACCTCTCTGCTGAGAGGTCGATTCATGTTGAATCTTCATCTGGTTGCCCTAGGCAGCTTTTGCTGTAATTACCTCTACAATCTTCTTTTTTTTAATCTTTTAACTGTAAATTAATTAGAGACCAACTGATTCCTTTGTTCACCCCTAACTCTCCCAGTACACAGAGCAAATAAGGAAGACACCAGCCGTGCCACCTGGGCCCCTGCTTTTGGTTTTGGAGGTAGGATGCTGCCTTGACAAGCATGACGGAGACATTGCGGAGAGCCTTCAGAGCATGAACTTGTCACGCAGCCTTGGGTGAGTGGCTCATCTGGCTCATCTGTAAGGTAAGATCATACTGGGTGTAGGAGCCTAATTAATTAGTGCTGGTAACACCTTGGGGATACTCATACAAGTGCGTACGAAGGATTGTTACTAACCATACTTCATTTTTGAGCTTTTTTTCAAGATTAAATTATACTTGTGCAAATTATACCCCACCTGTGGGATAATAATACCCTTGGGAAACTGTAATTTTATGGTAGATTGGAGTTATTATTAAAATTAGAGTATTACAGTGCGGCTTGGTGTCCTGTAACAGTCTGTAATCCCCCCCGCAGGGGCTGGGGCAGTGCGGGATGGTCGGGTGCCACGTGAGCCACCGGGCAGAGTTTGGGGATTGATGCAGGAAAAGGTACGTCGCGTTTCGGCCATGTGCATGCTGGCACGCTCGCCTGCTTTCCCGTGCTTTGCTACCATTCCCAGGACAAAGCAATGAGTTTCAAAGCGCGTTCTTGGCAGCACTGAAACCCCCTTTTCTCCAAGGACTTCATTTTCCCCAAAGATGCTTTCATAAGACAGGACTTGCGTAGGTTTTTAAAAGCTGTTACCCAAGAGGGTGGGCTCTGTCCTCCTGCTTCTTACTCAATTCTGTGCCCGTCCCCATCACGGTTTATATAGGGCGACCAAGCTTCTACTGCATTTAATCTTAGAGGAACTGGGCCTCTCATGTGGTGTATAAAAGACCTTTTCTCTTCCAACACCTCCCAGGCTTGCAGGACTCTTAGACAGGTATTTGTGTCAGCAGGGTAATTTTCATGTTCTCCTTAAAATGAACTAAAAACCCCCTCTTAACCTCAAATATGACACTCCTGATGGCAAAAATGGTGTTATTCAGAATAGAGCATATAATTAGCATGTCCCTAACAGTGCTTGGTGCCTGCCTGAACTGGGAGGTCGGTTTTTTATTGATGCTGCAAAAGGTGGCAGCTGATGGACAGACAGACTACAGGGGGATGGTTGGGTCTGGTGATTTTAGAGCCTAAGCCAGAGCTAATAAGAAGCAAAGAGCTATTGGACGAACCTCTAATTGAGACCTATTTTACAAGAAAAAATGGAGTTCTCTGGAAAATGAAATGTTTTGAGGAATGTCTCAGATGGAATGGGGGTTTTGACAGACAGGTGATGAAATGTAAGTCTTGACTCTCCCATTTCATGTCCACAGTTGTCATGAGATAGGTCAGAACTTATTATTGCTGATATGCTTTATCAGTAGTAGAGCAGACTGGTGTACTTTGTGTCTAATACATTTAATTTTGACATTAGCACAACGAAATCATTTTTGTGATGTACATTCTGGGGATAGTTTTGAAATGCTGGTTTTTCTGATTCAGCGTTTAGCAAATTGTGAAATTCTGGGGTGTCCAAGAGGAATGACGTTTTATTTTCCAGTGAGGTCTCTGCGTGCTGCTTGTCACCGGCCACAGAGCAGGAGGTGCGGGTGCATTTATCATGTGCTGATTGTGCTGATAGGTTGCAAGTGAAAGATAGCATGGGGAAAAACAGGCTGAGCATCACCCTCCCTGCGGGATGCCGAGTCCTGGGCCTGCGTGGTGGTCCAGCACGTCTGAACCCCCTAATAAACCCCACTGACTTCACCAGACTGCTCATGCCCTCAGAGTTACCCACATTCCTATGTGCATGTCTGGACAAGTGCCCGAGGACCTGGTACCCCGAACTGCCTGAACTGAATCTGAGTTTGAGATTGGCTCCGTCTGTGCACGGTTTGCACGTCAGCTTTTTACCTCTGGCCTCCCAGTTGTTGCTGGGGCTGGATGTACCCAAATCATCATTTTTCCTGTGTTTAATATATCTCCACTCCTTCCTCTGGAGACTTCCATAGCTAATAGGGATTTTTTATCTTCATAGCATGCTCCACATTCCCCTTGCTTCTGAGATTATTAATAAGTGAGGTTAAATAGGACAAATCCCTCCCATTCAGTGTTAAGCAGCTGTTTATTCTTTTCACAGCAGACATGAAAAATGCCCGGAGCAGATGGATGCTGTGAGGAATCTGTTCAGGTCGGCCATGCTGTTGTGTTAATTCAGACTTCTACCCCCTCTGAAGACATCTTTCGCAGGGATGTCACATCCCTGCCCGTGAGGAGCAATCGATTCACCTCGGCTAAATTGCAAAGGCAGCTGAGCAGCAGCTCCTGTAGGCTATCCACCCCCAAGACACACCTGCCTCTCTGCAGCTACCCCTCCATCTGCACCCTGGAGCAATCTGGCCATATGTCATGCAAGGGACGGACGCTCAGGTCCTCTGCACCACATCATGTCAACCTGGCTGTTTGCTCAGAGCCAGGCTGAGGGCACGCTTGCAGCTACACACCAGGACACTGTGCCGTTTTTGCCTTCAGTTTTATTGCTTTGCTTACACAGGCAGAGGCAGCCTAACACAGAGTGAGAGGGAAGGTCTCTAGTCATGCATAGCTCAGTACAAACCAGGGGTATGAAGCCCAGGGTTAATAAGGAATTGGACAAGACATGACAAATAGAAATGCAAAAACCAGAGTGGGACTGGACACAAGGTACCTCCTCGCGGGGGGCAACAGCCTCACTTAGGCGGGGGCTTGTATCAGCTTTTACTGCTGTAGTGGCCATTGATACAGAGACTGCAGGAGCTGTTGCTCTATAGAGGCTTGTGTTTGGCGATGAACATCTTGTTGCTGTTGTGCTGGACAAGATGGAGCCTCTGCCTTGCTGTGTTCCTGCTCCAGCACCTTGGATTCAGGGAGCTGGTGGAAAGCCAGGTCATGGCACGTTCCCTGGGGCTTGGAATCCCGACGGGGGCTTGCACCCCGCTGTGGGGGCAGCACCTTCCGAGTCTTGCTGGGGTTGGGGTCTTGCTGAGGGGCCTCGCAGACCTGGGTCTTGTTGTTTGGGTCTCTTCCTTGTGTCTCAGAGGGACAATTCAGATCCTGCTCTGCTGACTCTGTCTCTGGATTCTGATAGTGGTTTGAATCTTGTCCTGGTGCCTCAGTTTCTTTGGCCTGGTGGGGTTTTGCATCCTGTTTTGATGTCTCAGTCTCTTCAGCCTTATGGGTATTTCTGTCCTGCTGTGGGGTTGCAGTGTCCAGAATCTCATCTCTCTCTGGATCCTCTTCTGGTGCTTCAGTCCCATCGTCCTGATGGGCGTCCTGGTCCTGCTCTGGTGTCTCACCCTCCTGGGTTTGACGGGTGTCCTGGTCCTGCTCCTTTGTGTCAGCCTCCTGGGTTTGACGGGTGTCCTGGTCCTGCTCCTTTGTGTCAGCCTCCTGGGTTTGACGGTTGTCTGGCTCCTGCTTTGGTGTCTCACCCTCCTGGGTTTGACGGGTGTCCTGGTCCTGCTCCTTTGTGTCAGCCTCCTGGGTTTGACGGGTGTCCCGGTCCTGCTCTGGTGTCTCACTCTCCTGGATTTGATGGTTATCTGGGTCCTGTGTCTTAGTGTCCCGGACCTGATTTTTCATACCCTGCTCGGGGACCTGCTGGTTGCTTGAGATCCTCCCCGCTGTGCACGGCCCTGGCAGCTGCTCCCCGCCTGCCTTCTTTTGCTCTGTTGGCTCTTGACCATCTTCTGGCGCCTGGTGCTGCTGGAGCGGCTTGTAACAAGCCTTGGCCACGTGGAAAACCAGGCTGAGCAACTCGCTGAAGTCAACCCTGCAGTTGCTGTCATCATCCAGGAAGCACAGCACCTTCTTGATGGTTTTGGGGTCCTGGGGGTTCTGTGAAGAGACAAACGGTGTTGGCAAAGCCCGTGAGCCATTTGTGCCATCTCTCTAGGAGCACTCGAGCAGTCTCAGGGCAGAAATCCAGCCCCATGCCCCCCCTCCTACTGTGGCTCGCCGCACCAAGCTCTACAAGCTGCTGGCACTGGGAGAATGAACAGCCTCTCCTCTTCCTTGCAGATCCCGGGCTTTGAAGGCATCTGTGCCTTTCCCAGGGAGCCAGGTGTCCTGTACACCCGCACGGGAGTGCATGGCTTTACCCACCCCACTGCACTGCTGATCCCAGTCCTGCAGCCAGAAGGCACATCAGCGGCAGGGGCCAGCTGTGGGGCCAGATCCTCACCTCCATCGCGTCTGCGAACTCCTGCTCGATGAGCTGCCTCAGCTCCTCCCTGCTCAGGGGGCTGCAGTTGCCGTCACTTCTGGCACACATGTAGAAAGCAGCAACGATGCCATTGATGTTTTCCTGGAGCTGGGCCATCTCCCTGCAAAATTGAGGCAGCCTGCGAGAAAAAACACAGACAAAAAGGGGCTTTTTTTGTTTGTTTGTCTGCTTGGTTTTCAGATAAGTTACTCTTAAACAGCACAGCTGGACAGGCAGAGAGAGAAAGAAGAGCCAGAGAAGGGCACAGATAAAATGAAACAGTATAAGGGAAGGGAAAGAGGGAGAAAGAAGGATCTCACAGGAAAACAAATCTGAAAAATGAAACTCGGCTACAGAGATGGCTGGGTGTGAGGACCAGCAGGTGATGGCTGGAGAGGTGAGGGACAGCGAGATCCGAAAGGCTGGGGGCACACAGTAAGAGAGAAAAAAATCCCGTTTGGCTTTCTCTGGAGCAGAGCAGAGCCGTGAATAGAGGTCATCTCTAACGAACCATGGAATAGTGTAATTCCAGATCTCTTTTCTGATTTTTTTTTTTTTTCCTTTAGGAGAGCTCAGCAGTGGCAGCTCCAGGGACATCCTCATGGCCAGAAGCTCCTGCTTTCCTGCTGGTAGCAAAGTCAGACAGTATAAAAAGTCTGTCCAGGCTTACCTGGGTGAGGAGCAGGAACACTGAGCTTCAGGAGCGCAGTCTGGAGCAGATCAGCTCTCGGCCATCTTATATACGGTTCAGGATCACAGCCTGCATCTTCCAGAGGAGACACCCCTTCAGCAGGGCGACCTGAAACATCTCTCACGCAATTACATTGTCATGCCCCTGTCTTCATTTGTCTCTTTCTCATTAACTTCTGCTCTGATGCTTTTCTCTGGAGTTAATGCATGATCCTTCCTAAGCTTGCCCCACCTGCAGACACACTTCAGAGGAATTAACAGAAAAGGCTATTTTTATCACTGGAGGATTTAGTTTAAGGTGATGCCCGAGCAACGCCCGGGACTCTTGTATTTGGAAAATGTGTTTTGTGAGAAGGAGATCCCCAGTGACTGACACACAGGGGAGGAGACCACCAGGGAGTGCTTGCATGGTGAATAAAGGGAAAAGAAAACAAAGGAAGAAAAATGAGGATATTGTGATGCCAAGATTAATGTGATTCCTTCCAGAAACTCCCTCTTCTGGATCCTGACGGGGAGGTAGGCATCGAGCAAAGAAATCTTTTCAAACAGTGCCACCAAGTGGCACTTGGAGTAGGACAGAGGGGTGACATGGCATGTCCCAGAGCCAGCGAGCAGCTGGGGACTGTGGGCATGGTGGGCTGCAATCACCCATTTACCAGAAGGGGAAACTGAGGCACGTGGCAAGGAAGGGACTTAAGCTCCTTGTGCTGTGTCCAGCACCAGTCCCCCCCTGCAACCCTGTGTCCTGTGGGTGAGGCCACCA
Source organism: Aptenodytes patagonicus (assembly GCF_965638725.1). Lineage (NCBI taxonomy): Eukaryota > Metazoa > Chordata > Aves > Sphenisciformes > Spheniscidae > Aptenodytes > Aptenodytes patagonicus. The sequence goes on from NC_134974.1 coordinate 1,302,404, forward strand.
TATTGGTGCCCAGTGGGTTAACTGGGAGCCCCACAGGCCTAAATGCATTTATTGCTGTTTGCTCAGGAAAATAAATTTTGTGTTGTCTTATCACCCCTCAGGTGCTCCAAATGCAGTGTGATATGAAAGTTGTTTCCTAGGCACTTCGAGTAAGACTTTTTGGTGTCGTCACTGTAGCTTTCTATTTTTAAAGTCCTTTTCTTGGCCAATACATGGTTAATAGGAAAGACTGGGAAAAAATGACATCAGAAATCCATGTAGCTTTTAAAGTACAAGGTGTTTTGGGCACAGAAAATAAAACACATCCAGTTTTGTATTAAAAAAAGCACTTTCAGAAAATGCCCCGGCTTGCTCTGTGCCTGGCAGGGGGAAGGTTAATGGGTCCCACTTCATTTATGTGCAACCCTTTCAGGTGTGCAGGGGATAAATATGGGAGGCTGCAGGCTGTCCTGTCCCTTTGGTTGTGTGCTGGGTCCTCTTGAGCTCAGGGTTTCTTTTTCTCTAGCTGGTTCTGTCTGAAACCGTGCCCTTTCTTTAAGCTGGGAGGTTTCTAATACATTGCAGTTTTAATCCCAGGTGCCATCAAGCAGCTCTTCTGTCAGCCTGAGCAGACAGTGCCCAGGGAGGAGCTGTGATCTCCCTTTTATTTCTATCTATCAACTTTTCTATCATGTCTGCATGGAAACACACCACTTTCCTCTAACATGTGGCATGTTTGCTGCTAACCTTCTCATTAAGCTGCAGGGAGGGTAGGGGGCAATTACTGGAGGCACCTTGGAGAGGCAGAAGCGTTTAGGGTGTTCTTGCTGAAGTTATTTCTAGTCAAACCACCCAGACCCTGAGCAGGGCGGTTTCTCCTCTTGTAGGCAACTGTAGACAATAACGGGTTTATGTTGTACGGGATTTAATACATGCTTTATGAAGTAGAAAAGGTTAGAGGGTCAAATGTTACGTGAAGAAGTTAAAAGTGCTGCAGAACAGAAAGGAGAAAAGCATCACTTTTAGCAGAGCTTGCAATAAATCATGTTGAATCCAGGGAGCGGAGGGCAGGTGCTTCTGAGACTTGTGCTAACGAAATCACATGAAACTTCAGTGGTGCTGCCTTGAGAGCTGTGAAATAGGAGGGGAGGCTTTGCACAAGCTCATGCCTGGTTTGCAATGATGCTGGGGGGGTCTGAACAGGATTGGGATGGGGCTGGGAGGGGTTGCTCTCTGAAGAGATCTGGAAAGAAGCTGATCTTCCTAGGAGATCCTCTACAACAGAAAAGCAGTATTTGTGCTGCTCTCTACCCCAAAAACTGCTCTTCCAGCGGAGCCAAATTGCTTAATACAATTAGCTCATGATGCCTTTGGCTGAGATAAAGCTTGAGCTCCAATTTCTCTGTTTTCACCCAATACCAAAAGGGGCTAGCAGCCTCCAAGGCTGTGCCCCATGTGGTTAGAGATTCCGGGACACCCCAAGACCTTCAAACTGTGCTGGAAAGGCATCTTTAGCACCACAGCTCAAGTTTTGGAGCAGGAGGAGCAGCGTCTTGCTTTAGCGCGACTGATCACTCTTTCCCCTGTGATGCCACCCGCACTTGAGGGAAGAATAAATACTTTGGGAGTTTGTGTTTGAAGCAGCCAAAACGCACGTTAATTGGGGCTGGCTTTCCAAGGTGGGTTTACCACGGAGGCATGGAGGTAAGGTATATGGTGTGGCGGAGGAGGGAACAAGTTTGCAGTGCTTCGTTTGCTTGGCAAACTCACTCCACTAATATTCACAAATCTTTGAGGTGTATTTGCTGAAGGAGCTCTGTTTTCTGAGCTCACCTGTAGAAAATGCATTGGGGCACTGGGCAAACCAGCTTCTCTGGATAGGCAGTGTGTATTCAGGCTTAGGCTGCTGGTAAAATGCTCTCTGGTCGCTTTCTTTAAGCGGTTTGATCGCCTAATTTTATCCACGTCTGTCCAGTCCACCTTTCTTTCTGTTTTGTGGGCAAAAAGATATTCTAAGCACACTGGTCTGTGCGTTCACACGAGGGGCAGCTGTGGTTCCCTGGGCTGTGGACTGCGCAGCTGGGATGGGTTTGGAGGAGTGAGGTGCACCAGGGCTGGGTGAAGCTGGAGGTGACACCTGGCTCACGGCAGCACTGGGACTTTGGTGTGGTCATTTGGAGCAAGATTCGTGTCAGATGTACAGAAAAAAAGGTGTGGAAAATCTGTGTGTATGGTTATGTAGGAGCTTTTAAATAGTTTAATAGCTGTTATTACCACGATGGTGATTGCTGAAGATCTACAATTTAGGTCATGCTTAAATTTCTCCTGCTGTATTTTGATGTGTAAAACTTCAGGTATACCAACCTCACCTAAAATTCTTTTCTTTGAAAATATAACTAGGAAACTGGTGCCTCCTCAGACAGCCCAGGGTTATTTTCCTCTCTTCTGCCTGAAGACCTTGTGGATCTGGAAAATTGCTCAACTCCTCGGTTAATGGGGAGGAAAGGAAGAAGCAGATGAAGGAGGCATTGGGAGGGAATGGGGCACAGAAAACGCATTGCCAGCAGTCGGGGGTATGTGGTGAGCGTGTGTCAGGCAGTAATTTGGTGTTGAGCTGGTGTTGGGTGTTAGGGCTTGGGGGTGTATAAGGTCTGGGGCTCAAGGGGGTGGGAGTTAGGGCAGAGCGGTCGGGTATCTCAAGAAAAAATAAAGCAGGAAATTACTGTTTACTCCTGCATGACTCTGATTGTTCCTGCTCAGCAGGGAGGAGCAGAAGTGTAGGTTAGCGCTGATGAAGGAGGGAAAGTGCTGCACTGAAGGTTTAACGTGAGAAAGCATTTAAATATGGGTTTTGGAGAGCTGGAAGGCTTCGGGGCTCGAATGGATGGGGCTTGCTTTGGGAGGTTAAAAGAAAAAGCAAATGCCTGGTTCGTGCCTGCACTCTGTGCAGCCATGGGACCTGGAGGTTTTATCTGTGGTTATTGCCTTCCTAACGTGCCTCCTTTGCCTTTTCTTCCTGGTTTTTTCCTTCTTTCTTTTGCCTGCTGAGACCTGAGGGCAGTTTACACTGAGGTTCAGGCTTACCTCCCTTTTCTTGCCTTGTTCCATACACGAAGCATGATTCCTGAACTTTCCCAGGGCTGGAGCCCATTATACAAAGAGTTTTATCGCTACATCTATGTCATTATTGGGAATTAAGCTAATTGGAATAAAATGCTTTATTTTCCTATGCTGCCTAGGCATTTCAGCAAGTTATTTCTGTTGCAACCTTCTTTATTGCTAATTCATTGTGACATTAAGAAGTTTAATACATCAGCTTTTCTCTAATACACGTTTCCACTTTTTTACATGTTAATGAGCATATTTAACATATTTCTTCAGAGATAATTGGATTCTAAGACTCCCTGTGGTAATGCACTGAAAGCCAGCTAGCAATGCCTTTAATATCTAAAAGACTCTTTCTGCATTTGAATAATCCCACAATTAAAATTAGGAATTAATCTCTTGGTTGAAACAAGGCTTTTGAGGATACTTTTCTTGTTTTGAGACAGTTTTAATACATATGTTAACTATACTTACGGAGAAGTTAATTAAACCCTTCCTTTGCATTTGTACCCCAGAACTCACAAAGGGGCACAGGTATCTCAGATTATCTTGTTCCTCTCACCCATTGATCCTCCTTGTGAAGGCAGGATTTTTCTGTGCTTCATTCGCCCATAATTTATCCAGCCAGCTGCTTTAATTCAAAACATAGAAGCTATCATTGAGTAAATTATTTTTTCTGAAGGTGCAAAGGAACTCACAAGTTTACTTAAACAGTTCTAGGTCTGGAAAAGGAAAGGAAATAATTATATGTAGCTAGTCAGCGCATAGAGAGCACGTATGAAATTCCGTATCTCATTTTAAGCAAATCTTTAGCAATTAGAGACTAAGAATAAACCTAATGTGGAAATAGGACAGGGAGGAAGGTGAGATGAGATCATCCCACATTTACTGCTATGAAGAATTGTTTCACCTCCCTCCAAAGGCACCTGCTTGTCACTGTAAGGAGGAGGACCCCCAGTGAGGCAGCATGCTGTATGGCAGTCCTTCAATCCAGATGTTTGGGAATGCTGTTAGCTGACAGATGATCAAGACAAAATTAATCACGCAGCTACTACTCGTTACCTCCAGCCCAGAAGACTCCAAGTCCTGCTTTTTATCTGTCATCAGAAAACGAGCTTTGACACTGCCCGTCTGTTCCTTGCCTTTCAACTTCTCCGAGCTCCAGCAGGAAATGTCCTCTTGCCTTCCCGAGCTGTGCACCACCAGAGGACGCTGCGTGTGTGCATGCAGAGTCACACGTGTGCATGCTTGCTGTGGGTGCCCAAGCCAAGCGTGTGCGTGCACAGACACACCTGTATGCGTTTGGTGTGGGCAGCTGGGACGCCATCCCTCCCATCAGGTCTGCTGCCCGCACCCAGACCTCACTCAGACGTGCGCTCTGAGCCAGCCACAGGGCTTAGCTTTGGAAAATCAGCTTCTGGGCAGAGCTCTGACCATGAACCAGCTTTTTGTGGTAGTGCTCAGAGGCTGGGTGGGTGTAGCAGCCCGGCTGCGAGCACTCCTCTTTGATTTTCTTCCCCTACTGTATCATTCTGAGCTCAGAGCCATTGATCCTGCCATGTGCGGGGACCTCGGCTGGGGATGGAGCCAGCGGCAGTTTGCTCCTGCCACCCATGTGCCTGTGGAGCTCGCTGCCTCATCCCGGGGCTGTCAGCGGAGGAGATGGGCTGGGATGGGACAGGGCAGTTGGCTCAGCTGTGGTCCCTGCTGGCTTGCTCCACTCAAAAGCTGAGGGTTTGGTGGAGACCTGAGTCACCTCTTGTGGCCGTGGTGGAAGTGAGTCAAGGGCTGCACTCATTTCGGCTGCTCCCCTTGGTGGTGGGGATAATTTCCGTGCCTTTGCCCGTTAGCTTCTTCACTGCCCAGCACATCAGCAGGAGAATTTCAGTTCCTTTTGCTAGCTCATTTTCGGAGGAAGCTGCAATTTTGGGCAATGGCTTAAAGTCTCAGGTTTAGTGTCTTCTCTGGTTGGGGTAGAAAGCTGCTTTCTGCTGTCCTGAAAAGCAGCTCTGGCACCAAGGAGTTAACACAGGAGCATCGAGGGCAGGTGGAGAGGAAGCAACTAAGAAGTGCTCAGGGGTGACTGTGCTGCAACAATGGGAGCGTCATCTAGAGCAGAGGGTGGAAGGGGGCAGAGAGGGCGTGTTGGGAAACATGACCTGATAGAAAACCCACCAAAGCCAGGCTGGGTGGGTGCATCTGCCTGGGCAAGGTGCTGCTGGGGAGGAACAAGGTGTTGTGTTGTGTTGAGCTAGCAGCGAGGACCAGAGGGGGCAAGACGGAGCTTGCCTGGCAGGGACGTGTATCTGGCAGTGCTACGGCAGCACTCAGCGAGGTGAACAGTGCATGGAAGCTGCTTGCACAAGGCTTGTGCGGTGGCAGCAGGGGGGAAAGCCAGGCAGTAAGCAGGCTGATGCACCTTGTCCTGCACTGTGCTACCTGTGCTGCTTGCAGGAATGCAACTCCTGCCTGCCCTGCCCGCTCCTCTCCTTTTTTCCAGAGATGTACAGATAGGGAAATCGCCTGCTTGCTTTTTTTTTATAGCAGTTTATCTTTCTTTAGCCTGGCTTTCCCAAGAAGTAAAGCTTCTATGCTCTCAATTTTAATATCCTAAGCACAGCAAACTCACTCGCACAGCAAGCTCACTACCCTGGACTTCAGGAGAGCAGACTTGGGCCTCTTCAGGGATCTGCCTGGTAGAGTGCCATGGCAGAAAGCCCTGCAGGGAAGAGGGGCCCAGGAAAGCTGGCTAAGATTCAAGGATCACCTCCTTCAAGCTCAGGAGCGATGCATCCCCACAAAGAGGAAGTCTGGCAAAACCGCCAGGAGGCCTGCATGGATGAACAAGGAGCTCCTGGACAAACTCAAACACAAAAAGGAAGCCTGCAGAAGGTGGAAGCAAGGACAGGGAGCCTGGGAGGAATACAGAGAAATTGTCCGAGCAGCCAGGGATCAGGTTAGGAAAGCTAAAGCCCTGATAGAATTAAATCTGGCCAGGGACATCAAGGGCAACAAGAAAAGATTCTGTAGGTACGTTGGGGATAAAAGGAAGACGAGGGAAAATGTGGGTCCTCTCTGGAACGAAACAGGAGACCTGGCTACCCAGGACACAGAGGAGGTGGAGGAACCCAATGACTTTTTTGCCTCAGTCTTCACCTGCAAGTGCTCAAGCCTCACCGCCCAAGCCACAGAAGGCAAAGGCGGGGACTGGGAGAATGAAGCGCCGCCCACTGTGGGAGAACATCAGGTTCAAGACCATCTAAGGAACATGAAGGTGCACAAGTCCATGGGACCCCATGAGATCCATCCGCGGGTCCTGAAGGAACCGGCGGATGAAGTTGCTAAGCCACTAGCCATCATGTTTGAGAAGTTGTGGCAGTCCGGTGAAGTTCCCCCTGACTGGAAAAGGGGAAACATCACCCCCATTGTGTTCCCCACAAAGGGAAAAAAGGAAGACCCAGGGAACTACAGGCCAGTCAGTCTCACCTCAGTGCCTGGGAAGATCATGGAATGGATCCTCCTGGAAGCTATGCTAAGGCACGTGGAGGACAGGGAGGTGATTCGAGACAGCCAGCATGGCTTCAGGCAAGTCCTGCCTGACTAACCTAGTGGCCTTCTATGATGGAGTGACTACATCAGAGGACACGGGAAGGCCTACAGCTGTCATCTATCTGGACCTCTGTAAGGCCTTTGACACGGTCCCCCCACAACATCCTTCTCTCTAAACTGGAGAGGGATGGATTTGATGGGTGGGCTGTCCGGTGGGTGAGGAATTGGTTAGATGGTCGCATCCAGAGGGTAGTGGTCAACGGCTCAATGTCCAGATGGAGATTGGTGATGAGTGGTGTCCCGCAGGGGTCCGTATTGGGACCGGTACTGTTTAATATCTTCATCAGTGCCATAGACAGTGGGATCGAGTGCACCCTCAGCAAGTTTGCAGATGACACCAAGCTGAGTGGTGTGGTTGACACGCCAGAGGGACGGGATGCCATCCAGAGGGACCTGGACAAGCTTGAGAAGTGGGCCCGTGTGAACTTCATGAGTTTTACCAAGGCCAAGTGCAAGGTCCTGCACCTGGGTCAGGGCAACCCCTGGTATCAATCCAGGCTGGGGGATGAAGGGATTGAGAGCAGCCCTGCCAAGAAGGACTTGGGGGTACTGGTGGAGGAAAAGCTGGACATGAGCCAGCAATGTGCGCTCACAGCCCAGAAGGCCAATTGTATCCTGGGCTGCATCCAAGGCAGCGTAGCCAGCAGGTTGAGGGAGGGGATTCTGCCCCTCTACTCCACTCTGGTGAGACCCCACCTGGAGTACTGCATCCAGCTCTGGAGCCCTCAGCATAAGAAAGACACGGACCTGTTGGAGAGGGTCCAGAAGAGGGCCACGGAAATGATCAGAGGGATGGAATACCTCTGCTATGAAGAAAGGCTGAGAGAGTTGGGGTTGTTCAGCCTAGAGGAGAGAAGGCTTCGGGGAGACCTTCTTGCAGCCTCTCAGTACTTAAAGGGGGCTTCTAAAAAAGGTGGCAGCAAACATTTTAGCAGGCCTGTTACAACAGGACAAGGGGGAATGGCTTTAAACTAAAGAGGGGTAGATTTAGACTAGATATAAGGAAGACATTCTTTATGCTGAGGGTGGTGAGACACCGGCACAGGTTGCCCAGAGAGGTGGTGGATGCCCCATCCCTGGAAACATTCCAGGTCAGGTTGGACGGGGCTCTGAGCAACCCGATCTAGTTGAAGATGTCCCTGCCCACGGCAGGGGGGTTGGACTAGATGACCTTTAGAGGTCCCTTCCAACCCAAACTATTCTATGATTAGTTGCAAGCAAATTTGACACAGTGGCATGGTTCAAACAAATGCTAAATCTCTACTAGTTTCATGAAAATCAGTAGAGACTTGGTTAATGCTGCTGAAGTAGAAAGGACTAATCAGTTCTCCCTTCATTGTGCTGTTGGACATGGGACAGACGGTTGAAACCAGGCTCTACCAGTTCTGCCTGTGGCCTGCCTTGTTTAAGAGCAACATTTCTGTTTGTTTACACTGCGAAGGTGAGCACAGGGGAAGGTGTTCTGGGCTCTGGCAGGCTCCCAGCCATTGTCAGAAACTTCTTGCCCAGGTGTACGTTTGTGCTGAAGTTTAGAGCTGTGCCCTGCTCGAAAGTGAGCCAGTTGCAGCCCACAGGCAAAAGTCACCTGGCCCTGAACCCAGCAAGATGCTGGATGGGAGCCTGAAAACCAGAGGGGGAAAAAATGGGATGAAGAAATAGGGAATTCAGAGATGATGTGGCAATGGCTGAACTCGTTATTTTTGTTAAATGCTTCACTTAGTGCAGCTCATGTGTGTTTTGAAGAGTTACTTGGATATGCTAAGGGGTGCTGACCTCTCTGCTTTCAGCAAAGGGTGAGAGATGCTAGTTTTAACTGGACTCATTCTCCTCTCTGTGCCTGGAAGACCCTCCGGAGCTGGTGACTCAGGCCAGGAGAATGTAGACTCCAGACTGGAACCACTCACAAGGGCAGACGTGCAGCAGTTGACCTGCTCTGAAGGGTCGGCTTCCTAAAATGACTCACCCGGCTCCATGAAATAAGCAGTACCAGCCTTGGGGTATTGCTTATGGTCCTTCACCTCAGTATAAGCTGAGATGTCCACATGCAAGCTCTCAGCCTTGTCAGCCATGCCTGAGAAAAGGGGTCCTCGACTTCTGTTTGCAAACAAAGTCTGGCCAAACCTAGGTTGGATGGCATTTTGTCCTTTCCTTCCTCTCTGTAGGAAAGGAATAAATTACTAGCTGATATGTTAGGAATGCCACAATCACACCTAATGCCTCTTTTCCAGCTGTACCAATTACACTCCACCCTGATGATGATGAGGTGTCACAAGGCAGGAATAATGACAGATGAGTGAGGGGAGGAGATCATGGCGAGGGGAACACGAGAACCGTCCAAGGAATGAAGAGCTGGGGGAAGGCGATGAAGTTGTGAGATGCAAACACAGTACATCCCCAGATAACACGGACCAGTGAAAGGATCTAGCTGGATCTGGACCTCTTCCTGCTTTGCTGCTTTACCACCAGCACTGCAGGCCCGGGACTGGGATCAGGGCGCTGCAGCCCAGCCACAAAGACCATCTCTGGCCCAGATTGCTTGAATGATGAAACGCTTGCTGAAATTACAGTTGACGTACCTAACAAAAAGGACAAGTTTTTCTAGGTTTAGTTTTCATATAAAACATGACATACTTATGGCCCTGGGTGGACTGTGGAGCCCTTTAAGGAGCTAAAGAAACCTTCACCTTGATCTTGATGAACACGTCCAGCTTAATGACACTTGAGGAAAGGAAACTCACTTCCTCGCCTGCTGTGCTGGAGGAAACAGCTTGGTCTCCAGGTTTTGTTTTATAGTTGTTGGTAAGCACTCAGAAGCACCGAGGACGATGCCAACAAACTGAGCATCAGTAGATGGGTGTTTGAACGTCAGATGTGCTGGGACGGAGCGCACTGTGTTGGCATAACCATAAATGTTGCAGTTGCGAGGGGAAGCGCCAGCCAGGGCAATGCAAGTGTGTAATGAGAAGTTATTTTAGTAACTGCGATTATGTGGGAGAGCACAACAATTTGTAAAGGACAGCCTGGTAATACGTTGTCAAAAGAGCATCTTGTAAGAATGTGCTGAGCTTATCTGACTTTGCAAGGGCATATTTGGTGCTACAGTAAACAGTATTCCTCTGCTTATCACCTTTAGTTGTCACTTTTACGTTACTATAGGCTATCTTCACTAATGTTTGATTTATAGGTGTTCCCAAAGTTTAATACTGCAGATCTAATCTAACTTGCAGAAGAGTCTTATTACAACATAATGCATGATATGTGTAGTTTCAGGCACGGTAATGTGGCATAGTGTCTTGAGAATGATATCCGTTGATGTATTTACTGGGAAAAAAACGGAAACAGCTGACAAACTTTTCAGATTCATCAAGATTTATTCCCTCAATCCAATAAGCTGCAATTATTGCTACACTATAAGGACTTGTTTCATCTCTTTACAAATACACAGAGAGCATTAACACATAAATATATTCTATACAGACTATAAATAGAATTCTCCTCTTCTATGGAGGCAGAAAAATCCTTTCTAACAGAGGATGTTAAAGACCCAGCAAACAAAATGCCATAATCCAATAAAAATGGCTTTCATTGAGCAGCTGTTTATGGATGCCTAGGCTGGTTCTTATCATTTTTCCAGGCTGCCCTGAGCTGGATTGGGCTCTTCTTGCAGTGGCAGATACTGCTGTATCAGCAAATAGCAGCTCGTGACCCAGTGCCACTGGGAGCCCTGGGTGCTAGCACCGAGTCTGATAGGGCTGCTGGGCAAGAAATGTCAGATGATATATCAATTACACGGCAGGCAACTGCAGAAATAATTGGCATATCCTTCTCCCCCTGCTCTTTCTATAACTTTCTAAAAGCTTTATCTAGCTACGGCATCAGGTTGCTGCTAATATTTAGAGATACAACTCTGGTTCGGTGGAAAGCTGTTACATGACGAAAACTTTGAATTATAGAGAGTTTTACCCAGTCTTCAACTGGACATTGAGCAACAAAACTCCCATTTCTCAGCAGTACTCTTCTGCTGGTGTTTTCTGCAACGTCTTTCTATTCAGCGTTTGCTCTTCACCCTAAATGCCGTCTGTCGTCTTATATCTCCTTAAAATACCTTTCTCAAGCTATGTTAAAATGATGCCTTTGAGCTACTTTTCTCAATATTCTCATAATAATTTCAATCTAAAAGAGGATAGAAAACCCAAAGGCAAAGTCATAACTGAATTTAAAACAGACTTTGAAAGTAGTTATTTGTATGTGGGAACTAAAAGGGTTGAAGATGATGAAACGGGTCTTAGTGCAATTAATACTTGCATTGCACTTTTGCCATTAGTATTGCAGTTAACATTAGGCAATAAAAATAAGAGCCATAATTAACAGATGATTGAAAAGTATTTTTTATTTAACATGAAGCAATTTTCTCTCTTGTTGTTACCCATGAGAAACCAAAAGGCTCACCAGAGGAGGTCTCATTTACTGTGTGCCCACTGACGCCACTCCTATTTCTTGCCTCGCAGCCAGTTTTGACACCTGGAAAGGCACCGCTCCACGATGGCAGCGGTGCGGGTGTTCAGGCGGAAAGGTGCTCGCGGGGACTGGCGGGCGCCGGCACCCTTGGCTGTGCCCTTGGTAGAGCTGGTGTCTGCGGGTCCTGCGGTGCCCTGGGGCGTGCAGAGCTCCATGGTGCTCTGGGGTGTGCATGTCCCCGTGGGTTCTGCGGCACTCTGGGACACACACGGCTCCGTACAAATGACACTTTGGGATGTGCAGGGATCCACGCAAGTAACTGAGCACTGATCGGGGCAGGGATCGCCAACGATCGCACCCTGAGCACAGCAGGGCTCCACCGTGCAGGTTTCAAGCACCTCAAGGGTGCAGGGCTCCACAGCTGAGGTTGGGTGCTGCAAGGGGATGTTTTCCATGCAGGTCCCAACTATCTCAGGAATGCAAGGCTCCACCGGCAAGACTGCTTGCTGGAGGGGGAAGGTCTCCACACAAGTCCCAGCTGTGTCAGCGGGGCAGAGCTCCACCGTCGGGATTACGTGCTGGAGGGGAAAGGTCTTCACACAGGTCCCAACTGTCTCGAGGGTGCAGGCATCCGTTGCTGAGGTTGGGAGCTGCACGGGAAAGGTTTCCACGCAGGCCCCAGCTGTCTCAGGGATGCAGGGATCCACTGGAGAGATTGCATGCTGGAGGGGGAAGGTTTCCGCACACGTCCCAACGGTCTCAGGGGTGCAGGGCTCCACTGGTGAGGCTGTGGGCTGGAACGGGAAGCTGGTCCCTCCCTTGCTTTGAGGGGGGTCACAGGGGATCACTGCTGGGCACACGCAGGCACCCACATGTGGAGGTGCGCAGGAGTCCCAGGCAGCTGTGTGCTCAGGGCAGCAGGCGTTCCTGGGCGTGGGGACAGCAGGAGGCGGGCAGGTGGGCCCAACCTGAGGGCAAGCATCCAGGCAGGTGGCTGCACCCTGACATGGGCAGGGGTCCACCTGGAAAGTCTGCTCAGGACAGGGGTGCATGTCCTGCACAGGGCAGGCATCCAGGTCCACCACAGCACAATGCGATGGGCAAGTGTGGGTGTGCGCAGCCTTTCCCGCGCAGGCAGAAGGGGGAAGGCAGGGCAGCTTGCACTGAGAAGACATCTTTCTGCACTGCAGGCAAGCCTGAAAGAAAAAGAGCAATTTGGTGTCTACCAACCCAAAGCATCAGACATTTCGTTTTCTTGGCTGGTGAATTCTTCAGCAAGATGGTTGCTGTTTGTGCCACAACTTGGCCATGAAATAAGGAATAGTGAGAAAATTTGCTGGTGTTTTATTCAAATTCTGCAACCACTCCTTATGAAAAGAAGTTTGGTTATTCTGTTTTTCTGTATAAACTTCCAAACTCAGCTTTTCTTATTAAAATCTGTTTTCAGCCAAACAATTTCACCCTAACAGCATTTTTTTGTGCAGATAGCAGTGGATTTGATTAACGTTTTCAGCAGGTTTATAAACTTTGAGTTAATCCCCTCTCTTTTCCAGACGTTTTCTCCTTGTCCTGAAACTCCCTTGCAGGAGAATACCCATCTCGCAGCAGCTGCAAGAGGTGCAGCTATCACTGCCCTATCTTTACCATGGCTAAAAGCAGCAACAGGCTAGACAGGTAAAAGACAGACATAGTTGTTCAGGTTTACCGCGAGGCTAGGCACTCTTACCTGGGACCTTGGCCACTGCCGTACGCGATGCTGCAGTCACTTCACCGCTTAGACGATAACTAAATGCACGGCAGTTTCGGCTCCTGCCTGCCGTGTAGGCGCTCAGTGAGCAAGAATGTGTTTTATCCCTCTAAATCCAGTGCTGAGACAACAAGGAAGCATTTTGTAGAGCACCCATGGGAATTACAGCAAAGTAAGTGCGAAGGAAGATTATTACTCTTTCAAACCCTTATCACCAAGGAGGTGTGAGAGCCAATAAAAAATTTCCCTTATGCAGCTGGTAGCAGTAATCTATTTCAGCACATAGTAGAAAATTAACCCCAGCAATAGGCTTAGACCTGTACAATCCCAAAGATACTTACCCAGCTCGGTATCAGCAAATAAAGACGGCAAGCAGACACGGCAACTTTAACCTGGGATCTGCCTTGTATATTCAAGAGCCTGGCCTCCGGGGATGGGGTGCCCCAGGCACACAGGCAAGCTATCCTTTGCTAACCTGGACCTGCTCCACCTCTGCCCTGTGATGGATTATTTGAGTAATTATTTTTAATAGAAACCGGCTATTTCCGTGGCTGTAGCATAACCTCAAGGGAGCAAAGATGGCTTGCGAATTCACGTGTCCTTTTGGCGGGACTGACGTCAGAGAAGAATTTGGGAAATGAATGGACTCTCGGCTTGCTCTCAAATAGTCAGCCAGTCATGGGTCAGTTTTTCTGTGACGGTAAAACATCCTCCAGCCCAACTCATCATGCGGGCCATTAGAGACAGGATGGGATGTGGGATCTGGGGGATTCTTTTATTTTTAGCCACATCTGACTTCTTTCTGTCACTGCCACTGTCCTGCTCAGATGTGGTGCTGCTGGTGGTAGTGTCCTGACGTGCTTCTGGAAACTTATATCATCACTAGTCTCGTGATGTTTTGCATATTCTCCTAAAGCTATGACTCAAATAGCATAACACTACTCCATTGCCATGATGTTGCCCTTATCTTCATGCAGGTACCCCCCTGAAGAGCAGACGGGTGATTGGAGGAGTGACCACCACCCTTTTCCCTTCAGCCCACTGGTTTACCGAAGTCAGCTGAATTAGACTAAGAGTTAATGCAAATCACTGCGGTCAGCAGCGAACTGGCAACCCAAGTGGTCACGCATCCCAGATTTATTTATTTCAACTTAAATAACCAAAAGCTACTATATTGGACACCACTGTGCTCAGCAGCATGGACACGCACATTTAAAGGGAGAATAGTGTGCAGACACAAGAACACACCTTCGCCTCTGGATGATATATGCCCTTGTCTCTGCATGCAAGTAATATTGTTCGATGCTTGTGTCACCAAGTGACTTAAGGCTAGTTTGGAGTGAACAGAGAAGGAAGTTTCAGAGTCTTTGATCTCTCACAGGCAATGCACTTGTTGGCTCTCCCTTCTCTCTTATAACGAGGGATTTTCAGACAAGAACATCTTTACTCGACTGCAATTGTGGCAGGCAGAAAGCGGCGACTCCGTGCTGCAGCAGTCATGCAGAGTTCGCTAGCTTTCGTGAACGGTGTATCTCAGTCTCGGTTTAGCCTGCTATATGATAGAAATGTGCACAGCAAACCAAAAAGGGCCATTACCACGCTCACTGCGGTCAGAGCACCAAACATAAATGGTTCATCACCCTGGAGCATCACTGCATAGAGATGGGCCGCCGCAGGAGAAGTCCTGCAAGGAGCCTAAAAGACATTTAAGATCTTAACACAGTGTGAAGCCTTCCCTGGCTGCCTAACTGCCAAAATCATAACAAATTTTGGTTATGCTGGCATACTGCACTTGGTTGAGGAGCAGAGATGTTATGAAGCTGCCCAGAAAGCTTGGGTGCTCCTATGTACTGGGCTGCACTCTCCAGCATACACGAGCAGTTACGGGGGGGGTGAGTGCTCCTCTCCGTCTGGCACGTGTGAGACCACATCTGGATGCTGTGTCCAATTTGGGGCCCATAGTGCAAGACAGTGTCCAACCAAGTGGAGTGAATCAGTGGAGACCACCAAGATGGTCCAGGGGCCTTGAGGAGATGATGGATGGGGAGAGGCTGAAGGACCTGCTCACCCTGGAAAGGAAAAGACTTAGGGTAGATCCTGCGGCTCCTTTCAGCTATCTAAAAGGTATTAATGGAGAGGCTCTTCTCAGAGGTGCCCAGAGACAGGGTGGGAGGCAATGACTGAAAGTTGCAACAAGGGAAATTCTGACCAGATTATCAGGAATAAAATTCTCAGTAGGAGGGATATTGTGCACTAGTAACAGCAAGCAAACTTGCAGAGTAGAGCAGATCAAAGCCACTTAGAGAGTCCTATCCCATCTGTAATCCTGGTCTGTATGGCTGTCTCGGGGGAAGGTGCAAGAAAATGTGCCAAATTAACTTTTATCAAAACAAATTTTAATCCTGAGGGGGATTGTTTCCAGGCTGTATCATCAGCTCTTTGCTCCCCATCCCCCATAGGAAATAGGTGGATCAGGAATTCAAGCTTGCAGGCAGCAGTCATAGTGTCGCATGTACCACCTCAGTGGCTAGGTTTCATTAAAAATTATAATGTAAGCAAGTAATTTAAGGATTGGAGGTGGAGCAAGTCTGGATTATTAAAAATTTTATTTCCATACCCCTGAGGTGTCTCACTTCCGGAGACACGGACACTGAAATCGTATAAAAGGATTCATATTGTAGTGTTTCTCAAGCCATTTTGGTTTCGTATGCTAGTTGCTGGTGGTGAATTGGGTAAGTGTCTCTTGACTTACTGGGAAGTAATGTAGTGGCTGGGGTTATTTCATTTTTAAATGTTATCTGCAGAAGCAGTTAGAAGACTTAGGAGTGCTTCTGCGTAGTGAGATTTGTGTATGGTACTTACCGAGCAGCTCAGCTAAGGGTAAATATTCATTCCATCTTCTACCAGTCTTTATTTGCTCTGTGTTTTGCTCTATGCTTTCTCCATCAAGATGCGTCTCAGGGTAATTGAGTGGACTAACCTCTCTCTCTTTCCCCACTGACATTGCTACCCTGTTTTAACCAGGAAATTACTGGGTTTGGGAGAGATCAAAAGGCAAGGCTAGGACTTCAAAAGCAAAAAGTGGGAGGGAAGATAAGAAGTGGAGACTTGCAGGCTGCAAGGGTAAGCAATGCCTGGAAGGAAGTCTGGATGAGAAGAGCTAGGAGGACTTCTGTGGGAGAGGTGTGAGCGTCAGATCCTTTCCTTGTGGAAGTTTTCCAGCATGAAGCCTCCACTCATGTCCTCTAGCTGAGGACCTGCGTGTAGACAGGGCACTATCAGAAGCTTAGTAGTCTCCTTTTTGGGTGGAAATAGGGAAGTAATGTCAAAGAGTTAATCCCAAACCCAGGGGAGCTGTGGACAGGTGGGGGCCGTTATGACTTCAGACCCTGCAATATAATCTACCTGAGTCCAAATAACACCACTTTTCTTTCCTGTTTTGAGAAGAAGTTGTTTGAAATGTTCATGCAGCCAGTAGCTACAAACTTGTCTAAAATGCCTTCATGTAGAGTTAGTGCCCTGCTATGGATTTCAGGCTGTTTTCCCAGTATATTGTTCAGTATTCCACTGGAAAAAGTATAGTTTAACTCAGCGTATAAAATAGCCTTGTGAAAGCTGAATGTCTGTGTTTTCCACAAAAGATATTCCTTTCCTGCTTTCAGACATTCCCCCTCCCTCAAAGATGCATTGCCAAAATGATTGCCAACTGAGACAGCTCCGCCTTCCACCTCCCACCATCTTGGTGAAGAGTTTTCCCCTGAAAAGATGTGTGGATCCCTGTGGCGCTCCCTGTAACATCCAGTGCTTGCCTCCGCGTGTGGATCCCTGCTGCTATGTTGGGATTCCTCAGGGCACCACCACTTATGTGAACCTGGGTAATCTTGGTATGACACAGCCTGCCAGGTGTGTGGATCCATGCTGCCTTGGAGTCACCACGTGTGTGCCTCCGTGCTGTGGGGAAGTGACCACATGTGTGGACCCATGCTGCTGCAAAGTGACCCAGTGCACCACCAGATGCGAAGATTCGTGCTGTGAGGAAGTGGCCAAGTGCACCACGACATGTGTGGATCCCTGCTGCAAGGAAGCAGCCAAGTGCACCACCACATGCGTGGATCCCTGCTGCAAAGAAGTGGCCAAGTGCACCACCACGTGCGTGGATCCCTGCTGCAAAGAAGTGGCCAAGTGCACCACCACGTGCGTGGATCCCTGCTGCAAGGAAGCGACCAAGTGCACCACCACGTGCGTGGATCCCTGCTGTGAGGAAGTGACCAAGTGCACCACCACATGTGTGGATCCCTGCTGCAAGGAAGCAACCAAGTGCACCGCCAGATGCGTAGACCCGTGCTGTGGACCTGTGACCAAATGCGCCACCACATGCATTGATCCGTGTTGTGGGGAAGTGACCAAATGCACCACCAGGTGCATAGATCCATGCTGTGGAGATGTCACCAGATGCACCACTAAGTGTGTGGATCCATGTTGTGACAAAGTGACCAAGTGCATCACCAGGTGTGTGGATCCGTGCTGTGACAGAGTGACCAAGTGCACCACCCGGTGCATAGATCCATGCTGTGGAGATGTCACCAGATGCACCACTAAGTGTGTGGATCCATGTTGTGACAAAGTGACCAAGTGCACCACCAGGTGTGTGGATCCGTGTTGTGGGGAAGTGACCAAATGCACCACCCGGTGCATAGATCCATGCTGTGGAGATGTCACCAGATGCACCACTAAGTGTGTGGATCCATGCTGCGGCAGAGTGACCAAGTGCACCACCAGCTGTGTGGACCCATGTTGTAGGGAGGTGACTAAGTGCACCACCAGGTGTGTGGATCCATGCTGTGGGGAAGTGACCAAATGCACCACCCGGTGCATAGATCCATGCTGTGGAGATGTCACCAGATGCACCACCAGGTGCGTGGATCCCTGCTGTGACAGAGTGACCAAGTGCACCACCAGGTGTATGGATCCGTGCTGTGGAGGAGTGACCAAGTGCACCACCAGGTGTGTGGATCCGTGCTGTGGAGGAGTGACCAAGTGCACCACCAGGTGTGTGGATCCGTGCTGTGACAGAGTGACCAAGTGCACCACCAGGTGTATGGATCCATGCTGTGGAGGAGTGACCAAGTGCACCACCAGGTGTGTGGATCCCTGCTGTGACAGAGTGACCAAGTGCACCACCAGGTGTGTGGATGCATGCTGTGACAGAGTGACCAAGTGCACCACCAGGTGTGTGGATCCATGCTGTGGAGGAGTGACCAAGTGCACCACCAGGTGTGTGGATCCGTGCTGTGGAGGAGTGACCAAGTGCACCACCAGATGCGTGGATCCGTGCTGTGACAGAGTGACCAAGTGCACCACCAGGTGTGTGGATCCGTGCTGTGGAGGAGTGACCAAGTGCACCACCACATGCGTGGATCCCTGCTGTAGTGAGGTGACCAAGTGCACCACCACGTGCGTGGATCCCTGCTGTAGTGAGGTGACCAAGTGCACCACCACGTGCGTGGATCCCTGCTGCAAGGAAGTGACCAAGTGCACCACCATGTGCGTGGATCCCTGCTGCAAGGAAGTGACCAAGTGTGTCACCACATGTGTGGATCCCTGCTGCAAGGAAGTGACCAAGTGCACCACCACGTGCGTGGATCCCTGCTGTGGAGGTGTGAGTGAATGCACCACCACGTGCGTGGATCCCTGCTGCAAGGAAGTGACCAAGTGCACCACCACGTGCGTGGATCCCTGCTGCAAGGAAGTGACCAAGTGTGTCACCACATGTGTGGATCCCTGCTGTGGAGGTGTGAGTGAATGCACCACCACGTGCGTGGATCCCTGCTGCAAGGAAGTGACCAAGTGCACCACCACGTGCGTGGATCCCTGCTGCAAGGAAGCGACCAAGTGCACCACCACGTGCGTGGATCCCTGCTGTGGGGGCGTTCAGGCTGTTACGAAGTGCATGGATTCCTGTCCTACTGCCTGCGTTACACAAGCCGTGCCCCCGTGCATGGGTGTATGCACCTCCGGCTGTGGCCAGCACTACTCCATCACATGTGCAGATGTCTGCTGTCGTAAATGCATGGCTCCTTGAGGGGCTGCATGTGGGGGCTCCTGTGGTGGGAGCCACAAGGGGACCCCACTCTGCAGTGCCATTGCCCTGTGGAGTCTCCAAAGGCTAAGGAATGAAAATGGTTTGCAGATCACTGAAGTTGCCAACGTCTTCCTCACATCTATGCTGTCCTAGTGCCCTTCCTGTCCTAGGAAGAGTAAATCCTCAAATGGTTTTCCTTACGTTATACATCATTTCTGCTATATTTACCTCAAGCACAATGCCTTCCCTTGTAACACGTAACTAATTGATTTTGTGCCCCCAGGAATACTGCCTGGGAGAGAGATTCTGTAATTCTTTGCACTGATGTGGGTGGAGGAATTTCCCCGTTTGTTCTTTCCCGCCATCTTCTCCTTTTCTTGTACGAAGCAATAAAAAAAAAAAATGATCTTGGCATCAGCTGTCTGCAAGTGTTTCCTTCACTTTTGCATTCCCCCAGACTCACACTTTCTCATTTTAATTTCTTCCTAAAAGTCTGATCTCTGTAGAGTAGCAGCTCCTGCTAGAATGCATGGGAAGTTGTAAGGCAATAGCCGGAGACCTGGGACTCATCTGGGATATCCCAGATCATTGCTGAGAGAGGGGATGCTGTACATCACGAGGAAGCACCACTCTCCTATGGTTTTGAAAAGACTTTGAAAACCCAACCATTTGCTGAAGTGCTTCTCCAAAGCTGGAGGAGCTCAGGGCCAGCTGTGTCTGCATCCCGCAGGCAGAAATTAAATGTTCCATTACGAGCAGTGGGTAAATAAGCCACTAACAAGGGGAAGATGAGCAGGTCTGGGAGACTGTACCTCGTGACTTTATCACCGGTGTGTAAGATGTCCTATCTCAGCCTTTTGCAATCGACTTCTATTTCCTTGTCTCTGGTGGCAATTGGGCAAGCCTCATCAGTTCGGGAGATCGACACAGATTCACTCACCACTGAATTCTGCAGAAATATTATTAGTATTAGCAAGGCGTCTTGGACAATTTTGGTAACCCTCCATGACTATCTGCTAACAGGATCCCAGTGCTTCCTCCTTAGCACCAAATTTGTTTGCAAATTGCTCACCCGGGAGTGAGCAACATCCTCAGGGACCCAAAGTTGCCCTGTTATACATGCTGAGGGTAGTGCTCTGCAGGTTTCCAGAGCAGAGATGGTGCAGAGTGGGATTGGGCTTAGCAGCAACTGCTGAAGGGAGGAGAGATGGGGAGGGAGACTGCGGGGGAAGCCAGCCCACCTGCTGAAGCAGCAGGCATGGGCGCAGCTCTGTCTGCGAGCACCCACTGGCTCCTTCTTTAAAGATGCCCCAGGGCAGGTGGCTGGTGACCAACCTGCAATTATCACTGTCTCACTTTTTCTAGTAGAGGAGCCCGACCAATAGTGGGACATGATAAGTCATAACCAGTGGACGTGGCATTGCACGTGGGCTGGGGAGATCCAGCCTCACACAAATCATTCCACCCTCACAGCTCTTCTCTTTCCGTCCTCCTCTCTCAACAGGTTGTGGTAGACCCTGGCTCTCGCCACCGGTTGTACAGCTCTCGCCACAGCGGGTGTCTGGACTTCGGCAAGTACTCCAAGCATTACCTAAGCACAAATGCTACACAATAGAAATATCAAATCAGTTGAGGCTTCCTAATCCCCTCTCTGTGGAGGGCTGATTTGACTCCAAAACTCCTTTAAAACTTATTAAAATATTCTGTGCAAGCAACAATTTCCTTTGCTTCTGCTCCCAAATCAAATGGAACAATCTTCTGGGAAATAAGAAACTGTAGGTGGAAAAAATGGCATTCAGATAAGATTTTCCCTTAAACTATTTCTCTGTAGTATCCTTCTGATGGCATGATGCTTGCATGATATTTAACCCTTCATAAGAACATAGAAACTCAGATTTTTTTAAAAGGCTGAGACCATTAGCAGAGAGCGGACACTTTGTTTCCAGGTGAACATCACAAGATTGTGCTGTAGGAAGAGAAACAGATATCCTTCCTCCCTGAACACCTGAATATTTATACTACATCTATGAAACTGTTACAACAGTTTGGGAGAAAGTTGCTGTTCAGGACAAGCAAATATAGTAGGCCCACAGTTCTTGCTCTGTCAGGCAGTGTGCTCTGAGCTCTAAAAAGTATTCCTCAGAGATCAGGACACAGTTTTATTCAGTAATGTGAAAAAACCCTAAGGAAAGCTAGATTCCCGTTCTAAAATATTGGGAAATCAAAGCAAATATCTGCAATAGTCTGAAGGCAAAAGATAAAACAGACGAGGCTTTTTTTTCATAACCACAGCGAGTTCCTCTTTTTCAGATTTAATTGCATTCAGATGCTCACTTATCATTCTTCACGGAGCACTCACCTTCCTGAGTAAACAGGAAAAGAGGCGGATAGTGCCATATTTGGGTTCCTCTCAGCCCCAGAAGTAATGATCTAATTATTTGATCAAATAGTCCCTAGAGCATGGACTAGACAAGCTACTTGTTTTCATGTGAGGCTAATTGCATTCTATACTCAGCCTCCTGGCATCTCAGCTATGCGACGATTTCCAAAGCCGGAGCAATAGACCGGCAGCCTGGAGACCAGCCCCACCAGGAAGCTGCCCTCGGTGCTGGATCACACCCTCGCACCTTCCCCGGGTAGTTGTGGTAGGGAATGATGAGAGGGGAAAGTTGGGTGTAATGGAGCCCCAGACTTTAATTGCAACAAAGTGCAGGAGAGTGGGCTGGGAAGGCCTTGCCGTGCTGAGAATATGGGGAGAATCCTTGATTTCTATGAAAATGCTTTGCTCACCGAAATGTGGGTAGTGTACTATATGGGATGCTGCACATAAGCAAAATGAAATACCTGATGCTGACCAGTGCTGGATGCCACAGAGGAAGAAAGCTTACTTAGGAGGCTTTTAGGTAAACCAAAGGATGCAAAGAAATCCAGAGGTGTCATATTTTTAAAGCAGTGTTCGGCAGTTTATGAAATAGTTGTGTTGTTTTTTTTTTTCCTAGCAGAAATACAGTTGAACAGCCCAAAACGGTGCGTATCCAAATGGTTGCACAGGGAAAAATTTCAGTTTGAGATGTTTCCATCAAGAATCATGACATCTGCACATCCTGAAGTTTTGTATTTACGTTAACAATCATGTCTCCGTGACCATGCGGTGTTTCAGGTCTGCAGGCAAAATTTTTATAGTCATAGGAAAATGGCTCCAATCTTGATGTGCCTCCATCTTCGGTAGCTCTTAGTGGTGAAATACGAAGTCTCTCTTGGATTATTTAGAGCCAAAAGTGTTGACCATGTTCTTTTTTACTGAATTTTTCAGAAATATTCTCCTGAGCACCGGAATACAGTGCTCAGGGGGCTCCTCTTCTGCAGCACCAGACAAACCTCTGGGTAGGGGAGTCTCTCTCCTCCTGGGCTCCAGGAACCTCTTCTAGTTCAGGTTTGCGCTCTGTCGTGCTCTTTTCATCAAAGTGCAACCCATCACACCAGCCTCTGGTTCTGCAAGAGACCTTAACGTGTGCCATTTAATTAAATAGATCCCAGAAGTGTCAGATTGGGAAAAAAAAAATCACTTCTTTTCAGCTCTTTTGCCAAAGAAGGATGGCCACAAAAGGATGTTGCTGTGGGGTCCTGACTCACTGAAGTTAATGTGACTAGTCAAATGACCAAATTGCTCATAAATATAATAGAGATCCACAATTAAGAATAATAATCCAGCCCTCTGATGTTCCCACACAAATGTAGATCAATTTATATCTCCTAAAATGTCTATTTCTTTTAGAAGTCGTTACAATTTCTTGCTAATGAAATATAACAATAGGGTATACAATAACCCACTATAGAAAAGGAGACGTAGGACCGGTCCTCAGCGTTGGTTTTAGAGGTGAGCCTGGAGCCCTAGGAAAGCATGAAGAACTGTACAAACCGGACTATGAGAAACTCCTCAGCAAGATAAGTGTTGGAGGCTGCTGCTGTGAGGGGACCTAAAAGTACTAGAGGACAATTTCTTGCTCAGCATTACCCAGCAGGGTTAGCTCTAGGATGAGAAGATGGGGAGAGATTTATCTGGCAAAATATTAGGCAGCTAAACCTGAGCTAGTTGCTCTCTGTTCGTTTTACAATCTGTAGGTTCTATTTGATGCAGTCATGGGTGTTTCTCCTCACCCTGAAGCAGATGTCTAACACAAGCAAACCGCACTGTACCAGTCCTTATTTCTTCCTATCATCTATAAAGCCGCCAGTGCAGCAGTATGAGTCTTGGGGGGAGAAACCGCACATGATGCACCGAGTCCGTCCAGCAAAGGAAGAGGAGCGGAAAGACTGAATGAACAACGAGGTGCTGCTGGGAGGATGTCAAGAGCAGTGCAAATCCATCAGCTCACATGGGCTTGGGACGGGAATTCCAGTCTCCCCATGTAAACACTAGAAAGGAACCAGTGCTGATGCCTGTAATTCTACAGCGGGACTCCTGGTTTCCAGTGTAAACAGGATGCACTGCTCGTGCTGAATGGGTTGGGGTTTGGTCTGGGTTTTTTATTTTTCATTTAGTATTTGTGTAAGTGATCTCATTAGGGAATTTGGTCACCTAAATATAGTCTGATGGTCACATTCCACCTCCGTGATTGGAATATCTCAGAGAAATAAAGTTTTTCTGTGCTGTGGAGCTGAGTGAGATATGATCAGGAAAAGGCCTCAATATGCTAATATGGAGTCCTGGGCCTAAATTCCACTTAAACTGAAGCCCTTTACATTGCTCTGGCAGTGAAAAGTGCCTTCAAAAAGTGTGCCACTTTACTTTGCCCTGAATGGCTCGGAGAGGTCCTTAAGGTAACTGGAGTTGTGTCCCCATTGGCACTGCCAAGCATGAATGTTGTTAATAGAGGGTGGAGAGGAATGGGTTGCGTGTATTTAATGGTTAAAAAGGTGTTAGAGAAATGGATACCTCAACAGTTTGTAGAAGCGCTGATGGCTCACTGCAGGATTAGCTGTTTCTTACCATGAGAATTAGGACATGATAGTTCTCATAGTAAATCAGAACAATTGTCCATCTTCCCTAATAATAGCTATCCATGCTCATTGCATTGAAAAAAAACCTAAGGTATCATTCAGACATTTATGGAAATAAGGAGATGAAAATATCCAAGCGTATTAAATCTTCTTTGAAAAGCAATCAATTCGGTACCTGATTTTTTTTAATTACTGTGTCATTCCCATTGGGAACCACATGACTCGGGTGTTAGGTTGAAGCAGAATTTGCTCAGGATCACATGCTTTTCCTGGAAGAGGGTTTCCATCAAAAATTAGGATGTAAACAAATATGTAAAGCATGTATAGGTGGAGCCTGTTCAGGTAGTTAGTGGTCAGGTGTCCATACCCCCGGGCTCCCTTGTTTCCGGAGATGACGCCATGCAAGCCATATAAAAAGGTTGCATTTTGATGCTCACAGCAGTTCATTTGATTTCTCCCTCACTCACCTGCATTGGTGAACGGGTAAGTCTTTCTTGGATTCATCAGGGAATAACGCGATGGCTGTGTTACTCGGTTGTTCTGGTCAAAAGACTGTATTACTGATCACAGGAGAGCTTTGCTTCTGGTGTTACTGTTCCAGGGTTTGTCCTGGAATGGGGGAGAGGATGTTCGACTCTTATTTAAAGTTTGCTCTTCCTTAAGTGGCTTGCAAATGTCCTGTCACCTCTTCAGAAACTGCGACTGTCTCTCATCATTCTTCGTATTCTATCTTCATTAATTTTTTCATACCTCATTAAGTCTGGAAATTAAATAAATTAGTGGCTGCTGCAGAGTAAGTCTTGGGACTTCCAAAGAGATGGGCGGGAAGACGCATTATCTGGAAGAAGGAATCTGCAGAATACCTGAGGGCAAAGCTGCAGGAGACATCTGGGAGAAGTCAAGATGAGGAAATGAATTGAAATAGGAGCTGCAACCTCTGGGCCAACCCTTCTTTTATGAAAGGATGGGCCTATTAACTCTGATACAACTCCAGTGGTGTACCATGATATACAGCTGGAGGATTTGGAATAGCGTCTGAATTTTTGGTCTTTGGGCTTTATCCTTGGGGATTAGTAGTTCAACGTCTATGCAAAGGGGGATGTGCTCTGTGGTGTGTGTGAGGAACTGAAGAAGTGATAAGCAAAAGATGGGCCCTGGAACGTCTGCTGATTTAATTAAGAAAATAAGGAAATGAACTATTTTCATGTTACAGCTTCTACAAAGCTTAACTGTAAAATTCAGGGTTTATGGCTGTAGTCTTCCTAACAGTGATGTTTGCAGGTTCCCAAGAAAGGAAGGAATAATCTGGCAGTGTTAGTTGCATAAGTCTGAATCCACAAATCATTCACACATGCAATTTTTTCTAACACTCCTTTTCTCAGTCCAACAGCTAACTGCTACACATGTTTCAAGAGCTCAGGTTGTGAATTGTGGCTTAAGGAGAAAGGACAAGTGTCTTGATTTTGTATCTCTCTTCTTATCTTTGTCTTTAGCTTTACCAGCACCTCAGAAGGATGTCTTGCTACGAGCAGTGCAAACAGCCCTGCCTGCCCCCTCCCATTTGTGTGCAGAAATGCAGCAAGTGTGTGGAGCCCTGCAAGACGGTGTGCGTGGAGCCCTGCAGCAGCGTCTGCGTGAAGCCGTGCCCCACGCCGTGTGTGGAGGTCTGCCCAACACCCTGTGCCACCCAGTGCACCACGTCCTGCACCACCCAGTGCGTGGATCCTTGTGCCACCCAGTGCACCACATCCTGCACCACCCAGTGCGTTGAGCCCTGCGGCATCCAGTGCGTTGAGCCCTGCAGCACCCAGTGCGTTGAGCCCTGCAGCACCCAGTGCGTGGAGGTCTGCCCCCCTAAGTGCATCGATGTCTGCATAAAGCCATGTGCCACTCAGTGCCCAACCCATTGCACCACCCAGTGCGTAGAACCCTGCGTCACCCAGTGCGTGGAGCCCTGCCCACCCCCATGCGTGGAGGTGTGTGCCACCAAGTGCGTTGATTCGTGCGAGACGGTGTGCCTGGAGCCGTGCAGCACGGTCTGCTCTCACCCATGCTAATCGCCTTAATGCACGAGCCTCGCATGCAGCCCTGATGTTTCGGTGCATTGCAATATCCATAGGCTCATGAGCATCCACGGAATGAAAAACAGGTTACAGACCCACCTGCGACGTACTGAGACCTCTCCTGACCCGGTTACCCCACGCTCTCTTTGTCTTGGGAAATATTTTTCTGAATGTTTCCAGCCTATATCTTTGCTTCTTAGGATATTTCTGCTACTGCTATCTCAGCACCTTTTTCTTGGTAACTGCATTTGGCCAATATTATTCTGCTGGGCATCTGGGGAAGTTATTTAGCAATGGCTGTGCTGTAAGCAGTTGATGTTGGAAGATGTATCCCCTTCCATTCTTTAATTCTCATCTTGTCTTTTAATGTATGTCCTCTTGTCTTTTAATGTCTATGTGTAGCAATAAAAATTGACCATCGATGGCATAATGTGTCTTCTGTCTTTCTTTCATCTCCCCGTTTCCATGTCTTTGGACCCAAGAACATCTTCCTTTAGTTTTCCTTCTAAAAGCTGTTATGGTTGTGGAGGATTTGTGCCTGCAACGCAGTGCTGTAAACAGAGAGCGCATGCATTATAACGTGGAGCAATGTCTTCTAAAACCATAAACAAAACATCATCCGGTCAATACTTTTCTGACCGATATAAAAAAAAATTAGCTTTGTCCTACTTGAAAATAATGATAGAAATTTAATTTTCACCTTTATTAATGATGGAGTTTTGATCTTTATATCTCTGGATTTTGGAGGCAAATCTTAGAAACTGTTAAAAGGTGAATTTAAGTGGAAGAAAGCCCCAAATCCAAGAAAGAAGGAATTGAAACGTTCTTGCTGGGATTTTAATTATTTCACAAAAACATTCTGATGGAGACGAAAATGGTATTTTTGATGAATTCTTCCCATGATCCTCACTGACTAAATATAGAATTTGGCTTCAGGAGATGAATCTTTTTGTGGTTCAGGAACAGGTCTGAGCCCTGCAAGATTGCAGTTGTGTTCCCAGGTTTGCTGCAGATACTTTGTGTGGCTTTGGGCAGGTCTCACTCTTTTTATCTATCCATTCCCCATCTGCAACGAGGAGAAGTCACATCCCTGACTGATAGAGTGCTTGGCATTTCGGGTTCATTAACGTCTGGCAGGCACGATAATATTTTAATTCACTTATAAATGCATCTTGTATTTTTGGAGTCATAATTTTGACACTGAAGGAGGCCCATTGTCTGGAGGGACGTTATACCCATTTAAATGCTGGGTTTCAGAGATAATGCTCCCATTGTCTTCCATACTGTGCATGTGACTTGCTTACCTCTGCCTCCATGATGGCCACACAATTTCCATGTCTGGGATGTAGAGAATTGCTATCCACCTACCATATCATTACGGCAAGGGTGGAGAACATCTAATCTAGAAAAGAAAAGAGTTATATTTAGGTGTGTGTAAACACTGTTACCAAAGCAGCTTTTAATGAAACCTTGTGTGCAGGTGTAGAGAGTTTGACAGTAGATTCCTTTTTGTGTTATTTCTGTCAACACTGAAAGGTGACACCATCAAACAGGAATAATGATAGGCAAAACATGTCGCAGTAAGGCAAACAAATTCTACACCTGAACACACCTTTCAGTTCAGATAGACAAAGCAGGGGTAGGTGGACCAGGTATTCAACAGCACGAAAATGGAGGGGGAGACTAGGAACGTGCACCTCTAACTCCTACTGTTGAATGCAAACCTTTGGGGACTCAGCAATGAACTCTGCCTCCCTAATAACTGCTTGCTGCTGCCACTTTTGTAGTGTCCAGTGCCCAATTTCAGGCATGGAAAAAGTCTTAGGAAGTCATATGCAGCTACTAATGAGATCCATCCCATAGGTTAGTCACCTATGACTGATTTCCAAGCATCTTCATCCAGCTCTATCAGCTGTGTTAGTCATTTAAATTTTTTTCTTCTCTCCCTCTCTGCTGCGAGCATTGCACTAGGCGTCGTAATCATAAACGGGAGCACGCAGCTCTGAAAACCCCCGAGGAAGTGGCAGAAGAGACCTGTTGGGTTGCGCTCATCATGCTTCCTGTGCCCGTAGGAAAATGTGTTGCAAAAGCCCTGACACACTGCTCTCCTATGCCCCTGTGGCTAGTCCTGAGCATTGCTGAGATTCTCCTGTATATTTACAACAAATTAGTGACTTTTGGTCCATGTCAACCTCGGGGTCATTAAGACCCCTGGTAAATCAGGCATGAGTGAGGGATGTTAAGCTATGGGGTGATGTTTTTTCCATTAGCACCTTCTGCTTTCCTACACGCAGTGGAAGCCGTGTCCATCATCTCTCCGTGTATCACACATCTGTAATGGAGACCGGACTGTAATTCATAGGGCTGAATGCGACCCCACAGGAATTGGGGCATTGAGGAATACTCAAGGGAGGCTTGAACTACCTTTTCCATTAGAGCTAAAGGCAATGTTTCAGTTGAAACATTTTCTCTGTTCCTTCCTTGGAAGAATTTCAAGGGAATCGACATTTTTCTGAAACACGGATCCATCCCCAGAAAAAAGAAATTCTGCCACAACTTCAGCAAGCCAAACCCAGTGTTTGTAAAAAAGAAGTTTTAGTTGTTTCACTGAAAAGCTGCGTGACAGTGCAAGAAAAAATAAGGGGAAAGCTTTCTGATTTCTTGGCAATATAAAATGTTTCATTCCCCTTTTGGGGAAGGAAAATAGAGAAGGACAGAAGCAAAACCCAAAAACACAGACTGCCAAACACAGACCTGCTGCCCTTCCCAGGAGCTGGGATGCAGCACACAGACCTCCTCCACCCTACTCGGATTTATGCCAGCTGGAGATCTGTCCTGGTGATCACAGGCAAAACTCTCAGGAAACACCTAAACTTTATGCAAACATGTTCTGCTCACTCCGGAGCGGATCTGAGCCATCTCTCAAACCTGAGTTCAGTTGTGGGATCTTTGCCCAGAGTCGGGACAAGATGAATTATTAATAAATTAGCCAGTTATTACCAGATTGGGTGTGCCTTGCATTAAAAACAACAAATCCCCCGCACCTGAAAGAGGAAGCATCTCTCACAGACCTTGACTGAAGTCCAGGTGTACGGAGGTGTCACTGGAGCAGGTTCTGGTTGTGAAAGATTCTGGTCATCAAGTTAATCTGTTGTCATCAGCTCCCAGGGCTGACTTCTGAAAGCATATAAAAGCCTCCCATTTGGGAGGCTCTTTAACCTGAGTGGCTTCTTTTTCCCTTCCTCCAGCAGTAGGTGATACCAGGTGAGTCCTTCTGTACACATTTAGCTACATAGGTGAGGGATTCTGGTGCTCCGTTCTTGGGAGACGGGGAGATTTTTCTTTCTTTTGTTTCCTCTAGTAACAGTTTCAGTTGCCTCCCTGCCAATTTTGCCTCCATACAGGTGAAAGCCATATTATGTTATTTTGAGACTTTCTGAGGCTCCAGACAATGGCTTGCTGGCTCTTTGGACCAGCAAACCCTTGTCAACCCTCATAATTTTTTTCCCAACTGGTAAGAATAACCACCGGGTATTGAGTATCAGCTACCAAAGGATGGCATCCACCGGCACCTGTTGAGCAGCTGCGGGCTGATCACTGCAGTCTCCTGGATCTCCAGGGCTCTGAGTTTCACCTCTTTGTATAAGATCGTATCATCACTGAGCAGGAGGATGGTTCACCTGCATTTAATGGCCAGAGACATGGCTCCTGCTCTGAGGCTCTCAATGAACTAAGCGGAGACAGAAGGGATTGTTATAAAACGATTTTTCTCTTTCAAAACCGTTTGCAATACTGAAATGTCACTCGCTTTCTGCTCCTCTTTGACTAGTCTTAAATATTGCTCTGAGGCTCTCCTTGAACTCAGCATACTTTCATTAAAATTTGTATTGCTTCTTAGCTTGTCAAAGCTGAAATGTTCAGAAAATAGTGAGCAGAGGGAAAGAAGGAAAACCCCTCTCATTGTTTCTTTTCCCTCCGCCTCTGTAGCTATTTACCTGTTTGGATCACAACTTTGTTAGGACGGTGCTTGCCTCTTATATTCATTTATGCTTATATACAGCTATGCCCTGAGGCCTCGGCAGCGTGGCTGATCTCCATAGAGGCTAACTGTGACGGGAGCCCAGAAAAGCGGTATGGGGCAGCTACAGCAAACTGGAGTCACCAACACAAATTTGGTCTGAACAGCAGCATCCTCAGGGATTTCCAAGGGGGGGGTGGGGTGTGTTTTTGCTGGTAGGATTAACTTTTAAAGGCTCTTCACTGTTGGTTTGATGTCAAAGCTGAAGAACTGACTGAAACTGTAATATCCAGAAAGGAGAAGTGTGTAGGGCTTAAAATAACTGAAATGGCACCTTGGTTCTCTTCCAGGGTTAGCAAAGATGTCTTCCCACCAGCAGAAACAGCAGCAGCAAATACCTTCAAAATGCCAGGAAAAGTGTCCTCCAAAGTGTGTGGAGCAATGCCAGCCCCCAAAAGGGCAAGCCAAGTGTCCTGTGAAGACCATCCCACAGCAGCAGCAGCAGCAATGCCCAAAGCAGAAGTAGCACTAACAGAAATGGCCACAAAGTGCCATGGAAGATGCAAATGCTTATTTCCCAGCTGTCCTTCTGTCTGCTGGCTCTGCTAGAATAGCTAGAAATTTGCATCACGCCTCCTTTGTTTGCAAGTAGAAATTGCTTTACAAAGAGATGCAATTCATTAACTTGGATTTATTCATCCGCTACTATAAAAAAAAAAAAAGTTGTGGGGCCATTTTATTCTGATCTTTAATTTGGGACATTCTACAATAAAATTATAAGTAACCTCATTACTTGCTTCCTGATATTTTTTTCACTTTACTAGTGTAATTCATTCCCTTTTGCTTTCTTCTATTAGCCAAAGAATTACCTTTAAACATACACTTGTATATAAGGCACACATACACAGGGACCCACACCCATTCGCCTTCCAGATTTCCCAAGGAATTATTTGTCCATATTTTTATTTCAGATAGATCCAGAAACCTACAGCTATTAACGTGATGACCAAGTAGACTAGAAATGTGAAATGTCTAGAGCAAACAGGACATAAAATAATCACAGTTTCTAGAAAGACCATCTAAATTCAGGGTCCTTTGGGGCAGAGCTGCTGCCTGGCTGTCAAAACCGGCTCAGGATCAACGTGCTTCCCATCTCAGGGCAATCTTGCAAGTTGTCTTCATCCTGAACTGGTGCAAACTGGGGAAACTCAGTTTTCTGCAAGATATAATATTCTGAAGTGTATTCTTGTGGGTCTATCAAAACAATTAATTGTGGTTTTAGAGTCTCAACTATACTATAACTGCTGAGAGGAAAATAGTCTTTGGAAGTTTTTAACGCTGAAAGGAAGCTTTGGCTTGCTCAGAACAAATAGTTTCTGTTTTAAAAGAATCAGAAAGAGGATTCAGAATGTTTCGGTTTCTCAGCAGGGCGTATTTGGCTTGGCTAATTGATTTCCAGTCAGCTGTATGGCAGAGTAGAGGAGGAAGATTATAAATACAGAAATTGTTGAGTGACATGATATTGGTGTCTGGCAGACAGACATAAACTTGCTCGGCAAACCAGAAGCTGTGTGTCTCAGTGCAATTCTGTAATCAGACGATGAGGTTGGATGTATCTAACACCCATCTAACAAGTACAGGGCCAAACTAGTGAGATTACATCGCTCCTGGCTCATATGAAGTGTGGGAAAAACTTGTTTGCTTGTGCTTGCAACCTGCCTCGTAGACATGTCCGTGCCTTATGTCTGCTGAAGGTCACAGAGTGGCTGTGAATATGTTTAAATTGGGAAGACTGACCATGGGGACAGCTCGGTGTGAGCCATGTGCCGTGCTCCGGGACGGGGTGTCTTGCTGAGAGGTGTTTCAGGGCAGTTAGTGTTTCAGTGCTATCGGCCAGCCCATGGACTGACACGGTGCAGGGACTCTTGCAGGTTTTCTAACCTGAGCACCTGGAGAGGAGCAGCAGACTCAGGGTCCTCTGCGAGCACCAGAGTTTCTGAGTCCTGATTCGCCCGGCTTTGAGCCTAAAAAAATGACTGACTGTTGCAAGCTGAGGCTCCTTTTCATCTTTTTAAGCAGAAGCTATTAAAAATCTCCACAACTTGGTATTCAAAGTGATTTTTATTGTTGATTTTCACAGTGAAATAAATCCTGGATACAATATCAGCCTAAAATAATTAGAGATAAGTACCAAACACATACGCAACAACACTGTGTGGTGAAACATGTTCCAGGGTGTAATTTAGACAGCACTGTGTATGCTTCCTCCTTTATCCTGTCTAACAGATGGAAGCCACGCCTGAGGTTAATCTATTTCAAAACATGTCTGGATTGGATTTAATCATCTGTATATTTTCCATAAATCATCTCAGCTCAAGCTGTTTCTTTTACACATCCTAGAAAATCCAAGGTGAGCTCTCTGAGGAAAGCACTGATTACTACCAATTCAGCTAAGCAGATAATTAAGAGGTGATGGCTCTTTTGTAAAAATCTATTTCCTCTAGCCAAATGGCTGTTTCTAATTGCATAAAATATTCCGCACTATGGATTCATGATTCAGAAAGTCTTGTTGCCATTGACCAGAACCCCTTAGCAGCAGGTTCTGCACAAACCTCAAATCCTATTATTAAGAGGCAAAACCCTAAATGCAAGGTGAGAGATGGCATTAGCGTACGAGGAGCTGAGGAGGAAGGCATGAAAACCAGGAGGCAGCGTGCGGGTCTGGACGATGAGCTCTAGGTCCCTAACTGCATTTGGGTTAAGTTTGAATATTTAGCTTAATGAGCTCTGGCTCGTGCGTGCCATCATGCTCTTTGGTCTCTCTCTGGGCCTTTAAAAGCCAGTGGGATGATTGGGAGAGGGCAGAAATTCAGGCCGCTGGAAAGCTGAACGCACATGCCTACCACACCGCTTGAAGCCTTGTTATCTATAGACAGTCCTGACGTGTCAGTTAGCGTATGGCTGTTAGTATAGGATAATGCTAGCGTTAGCTGGGGAGGGGAGTTGGAAGCTGTGCTTCTTAACAGAAATTCTGCAGTGAATAAAAGGGTGTTGGAAAATGACCTCTGGTTGTGAGACACGGGGAGAGGAGGTCTGGGTTTGCAATCTTCTCTCTCGTCATCTGCAAGTTACTTCTGCATGGGTGGCCACTGGTTGGGCTGCTTCACCTGCTGCTGCTCGATGGGAGGACAATTCTCTGGAAGGAAGCATTTCACTGGCTCAGGGCAGGGAGCAGGGGTTGGCACGGGGATCTCCTTGCAGTCCTGCTTCTCTGGAGGGCACGGGGTGGGCACAGGGATCTCCTTGCACTCCTGCTTCTCCTGGGGACACGGTGCAGGTTCAGGGCATGGAACAGGGATTGGCACAGGGATCTCCTTGCATTGCTGCTCCTCCTGAGGACACGGTGCAGGTTCAGGGCATGGAACAGGGATTGGCACAGGAGTCTCCTCGCACTGCTGCTTTTCTTGGGCACATGGTGTGGGTTCAGGGCACGGAATGGGGATTGGCACAGGGGTCTCCTTGCACTCCTGCTTCTCTGGAGGGCACGGGGTGGGCACGGGGATCTCCTTGCACTCCTGCTTCTCCTGGGGACATGGTGCAGGTTCAGGGCATGGAACAGGGATTGGCACAGGGATCTCCTTGCATTGCTGCTCCTCCTGAGGACACGGTGCAGGTTCAGGGCATGGAACAGGGATTGGCACAGGGATCTCCTTGCATTGCTGCTCCTCCTGAGGACACGGTGCGGGTTCAGGGCATGGAACAGGGATTGGCACAGGAGTCTCCTTGCACTGCTGCTTTTCTTGGGCACATGGTGTGGGTTCAGGGCACGGAACAGGGGCTGGCACAGGCAGCTCTTTGTATGCTGATTTCTCTTCGGGGCATGGAACAGGCTCAGGGCATGGTATAGGTGGGAAAGCTGGTGGTAGCTTGCATTGCTGTTGCTGCTGCTGTTCCTGGGGTGGACACTTGAGTATTACGACCACTGGTGTTTCTCCCTTGCCTGGTTCCACCACCGGTGTTGGCAATGGCACTGTTTTTTCTGGGCATGGTACCACTACTACTGGGACTGGTTCCGGGCAAGGTGTTGGGACTTGGACTTCAGGTTGCTGCTGTGGACATGGGACCGGCTCAGTGCACGGCACAGGCTCTTGGCTTTGCTTTGAAATCGTTTTGCTCAGGCCAGGTGGGAGGCTGATTTCCTGCTTGATTTGCATTTGATTCAAAGACATCTTTGCAGGAAACAAGATTATCTGAAAGAAATGTCAGAGTGTTATTGTGTCTGCTAAATGAACTGCATTGGGATAAGGGTGAAATGATTATAAGAAACAGGAATCAGCTGCAAGAGTAAAGTTCTCTTCGTTTGCCCTTGGTTTCCCAAGGCAGGTTGGCTCAGAAAGAATTATGATTTGCTCTTTCTTTTTCATCCTGCCTTTCAGCTCCTGCTCTGACTCTGTCTTATCTTGTTCCTCCTTTCTGTTCTGCAATGTGGGACAGCCCTGTCAGGTCTAACTGAGGTAGAGCCACTCCTTTGAACTTGGAGCTGATTTACACTTCAGAGCTCTTCCTCCTGTTGCTTAGCTCTTCCCAATGTGTTAACTCCCTTTCATTTCTGTCCTGGGGAATTGATGAGAGGAGCTGGCAAATAACAGATCTGCTGGTTTGATAGCGGTTTCAGAAAGTCAAAATAATAATAAAAAAATAACGAATGCTGAAGACAAACATTTAAAAATGTTTGGTGTATCAAAAAGTAGAAAAATATAAGTCTGGGCCCAACAGGATATTTTACGTTGACAAAACTGAAATACTTCATTTGATTTTGTCCCTTTTAAAACGGTTTCCAGATTTTACTTGGAATTAGAAACCTGAGGTGCTAAAGCCTCAAGGTGGACCTCACCAGTAAGCTGATATCTTTCTGTAATATTAAGAGTCTTTACAGTAACAATAGGCCAACTCCTCCTCTTGCTCTGGTTTCACTCTGACTTCATTGATGATGTAATCATTTGAGGTTACCTGTGGCACAGTCCTTCCAACTGTCATGGAAAGCATTAGCAGTGGTGATGCGTCCCTATGTTTCTGGATTATCATGGCCACTAATAGTACATGTTAGCTTGCATGAATCAGGATAATCAGGAGGGATTTCTTCTCCCAAGGCCAGTAATGTGCAACACGCCAAATGGGTTTTCCTAACAATTTATGAAACTGCCTCTGTTTTGTGGGTTGCTGAAGACAGGCACCAGGCTCAGCTGGCCTGCTGCTGTGTCTTTGGTAAAGCCTGCATTGCTGTTTATCTAAAGACAATCTAAGGGCACAAATAAAAGGTTAGAATCACAGAAGTGTTGATTTTTAAGTTCCCTCAACACAGGACTAGCACCAACACAGATCATGTGAGAGCGTGCAAGTTCGTTCTCCCTTCCCCATGTTGCCTACTCCTCTCAGCGCATCTTCAAAGCAAATTCATTCCTCTCTTCTACATCCTCCTAGATCCTCCAGATCAATATCACTTGTCTCTTGCTATTTTCTTTATAAGGACGTGATAAGATCGTAAGCCAAATTAATATATTGCTCTTGACATGGTTAGCATGAATGAGACAGCAGACTAGGAATACTTTCACCCTTCTTCTCCCTAAAGCCACTCATACTCCCAAATCTCTCTTTACAAAATAATTCTTCAATGAAATTGAAGTTTTAAAAATATTCTTGTTATAAATAGCAGAATCACAGAAAATAGATTTGGAAGGAGCTTTAGGAGGCCATTTAGACCTTCTCCTTCCCTGAAGGCAGGATCAGTTATACTTAAACCAACATAATTTTATCTAATCTCTTCTTCAGAAAGGGTCTAATTTAGCACTTAACTATCCTCAGATTTACACACAATCTGAATTTGCCTTGCCGAGTCATTCCAAGATTGGTTGTCCTACCCCAATGCCCAAATTTCTCTTCTTTGCAGGAATCTTTTGCATATTCAGAGGTATCAAATAAAACACTTCTTTAAAGAGTCTGCCTACATTAAGCAAAATAAAATTATAGACATCACAAAAAAGTATCAGTATTCTCTGACTTACCCAACCAGTCAACAGGGAGAAGCACGAAGTCGAGTGGATGGTGGAGCACGGAGATTTGAGAACTTTTATATGGTTTCAAAGCCCTGCCTTCTGGGAATGAGTCCTCCTAGGTAATGAGCTCATTCTTTCACAACTGCCGTTGTGCATTTCCTCCACAGACTTGTTTTACACGTAGGCATTGTGAAGAGAGGCTTTTGGTGCAGAATGTGTTTTAATCCCCTTTCTGACTAATCCGATTTAACAAAAAACTTTCTGTGTGAATAAAGGTCATACCCTCAGGTTAGTACATCCGTTGCAGACCCCATCGAGATCAGGGGTCTTGGTGTGGTGTCAACCAGTGTGGTTCCACTTCAACCCATGCAACTGAGTCTTTTCATGTCAGCTAATGCCCCCGCTTCTTAGGATGTATTTGTAGTTTAAGACAGGGGGGCTAATCTGTACTTCTTTCACCTGCTTTTCATCAATGAATGATCTAAAATGACTTTCTTGTGATTCTCTAAACTCGTGATGGATGGGTTTATTTTTTTTTCCCATGAAGATCTTCACAGATTTCATTCTTCTTTCATTTCAGAACCGATAATTTTGAATGCATGTTATTTTCCATGGTACAGAAGATACAGCTCCCACCCATCTAAATGTGACAGAAGAGGGAACTGAGTTTATCTCCATGTATCATGTGAAAAGTAAAAGGATTTTTTAATAGTATACAAGATTTATCACATCCAAATGGAATTTGGACACTGGTCTCATTTAGGTGCCAGAATGGCATTTGAAAAGATGTTTCAATCTGCACGTGAAATAAAGGGAGCTTGAAGTGTATACAGTTTATTCCCTAAGCATTATTCCACGTAAAAAAAGTTTATTGAGTGAAAATACCTCGCTGATTATTACCCTCAAAATCTCAGGGAGCTATCAGGATACAAGCCAAACAGTCCTCATTTCTGATGGTAGGATTGTTTTCAGCAGCGGAGACGACGCGTCCCACACAGAGGTGAATTTCATCATATTTGGTTGTCTTGGGACTATCTTTGTCCTATCTCCACCATTTTACCAGAGCTCTTATCGGAGCACGCACTCCAGATGCAATCGTTGCAACAGGCTGAGCTGGTACCCATCACCGGTTGGGATTTCTGGGCTGCAAATATAAGAAGCTGTTTCTAGCTGTGGTGTAACTTCCTCTGTTAATAATCGTTTGGCAACTGAAGGACAGAACACCTGAATTTTAGGCCACATCTTCTTCTCCTATAGTGTGACTTCATGCGTGCAACTTCCTTTCTTACCTCATGGCAGGTGGGGCCCTGCCTTGCTGCCTGCCTGGCTGGCTCTGGAAGCTGCTTAGTTTTAGTCGCCGGCCTTTGCTAGCGAGGGGAATATCCCAGCCCAAGCCCTAACCCTGACGCAGGCCTCGCCTGCTGCTCTGCTGGTACAAATTGCAGTCGTAGCTCTGCTGAAGGCAGGAACTAGGACACTTGCCAGCAGCGGAGAACCTGCCTGTCTGCTTTCTAGGTAGCATCACGCTTCGCGGTTATCAAAATAGCCCTTCTGCTGAGCTATGCTCCTGGAATATAGCCCTTCAAAGCAGGAAGATAGAGGGAATAAGCTCAGACTCATTAAAAAAGTGGGGTTTATCATTGCACTTGTTGGCCTGAAGAGGACAGAGCAGCTGAGTTCAAAAGGAGACAGTGCATTTCATTAGATCAAACGCTGGATATGAATATTTGTGCAATATCCACAAGTGAATATGCAGCTTCAGGTCAGAGCTTCAGTAACCTTTGTTATGTCCATCAATTAGAGCACCTGAGAGAAACAGGGCACGTAGCACTTGTGGAGCAGTGTTGAGGCACTGTTACAGGCTGTACAGCCATGGCTCTGTGTTGAGACATTGCTTTTATTTAAGCAAGCAGTGAGGTTTCTGGAATATTTAGGTGTCAAAATTCCAGCCTCAACTTGCAACATTGAGTGATTAAAGAAAATCACTTTCCATAGCTGGAAGTGAGACGGCCTGAACCCTGTCTGGAGATCACAAGGTGGGGCTGTCCTGACCTTAAACACTGGTTTGGATCCAGATCTGGAGAGGCTCAGGGAGGTCACTTCACATCCAGTTCAGCAACCTCAGCAGAAAAATGATGGTAATTATCATTGAAGAGGCTCTGAAGTCAGCCCATGGAAAGGGAATGAATGTTTTTCTCATAGTAGAGGTGTAATTGCTTTCCCTTTCCATGTGAATTGCACAAAGACTATTTTTAGAGGCAAATGCCATATTCAGTGAAACCTGCCTTACTGAAACTTTTAGGAAACTACGGGAGAAACGTGCTTTGAGTAAGGTGGCTTTACAGTGAACGTGGAGCTAAGCAGCTCCTCAGCTCTCACCTGGTGGAGCCCAGCTCAGCTCCCAGTCGATACTGAAGTTGTACCAATAATTCCAGGGAACATAACACCACAAGTGAGAAAAATACTGGCCTGAGCCCAGCCTTCCTAGACAGAAAATGCTACTCTGTCTCCCACACAGCTTGGGTAGGTGCTGTGCTGCTATCAGCCCATCAGCGGCCTTGCAAATGCTGATCAGGTAATTAAGTCCCCAAAAGTCTAAGATGCCCTGGGAGGTATGCAGCAGTTATGCCAGCAGCTCCGAATGGAGGTCTGTAGCTGTCAACTTTATGTGGTTTATCACTGAGATGGGTGTCTCAATATCTCTAAGGGCCCTGAAGCTGTATTGCTTCAGTTTGAAAAAAAGGGTCAGCTTTTTTAGAAGTGAAGACCGCTGCAGAGAACCTCAGCTCAGGATGTGAAATGCTCCCTGTGATCCTCACCTCATGTCTGCATGGATGCTCTTTGATCTTTCTCCGTCCAGTATTTTGAACCTTTTTGCACAGAGAAAACGATCTGAGGAAACTATTGCACTCCTGCATTTCATGTCTGGTGTGATTCAGAAGTTGCTGAACTGGATCTCCTAAGACATGGCTTGCCCTGATGGCTTAATTAGACACTGTGTCATTAACACCCCATCTTGTTCTCTATTATTGTGTCTGTCATCATTTTAGGGTGGACATCTTGATTAACTCATCTCACAAGACAAAAGACATAATTACCTGTTACTGAATCTCCTAGTATCGGTCTGTCTGCCTGCGAGTCCAGTCACTAAAGCATCTTCTCTCCTAGTGCTGGACACTGAGTGTCAAGTCATGTTACAGAAGACGAGAAGCTGGTCACCCACAGGGATGGCCAAATGCTGTAGTATC
Organism: Aptenodytes patagonicus; assembly: GCF_965638725.1. Classification (NCBI taxonomy): domain Eukaryota; kingdom Metazoa; phylum Chordata; class Aves; order Sphenisciformes; family Spheniscidae; genus Aptenodytes; species Aptenodytes patagonicus. The sequence continues at coordinate 1,341,767 of NC_134974.1, forward strand.
CAGGTACTGGATATGAAGTATCCATGCTTCAATATTTTTTTTTTTTGCCTGTTATTTCCTGAGTGATTCCTCTTCTTTTTTGCTGCAATACAGCACCTGAGCTTCCCAGGAGCCAGAGAGTTTCCTATTAAACCTATATCAATGGATCAGTTTAACAGCTCTCAAGAGACGCACATGGCTGAATCACCGAGTTAAGTCTGTGACTCTGCATTCATAGTTATAAAACCTCTTCCATAAATTCGCCAACCTTCATCTTAAAGCTTGTTCCATATTTTGATTCCAGTTTTCTGATTTGGCACCCTGTTCCAGAGTCTCCCTGCACTGCTTCTTGAAAATCTTCTCCTAAATCCCTGCCTAAATTTATTCCTAACTGCTTCTGCAGAATTACAGTACTTCTCGAGTACAACAGATTGCCCCATTGAAAACCCATTGGGCACAACAGGAACACGTTCCACTCAGCCATCACATCAAAGAGCCTAATTCTCAATTGTTTCATTCATGCACTCGAGCTCAGGAATGAACTTGTTGGAGGTTAGCCTGTCATCAGCCTTTTCTAGCCCATACACCAGGACGTGCAATTGTAAAGTAGAGCAGCCTGGGGGTCACCCTGGCTTTGTGCTCATCTTTGCAGCGCTGCTGCTGCTGGAGAACAGTGAGCTGGGGTACAGTGCCACGTTTCAGGCTTCCCTGCCCTCTTGGAAGGGGACGAAATACCAGCTTGCTGGAATATCAGCTGCATGGTGGTCAGGCAGGTGCCTGGTGCAGCAGGGAGGTTCTCGGGGCACTGCTTGCATTTGGATTAAGGTTGCTTTATGCTTCTAAAGAAGTCAGAAAAGACCTTGAATGTCCCTGAGGTTCAGGCCCCACATTTTGAATTTCTGTGTGAATTTGCTGCCTGCATTATTTTTGTTGTTGTTTCTGGCAGGACTGAAGCCATGGGGCTTTAGAGCAGAGCATTTGGAAAACATCCAAAGAAGAACATGCTTTCATGCTTCAGGTGTGGCCAACACAACAGCCTTCTGCTGCTAAAATAGAAAATGCCCAAGAATGGGAAGTTTTCTCTCCTAAAGGTCAGGAAAAAACACCTGTTCCTGCAAATTGGGCAGTTCTGGAGCTGTGAAAAAATGTACACCATGTCTAGCACAAGCCTTTCTCTCTGGGAGGCAGGGCTCCGGGGGTATACAAGGACCTCTCCGACTCCCAAGTCTGTTACACTGTCTTTGCATTGATTCATTGCTTCAGTGGTGGGTTGGGTGAATTTGATTCTGATGAATCTATTAAATACTCTTAATTAGACTTACCATGAGATGACTTACTGTAGGATTAGAGTTTGGTGATGGCAATTTTACTCTTCCATTTGCAAATGGAATTAATTGAGATTAAATTTCAGGAGCTGCAGGCTCTAGGAATTAAACTGTTTCTTCTCCAACTGTTTCTGCATCTGTGTAATGCCACAGATTAATGGACATAATCTTGGTTATACCTATGCCATTCTTGTGACTTTGATGGCATCACAGCGTTGCACAAGGTGATTATAGGAAGAGAATCGGGCCCAGAGGACTCGGAGATTATACAAACATGCCTCGCATTATAATCCTAAAACTGCTCTATTAGCTGAATTGCTATGGAAAGAGGAAATTTTAAAAGCTTAGTTTGTCCTGAGCATCTGATTTAATAACGTGTTCTGGCTGATAGAACAAACTCCCTGGGGAGGAAAAGGAAAGGGTAAATCCCAGAGCAGCAGGGAAGATTTTGAGGAGCCTCACAGCCTTGCACGAATGCTGTGTCTGACAAAACAGGCTCTGACCCAACCTTGGTGTCCTCAAACATGTTTGGACTGCAAACCAATGCTAATACAGTTGAGTGCTGGAAAAGGGATCATCTGACAAGGTCTGAGTAATGAAAGGGACATTGAGCAGATGAATATACAGCAGGAAGATAGCTTGGGAGGGGCAATTATTGGTCTTCCAGCTCAAGAGGGAGAGACTTATCTTGGATCTTCTCCTTTCCATTGCTCTGAGTTAGTCATGAAAATCATAACCATCCTGAGCTCCCACAATTTGCTTCATTCTAGCACCTGTATGTGGATGAAGGTGAAGCTACCGGTGTTTCTAACAGAAAAGTGCTGCTTTTGCTGCTGCTTTTCTTTCCTCTCTTGGTTTGTTGTTTTACAAAAAGGAAAAAGAAAGTGCAATTTTTTATTTCCTCAAAACCATTGGGTTTTCTTTTCTCCTATAATGTTTTTCCCAGTTCCTGGCTTGCAAAAAGGATGACCTCCCGGCTAAACCAGCAGCAGTGCAAGCCAGCAGCCCCTCTGCCACCTGCTGTAAGCAAAGCCATGCTGGAGCTAGCACCCAACAGTGGCAGAGCCAGACACAGCAACAGCCAAAAAGAAAAGGAACCTGAGGAGCTTTTTACATCAAAACCAGAAGCCAAGAAATGCCCACCACCAGCCAGGGCACCACAAGCTCTCATTTCTGTGCCACACCTGGAACAACAGCAAAACCAGAAGCCGAGTCAATGGCCTCCCAAGCCAAAGTAGCTCCTGCATATGGAAAGTGATGGCAGAGGAACAAAATCTGGGACATGCCATGGTAACTTCACGTCCTCATTGCTGGTGTGATCAAAATATATCCACTAGATATATTTCACAGCTTCATCTTCTGCAGCTGGGTGCCTTGGCGACCACATGCTGCTTCCCCATTCAGAGCAGAGGTGCTGGCAGTCCCTGGAGCTGTGCTGCTGGGGACTTCGTGCCTTTGAATTAACGTCTGTTGCTGCTGCAGAGGGGAGAGCTGTGGCTGCAATCAAGCTTTGAGTTCATACCTCAGTGCCCAGGTTTCTCTCCCATTGGAAGCCCAGCTAGTGGATGGTGTAGCCAATGGATACGGGTGCTGGGGAGAGAGAAAGTTGTATAGAAACTCCACAGCTCAGCTTAAGTATTTTAAAAGGCACCAGGGCTATTATGATCATGTAGTCAGATTTTTCTACAGAGACTAACCTCCACTGAGCTTGGTAGCAACCAGAACAAAGAGCTGTGTGGGGCTACTAATTGCAGAACAACAAGAGTTCATTAAGTAATAAAACACTTTCAAAATGAAGCAAGGAGTCGAAGTAAGGAGCATTTCATTCTTATGCATGATGGGGTTAGTATTTTGCCTTCAGTGCTGTTAAATCATTGAAATAGCAAGACTGTGAATTTACTGCTTGCTGGGCTAATAATATGTTAAGTTTTATTATCTACAGCCTGTATGCTGCTTTCTAATTACAAGTCTGATACAATAAAAGTGCGATCTCTGCTTATTCTCTCGTGTTTCCTTTATTCTCCACCCTCCCCTCCCTGAACACACCTTACTGTCCTGCAGCGATCAACTGAACAGACTCACTCTGCTGTGAAGAACACGACGTGCAGCCCAGCTACTGTTTCAGTATGTGTTCTCAATGCCCAGAAGCACATTTACATGTGAGCAGCTGGAATGAGGCACTCTGGCTTTTACAGTGGTGGGAACAGGAGGCTGTGGTTGGGCTGCAGGGAGCATTGGCAACTCAGATTTAACTTCATGCCAGTGCCTTGGTACAATAAGGAGCATTCAGACATTAGGGTCCTATGACACAAAGGCATTGGGCTGGGTCTAGTTCACAGGCTGCCAGTTTAAACTATTTTCCTGGAGAGAAAGTGCATCTGAAGGCAGTTTCCCAGTTACCAGTAGCTGGTTCTGCAAGGCTGTTGCAGGAGGCGGTTGCGTGTGCGAATGCTGCGCTCTAGTGGTTTGCACAGCTTGGAGGAAATGCCCATGTTTGGAGGACATGGCCATGTCTTGGTGAGGCTGGAGGACATGTCCATGCCTTGAAGAGACCGGAGGAAACAGCCATGCCTTGGCAAGGCTGGAGGAAATGTCGATGTCTGGGTGAGGCTGGAGGACACGGCCATGCCTTCATAAGGCTGGAGGAAATGGCCATTCCTTGGTGAGACTGGAGGAAACGTCCGTGCTTTGGTGAGGCTGGAGGGAATGGCCATTCCTTGGCAAGGTTGGAGGAAATGGCCGTGCCTTGGAGAGACCAGAGGAAACGGCCATGCCTTGGCAAGATTGGAAGAAATGGCCATGCCTCCATGGCTGTGTCTTGGAGATACTGGAGGAAAGGGCCATCCCAGACCCACGCAGGTACTTCTTCAAGGTGGATCTATTTTTCAAGGGAGGACTCTTTTCCTTGGCTTTGCTGTCATAGCCTATCACATGTAGTGTCCTTCACTATGCGCTAGTTTTAATGCTTAACAACTCCCCACTGTAACTCCCTCCTGCTTACAGCTCCTTGCCTAGTTTATCGGTATTTTTTGTTACTGTTAATGGAGCAAGGCTAATTTTACATCACTTGAGGTTTCAACTCAATGTCCCAGATCACACCTAGCCAATTTACTTTGTTTCTTCTATCTTCTTTTTTGACTGGCTTGTTCTTCTGCCAAATGTCTATATTTGGAGTCGGCAGGGAGCTTTGCATTCCTGGTGCATTGGCTCATGCTCCAGAATTGCTGCACTGTGACGGTGCTCCTTTGCATTCCTGACTTATTAAAGGGAAGGTGGTGGATTCCCTAATGTCTCACCTGGCGTCTCCTCCAGGATGTTTTTCAACTTCCCTCTTCGTACTTCTCAGTGCCACAGCCCTGTTTTAACTTCTTTTCCCACCTTCATCTCGTGCTGTTTTCCAGGTCGAGTCAGGCATGTTAAAAAAGCACAGGAGATTTTTCTTAGCTGACAACCGCTGCAGGGCAGGGCTGGCTTGTGGGGAGAAGGTGGATACTACCAGGATATGCGCAGATAATGACAACAGAAGCACACATTTTTGACAGGCATTGTCATGCGAAAGTGAAACACTCATTAAATTGTTACATAGTGAAAGTCTCCAAAGTTGCTATGTTGCCAAAGTTAAAATGGAGCCCAATTGGGTTTCTGGGGTTTTCCTTTCTTTCTTTCATTCTGTAGTTTTGGATTGTACTGATTGAGAGGGTTTAGATACATAGTCTTACAGATATTGCTGGGTATTAACGTGAAAGACAAGTTGTTGTGATCAAATAATTAAAGTTTACCTGGGCTTTCAGTAAGCTAGGCAGGTACATGAGGGTTTTCAGTCAAGTATGGAATGAAATAAGGCTTTCTCTGAAGGTTGGGGCAGTGCCTGCATCCAGACTAGAATAAAAATAATATAAATGTGAACTGCTTACATTAGTTAACAGGGAGGATCACACCTACGACCTTTGGAACTAAAAAGCAATGAAGAGTTATAGCTTTGGATCAAAGAACCAATTTCTGATCTGAGAGATGCCACAACAAAGCCACATTTCTTGTGGTTCAGGCAAAGATGAACGCACTCCGTGCTGACCAGCAAGGGTCAGGATTCATTCTTGCTGGAGAAGCCTATGGTAAAGGGAGCATTTCACCCTCTGTGATTCTTGCCTGGTGTGGGGCATAGTTGTCCAAGCCTTCCTAAACTTCATTCAATTTCATTACAAAATTATTTATGGACCTTCTTCTTCACCTCAGAAACCACCTAGGGAGAGCCATTTCTCGAGTTCACAAGAAACCACAGTTTTTAATAAACATACTCAGGAACCGGGTTTCATCTCAGCCAGTGCTAGCTGTCGGTGGGGCAGAGCACTCCTCTGCGCTGGTCCCCCTCAGCTCTCCTTGTAGTCAGCAGGAAGAAATTGTCACTTTTTGGGGATATTTCATGTGACAACGTACACATGAAAGCATTGATTAGATCTTCAGTGACTTAAAAAAATTAATCTCCCAGTTTTCTAACTAGTTTCTTTAATCTGGGCGCAGTGTTGCGATAAGAAGTTGACTCACTGAGAAAGTCACCTGCAGGACTGGAGGAAGTTTATCTGCTCCTGGTGCTTTTTGTGGCCTGTCATGCTGCTGGTCACGGCTTTGACAGCTGAGCTTGTTGTGCAAGAGCTGCAATCAAATGTGACTGTAGCTCATCTTTTCCGCTCATCTCAGAGTCACTGGACGGTGTATTCCCATTGCTCTGAAAACAGGTGATTGCGTTGGGATCACGGGAGCATCGGGACACCAACAGCCAGGTGCTCTCCAGAGCTACGTGAGCTAAAAATGAAGTTCTCTATGGATGATGAACTGCACCCACCCAAGGGGGTGATTTGAACTTTACTAGGAGCTCCTGTTTTTCCTCAGAGGAGCCAGTGCCCTGTGTCCAGCCTGCACACAAGACCGACCCCGGCTGCTGGGCATTATAGGGCAGATGAGAAGCATTGCCAGCTCTAACCAGGGACTAAAGTTAGAGAAGGACATGGAGGGGTCAGTGCAGCTCTCACGGCGTGAAGCCAATGCCATGTGTGTGCAGGAAGAGGCCAAGTGTTGGGATGGCCCCATTTCTGGGGACCACCAGGACATTTCCAGGGACAGGGAAACCTCTGGAAAGCCATAACAGTATGTTATTGGTGCACTTCTGTCTTGCAAAACTTCTGAGGCAAGGGATGCCACTGCTGCCTGCCTCTCCGAATACCATTCAGTCTTACCATGCCAGGGAGGATTATACAAAAGGTAATTATTCTTACTATGGTGAGCTGACATTCAACTACTCATCCTCAGGGATGAGTACACTGAGTTTTGCACACAGGACAGCTTTTCCATAGGAGCTAATAGGATATGTCATGGGTACCTCATACCTTCAAGGCACGTTTAGTAGCTATATAAAAGCTCTCCTTCTACTAGGGCTCACTGGTCACATCACAAAGCTGTTCTCACCAGGGAGCTGGGTAAGTCTGGTTTGTGCTGAGCATCTGTAGCTGCTGAAATGCAGGTTTTCTTCTGTTTTTTTACATATTAAAAATGCTCTATGGGAAAAGTTTTTAAAACTAGTTGGTTTGAATTGCTATGTTGGAGTAGGAGTGCACTCTCTTACAGTGTCTCCAGCTGGGCATCCGAATCCAAGAGACACTCCTGAAAAATGTGAGGAAAGGTTGTTAGCGGTAATTGGGATGCTGCTATTGTTGTTTGCTTTTGAGGGTGCCTGACAACAGTCAGAGCAGCTTTGGTGTATCAGGGAACATGATGCTAGAAGAGCTGTAAGCAGGTTTGTGTTCAGTTGTGGTATCGTTACCCTTTAATTCGCTTTGATTCCCTAATGAGCATGAACTTTGTGATGCTGGGACTGAGCTGTGAACCTCTGCTTGCCTGCGGTGTGATGGGATCACCAAGCAGCGGTGCCTTGGGTGCTCTTTGCCTTTCCTGTTATGGCAGATGTGACCAGAGGTTTGGAGCTTGTTTCTGGGTTAGGCTTTTTTCTTGATGCATCAGCAGGAGGTCAGAGGCAGTAGCCAACCAAAAGCAGGAGGGGAAAACTGGATTTAATGATTGAAAGGCAGCTCTGAGATCACCCATTTCTCTGCTGACCTCCAAGATCAGTTCTCCCCTGTGGAGGTCCAGGTGATGGGGAGGGAGCTGCAGTCTGGGGAGATATTTAGTGTTACGTGTGTCTGAATTTCCCCACTGTTTGACTTAGTGCCATGTTTCAGAGTTAAAAATGATGGGTTGGGTCCTTGGCTGCTGCTGGCGTGGTTTTGAGACCGTGGCATAGGCGGGACTTGTCTCCGACACCCTGTGAAGTGAGCCGGTCCTGTGGTGTGGGCAGCAGCAGAACCGCGAGAAACTCAGCTGGGTGTCTGTCTAAAGGCTTTGCTTTCGCACGTGTCATTCCAGTCCTGCCGAAGCCTCACTGAGATGTCGTACTACCTACAGCAGTGCCTCCCTCCGGTCTACCAGGACTCCATCCCCATCAAGTGCCCGCCGATGTACTCTGCCAGACACCAGCCAGTGCCTACCTGGCACTCGACACTGTGCACCCCGCAGTATGTGACCCCCTGCGTCCCCCAGCAGCGGATCATGTCCTCCAGCTTCTCCCAACAGCAGTGTGTGACCAAGTGCATGCCACGGCAGCAGTACGCAACCAAGTGTGTGCCGCAGCAGCAGTGTGTGACCCAGCACATCCTACAGCAGCCATGTGTAACTCGGTGCATGACAACTTGCATGCCACAGCAGCAGTGTACGACCAAGGGTGTGTCACAGCAGCCTTGTGTGACCAAGTGCGTGCCACAGCAGCAGTGTGTGACCAAGGGTGTGCCGCAACAGTGTGCAACCAAGTGTGTGACCACCTATGCCCCTCAGCAGCAGTGTGAGACCAGGTGCGTGACCACGTGTGTGCCACAGCAGCCGTACCTGACCAAGGGCATCCCACAGCAGCAGAGTGTGACCAAGTGCATCCCGCAGCAGTGTGTGACCACGTACATCCCGCAGCAGCAGTGTGCGTCCAGGTGTGTCACCACGTGTGTCCCGCAGCAGCGTGCAACAAAGTGTGTCTCGCACAAGTTTGTGACCTCTTGTGTCCCGCAGCAGTGTGCCACCACGTATGTCCCGCAGCAATGTGTGACCAGGTGTGTGACCAAGTGTGTCCCGCAGCAGTGTGTGAGCCAGTGTGTCCCACAGCAGCAGTGTGTGACCAAATGTGTCCCACAGCAGCAGTGTGCCACCAAGTGTGTCCCACAGCAGTGTGAGACAACCTGTATCCCACAGCAGCAGTGTGTGACCAAGTGTGTCCCACAGCAGTGTGCCACCAAGTGTGTCCCACAGCAGTGTGAGACAACTTGTATCCCACAGCAGCAGTGTGTGACCAAGTGTGTCCCACAGCAGTGTGCCACCAAGTGTGTCCCACAGCAGTGTGAGACAACTTGTGTCCCACAGCAGCAGTGTGTGACCAAGTGTGTCCCACAGCAGTGTGCCACCAAGTGTGTCCCACAGCAGTGTGAGACAACTTGTGTCCCACAGCAGCAGTGTGTGACCAAGTGTGTCCCACAGCAGTGTGCCACCAAGTGTGTCCCACAGCAGTGTGTGACCAAATGCGTCCCACAGCAGCAGTGTGCCACCAAGTGCGTCCCACAGCAGAGTGAGACAACTTGTGTCCCACAGCAGCGTTGTGTCACCAAGTGTGTCCCACAGCAGTGTGCGAGCAAGTGTGTCCCGCAGCAGCACTGTGCAACCAAATGTGTCCCACAGCAGCAGTGTGTCACCAAGTGTGTCCCACAGCCGTGTGTGACCAAATGTGTCCCGCAGCAATGTCAGCCGGGTGGAGTAAAAATTTCGAGTCACTCTAAAAAGTACTGCTCTGCGTCCAAATGGCCCTGGTAAAAAGGAGTGGGGGAAAGGAAGGTCCACAGAAAAAAAGTGAGGTACAGCTTTGGGGCAGGGGTTATTTATCTCCTCATGCCACCTGCCGACTAGTTCCTATTGCTTAAGTCTGCTTTATCTCTGTTTTCCAGTACTTCCCCTGTAGCTCAGCTCTATTTTGGGCCAGGGTGTGATACTATTTCCATGGCTGCACTCCAGGTACCTTAATCCGCTAGTTTAGTGGGATGCTATTAAATTCTTATCTAATTGAAATGAATAGTGATTTAAAAAAAAATTAAAAAAGAAATAGAAATGTCTAAGGAGTCCAGATCACGACAGCATCAAGAGGACTGGCAGTGCGGCTGGCGGAGGGCTGGCCCGTGCCCAGCTCTGGGTTTAGTCCTGGCCTTGGGAGACAATGTTCAGGTTAACTTGGATTCCATGAAGCTGCGAGTTCTCCAAAACACCTGTTTTCACTCGCAGATTTGGAAGCCAGACGTAAATTTTCTAAGCAAATGGTATACGCATCTTACTCCAATGGCCTTCATTTCGGAAGGTGGCCAGAAATCCCTGCTGCTTTAAAACACTGACTCTGCATTGACTTCAGTAGCGTGCCCAACCAAGACAGGATTTCTGGCTCAGTGAAGGTGGTCCTTGCTGAAATTTTATACATGGATGTTTTTATTCACTTTTTTGCTTTAATTAATATTGAAAACACAACTTGAAACAAAAGAAAGTCTTTGAAACAACACCGAAAGTTGTAGCACGACTATTTTATGTTTGAGCTATAAAAGCAATTAACTATATTCTTTATGCTGCCTGAAGATGTGTACTCTACACTGTATTGAAAACAAACCATATATATATATACGTATACTTATATTATACGTGTGTATATATATATACACACTTAAATAAATATAGTTGTCTGACCTCAGATTAACTATCTTGTCTTTTTGCCCTCTGGTGGTTCTTCTTTATTAAATATAGTGAACTCCTCTGTGAAAAATACAAACCCCTGTAATACCCCTATCATTAGGAAAATGAGTAGTAGCTCGCACTAAGTAGATCACGAGTATTTGGAGGGCAGAAACAAGTGTCACAAGACAAAGAGGAGGGTGTGACTGGGGCTGGGACGCTGCCCTGCATCCTGCCCGGCTCCACCCTTGCTCGGTGACCTTGAGGTGCGGCTGCACGCTGCCCTCTGAAGGCAAGGAGGTGTCTAAGCCCTGAGCATCTAGCAATGTCGAGGTGGCATCTGGCTGCTTCCCCAGGGTGCTCAGGGGGCCATGGGGGAGCAGATTCTTTTCGCACCTTCTCCGGAACGTCCAGTGATGATGCTTTGGCCCAGAGAGGCAGCGTGCGAGAGAAGCAGTGACCCTGGCCCTCCTTCCACCTTGCAGAGCCAGGGATGCTCTCGCAACCCAATGTTTTGTGTCCCCTTTAAAACCAAGAAAAGAGCAACGGTGTGACCTTCTGAGGAGTTGTCACGTCATTGTGGCTTTCCCATAGGAGCCAGAGCCCAGGGGATCGTTAGGAAAATCTCTCTGGGTGGTGGGTGGCCAGGTGGCGTAGGACCACCTCATCTCACAGGGGTGGAGCGGCCGACGGAGCACGGGGCTTGTTTTGGAGGCAGTTGTGATGGAGTCTGGTTCTGACCCTGGCTCTGACTCACGCTGCACCGCCAAGTGACCACAGTGCAATGTGCCTCGGTTTCCCCTGTGCTTAATTGGGAATAATAATAGCCCCCACAACAATGTCCCGTGTGGCACTGAGCGTCTCTCTGAGATGAAAGGACTTTACAGATGCTAATTAAGAACATTTGGATGACAGGGCACGATGTTATCATCGGGTTAATATTTTGCTACCTGCACAGGAAACACTAAACTGAATATTAGCATTACTTGAAGGCTACTTGATCTGGAGCTTGCCCAGGAACTGGATTTATGGAGCTTATAAAAATTGTATTAATCTGCTTACCTGCTCTCTGATGCCAGCTTGATTTCTAAAATCTTGGGTCAGATCATTTAACATTAGAAAGAGCATTGTAGTTCAGGGGAGTGAAACGCAATGGAAGTTAGAGAAATCCAGGTTGGACTCAGTGCTTTTGTCTTCAGTTGCGGAAAATAAGATAAGCCTAGAGAAAGCATTCTTCCCTTTGGTTTTTGTAGCTCTCAAAATGTTGACATGAACTGGGAAAACATGCACTTTGCCTGTATTTTTTTCTGTGATACTGAGGGAGATTTTTTTGTTGGAAAATTGGAAATGTAAATAACAAACCTATCTTCAGGCTTCTGGATTTTCTGGTGAAAACAGAAATAGAAAATTTACTCGGTAGTTCATAAGCAGGAGATCAATATTCTGCTTCAAATCATAGAATCATAGAATCATTTAGGTTGGAAAAGACCCTTAAGATCATCGAGTCCAACCAATAAACCATGTCCCTAAGTGCCACATCCACACGTCTTTTAAATACCTCCAAGGATGGCAACCCAGCAGCATCACCGGTGCTTCATATCGGTGAGAAATTTTCCACCTACTCCATTAAATGTTAACTTATTTCACCTCTTTTTAATTCAATGTGTGGGACCTCACCTGAATTCCCAGCATGCTGGAACCCAATTCATAGGTGTCAGATTCTCATTAAAGGAAAAAAAATGCCAGGGCCTTCACTTATGCAGATATGACTATGTAAAAATGCATTCCCTGTCGGCACTTATGCTCATGCCACTGTTAATTTTCCCTTGGGTTTATTCGTGGCGTAAACAGGGAACAAAGGGAGGGATGACTGGTGCAGAGACTGTGCAGCAGAGCAGGAAACGTGATTTGTGTTTTCAGGACACGAGCCCGGTTTGATTCAGCCGCCTTTCCCTGGGCCGCCCCAGCGCTCCTGCTCGTCCCTTCTCCCCTTTGTTGTGCCGGGAAAGCATCACCTCTTTTGGCAGGTTATTCACTTTGTGGCAAGTCCTTTTTAGTAGCCGTCTTGCCCTTAGCCCAAGGCTTTCTCAGTCCCAATCATCAGTTTCTTCCCTGGGTTCCCTGTGTAAGTGAAGGAAGTCTGCATGCCACAGTAATTATGGTCTGCAAAAAGTCGCCGAGAGCCCTTCCTGGATGGTATTTTCAAAGGCACCGAAGGGACTTACGCATGCAACTCCCACGGAAATGAGAAGTCCCTTGGACGGTCCCTTTGGTGGTCTCAACTGCAATCTTCTTCTGGGTGGAAAGGTGCGTTTTAGCTGGCCTGGATTTGCAATGGGCAGGCAGGGATGCTTCGGCATCGTGCATGGGGATTTGTAGCGTGAGGGCCATGAGCAGCCCCTGCACAGGGTGTCCTTGGCCTGCCAGGGGCTTCGCTGGTTTAGCACGTTGGATCAGGAGGTTCCCCCTCACGAAGCTCACAAGTAAGCCAGATGTCCCAGCAGTGCTGGCTGGCGATGGCAGCCCTGCAGAGCGAGGACAGCCATTCCCACTGGCGCGAAGCTGCACGTGGCTTGGTGAGGACTGGCAGGCAATTAGAGCATCACCCAGCCAAACCGCCTCACTCCCCTAGGGCACTTATTCACTGTATAAAAGCTCTGCCATCACGGGGCTCTCCTAGGCACTTCTCTCCGGTTGTTCTCACTGATGAAGTGGGTAAGTCTGGCTTTTAATGGAGCTCCTGAAATGCTGTTTTATTCCTGGGTAGCCAGAGCAGGCAGAGGTCCTGCCTGGGTACTCGCGGAGAAGCATCCTCTGGGGGATGCTGCCTTCAGCACCGGCATGCGCGGCTCTAACAGCTGGAGCATCTCCTCCGTGCTAAACTGAAGAATATTGGGAAAGCACTTCCAGATGGACTGTGAAGTCAGGAGTGGGATTTGTGGGCTTTTCTACACTTTCTGTTAGTTCTAGTCCAAAGGAGGCTATTGACTACATAAAGGGCTTGATGCTGACAGGAGTCAGATATGAGCTTGCATGTGAGAAGGCAACTCCTCTAAAGGAAATGGCGTGGAGAAATTTGCTGCCATTTTATGGAATTTAAACAAAGCAACTTTTCAGATAATAGTAAGAAGCTGACCAACTTCAGTGCCAATGTGAAAGTCAGCAGAGAGACTCTCTAGCTAAGTCTGAACATGTTAAAATTTCTATCTAGGCTAACTGATAAAAATAAGTCTGAGATGCAAACAGCCCCCTGGAAGCAAATAATCCACCCTATTTTAGAAGCTTTTTATCTTGATGAGCATCACCAGATACTTTAGCATTGTACATGTATTAGTAGCAATTGCTATCATTGTTTTTCAATGGGTTATTTTTATTAGCTGATGATTATTATAATTGTAGTGATAATAAGTTTTCCTAATGATAGTAACACACAGCATTGTTATTGCTAATAGTCACCCAGTGATAAGCTTTTGGAAGATAAAATGCCTTACTGTAATTATAGACAGAACGAGGGGTGTTCAGAAAATGCAGTGTCTTTACAGTCATTAAATTATATGTCTTAATCTCCAAACAATGTTGAAATGAAAAAAACATTTTCGATTAGAGTACTTTTCACATTTCAATGGTTCCAGTACCTGTTGTGCTCAAAATAATCCTGTTAAAAACTCAGACAATTCCCTGAAACTGGTCTTTTCCGGAGTGGGGAATGAAGAGGGATGGTTTCTCCTACGACTCCCAGGGCCAAGGCAAAGCGAGACATTTCACAGTGGTTTCAGGAGGGAAGTGTGGACCTCCAGATGGTGCCACATGGTCATCACATGCCACCTGGTCCCTTCCCCAGGGATGCAGTATCGGCTAGACTCCCCTCCGTGCTGCTGCTCGCACAGGGGCTGCCAGGATGAGGTTTCACTATCAGAGCTGCTATGCCAGGCATTTTGACAGTGGGTCTTTGCGTTACCATAACAAAACCAGGACACTGTGGCTTGGTATGACTGTAGTGCAGGACTGGAGGCTGCTTTAAATGGGTGTAATTCTCCCAACTCAGTTAAACTTGACCAGTTAGCACCAGCTGAGATTTTGTCTTGATAGCTTCTCCTTTCCTGCTATGGTTTCACCAAATACTTAGGAACTATCCTGTTGTATTTCCTCTTTTCTTTTCCTGAGGATGCCTACGCAATAGTATGAAGCTGGGACTGCAAGACTCGCAGAGGCAGCAAAGCTGATGCTATGGTAGCAAGCTCAGAGCCTGTAATTGCATGCTGCCAGCCCAGCAGACCCCTGTGGGACCGTGAATTGGCAGGCAGCCAGGCGGGTCATACGTGCTGAGCTCTGTGCTGCCACAAACCTATCTTTACCCTCAGCTAGCTAATTTAACCTCAGCTTGGGTTTGCCTGCGTGAACTGCAACCACACCTGAGTATTACGGCATGGACACACCTTTAATTTTGGCTTGCCTTTCATCTCTGGTGCTTGGGAGTTGCAGGACATAAACTTGAAAGGACATCCTGGTGGGGACACAGAAGGTTTCCAGGAAGTAAGACAGAGGGTCATAATGTCAATTCTCCTTGGTGAAATGCTTTGATGGACACTTAGCTGGTCTTTGAAGGGCGGCATGAAAACTCCCCAGTTTGCCTGGCTCCAACCCCTGAAGGTTTCTGGGCTCTTAAGAGAAGGGTGTGGGGGCACAAGCTGAGAACAGACTGTCCTCTCCTCACCTGGGTAATCACAGCCTGGTCTTGAGTCACCAAGAGTCTCTGAACTTCAGGAGAGCTAGGGTGTGGGCTTGCCATGTTGAGATGTCTGCGGGGAAACTCCGAGTCCTGTATCCCAAAAAATAGCCGATGCCTATGTGAACTGTCTGTCTTTTTCCTTCTTCTTTCAGGCATAAGCGCGTTGCATGACCATGCACTATTATGGGGAGCGGTATAAACACCTGTACTTGCCGGGATCGGGCTACATCACCGAAAGCATCCAGCAGTGCATGCCCAAGGCTGATGTGTGCAGTACCACGTGCCACCCAGTGAGCGTGATCAAGAGCCCAATACCGAGATGGCAAAGCTACACGCAACCTTTCACTTACGTGTGCCCACAGCCAAGTGTGACCCAGACATCGCTGCTGTCTTGTCAGCCCTATGTACAGCAGTATGTCCTGCTGTACCCTGAGCCTTGCGAGACCACTCGCCTTCTGCCCTGCAGGAAGCCCAGCATGAAGCTGAGCACAATGCAGGGTTTCCAACCCTGTGAGACCAGCTGCCCCGAGAAAAAGCGTATGGCCAAAAGCCTCCCACCATGCGCACCCAGGTGCCCAGAGCCAGGCAAACTCAGGTTCCCACCGTGTGGGATCAAGTACTCGTCCTCGTGCAAGGGCGAATGCAGGTCACAGAAGATATCCAAATGCTCTTCGCCGCAGTATGGCACGGGGCTCCAGTCCCTGCAGGGGATGACCAGCAGCTATTCCCCGCCGCTGCGGGGAGTCACTGAGTGCCCCCCGCAGCAGTGCAGAACACAGCCTTTGCTGCAAGAGTACGTGAGCGGGTTCCCCCAGCAGAAGTGCATGAAGGGCTACCCGACTCAGGAGTGCATCACCACCTACTCCTCGCAGCAGTGTGTAACCAAGTGCCAGCCACAGCCACCCGTGCCCAAGTGCCCCCCTGGGCAGGGAATAAAGGAGCGCTCCTCGCAGCAACATGCAGCCAAATGCTCGCTGCCACAGGAGGGAGCCAAGCACAAGAGCTCATCGACACAATACCTAAGCAAGTCCAAGTGCCTCTACCCACGGGCCACCCAGCACTCGACACAGCATCACGCAGGGAGAGTCAAACGTTCAAGCCACTCCAAGAAGAGTCGCTGTGCTTCAAAATGGCTGTGGTAAAGGAGATAAAGAAGTAGTTGTGAAAACAGCAAGCTCTGCAGCTGACGTCTGAGGTTATTTTTCTCCCCCTGTTTCCATTCTTAACCCCCAGAGAAGCTTTGGCCTTATTTTACCCCTTATTGTATCCATGTTAAACTCATAGAGTGCATTGCCTTTCTTTTTTGACCACACCAGTTATTCCTGCAACAGAAAAGATGTTAGTGAGAAGTTAAGTAACTCTGAGCAGGTGCTCAGGCTTTGAACTTCAAACCGATACAACTCCGTTACAGTGTTCGCAGCCTGAGAGGTTTTTACTGTTACTGGATCAATTATATTCGCTGGCTGTACCAGTCATATTAAACAGATTGCAGCTGGATTCCTGCTGTCTGTCTGATTTATTTTCAATTTTTTAAAGCTGTTTCTAATACCTACTCCTGGAAAAAACTCTTCCCTGTTGTTATATCACTCCTTTGTGTAAAATAATGGCAGTAATCACGCTTTTAGGACAAGATTTACCATCTGTGGGAACAGATCTTGGTGTTGAAAAGTTACCCAGAGACATAGTAAAAGCAGCAGCGCAGGGTGGTATTTAGAAGAAGGCTTGACTAAAGTAACGAGACTCATTAGCAGCCCTCAGACAGGAGCTTACTGTCTGTCCAGGCTTAGCACGGTTGCACCAGCATCTCAGGGGAGCACACCCTGTTTGCATGTGGGTCACATAGTCCGGCACCCTGGGACCAGAGCAAGCTTTTCCCAGGTGTCCCCCGCTCTGCAATTTTGTCCCTGGACAAAGCACTGCTGAGCAGATTATGAAATGGGTTGGGTGGGATAGTCCCTGGCGCAGCAGGAAGGAGAGAGGACGCTGCAGAAGGTCTCCTCTGATGCCGTGACCCTGAGCTGGCCCTGTCTGCATCGGACGGGTGATCAGCATCAATAGTCTGTGGTTATAAAATTGCAATCAGAGGGAAAACTAACTTTCAATTCCAGCTGTTCCTTGACAATAACATTTTCATAGACAGCAGGAAACAGTTGTTGTGCTTGGTCAATATTTTGATTTCCTAGTGTATATATGTAAGGGGCAAAGTCCCGAAGCACATGTCTGCACACCTGCCCTACACCACAGTCTCTCCCAGCAGGTGCTCCTGGGGCAGCACCGGGGAAGCAGAAGCTCTCTGCCACCACCTAAAGGTGCAGTGGGAGACCCAGCAGCTCCTCCCATTACTGCTTTGCTGTCTTGCTCTGCTCAGCCAGCTCCCTGGGCAAATCCCAGCAGGAAAACCGCCTCCTATCTCCTTGGCTTCCTCTGCAGTGCCCCAAACAGACCAAGCAGGATTTCTATAGACTCCTTTTTCTAATAAAGTGATAGATTTGCCTGTAAAAACAGAGACTGGTGCTACCAACAGTCCTCCAGGATTAGGAGGAGTCTCGCCCTCCATGGGGAAAAAGAATTCATTTTAAACTTCAGGTAAATCACTAACCGTGGGGAATTAAATGAAAAAGAGAGGAAAGGCCTGAGCAAGTAGCTCCCTCCTGACTACCTCACATGGGATCAATCCCTTTCTTATACCAGGACTATTAAAAACCTGGCTCCTCTCTACCCTCGCTCACCCCAGGCACCAGCACGCTCAGGACAGGCAGTGAGGCCCAGAGGTCTGCAGCCATTAGAGGGAGATGGAGGTTCACAATTAAGGCACGAGGGTGGCACAGCCCAGGCCCAGGGGAAGCTCTCCCACCGGCATTTGTCCCACTTGTATGGTTTAAAAGGCTCTGCTGATCCTAGCTGCTTTTAGTCCCGAAAGGATCCAGACTCCCCTTCAGTTAGCATGGGGAATCATAGAATAGTTTGGGTTGGAAGGGACCTCTAAAGGTCATCTAGTCCAACCCCCCTGCCGTGGGCAGGGACATCTTCAACTAGATCAGGTCGCTCAGAGCTCCGTCCAACCTGGCCTGGAATGTTCCCAGGGATGGGGCATCCACCACCTCTCTGGGCAACCTGTGCCAGTGCTTCACCACCCTCAGCATAAAGAATGTCTTCCTTATATCTAGTCTAAATCTACCCCCCCTTTAGTTTAAAGCCATTAATGTAAGATGGCATTGATCAGCAGAAAAGGGTTTTCTTTTAAAAATCTGAGCTTCTGTTTCTGTGGTTTTGCGCCTGATAAAGAGGTTATGCTGACATGATAATATAAAAACCTGATATCTCAAAGCAACCACTATAAGGTGCCTGAACTTTTCCTAGCTCTCTGCATGAGGATGGTTTTTATGCTCTCTTGTTCCCTCTTTCCTCCCGCTACCCACTCTGGCAGCAGACCCTGCTCTCCCTCATCAAATGGATTAGTAGGTGGGACCTGCTCCTGGAGAGGTCATGAGCACTGCAAAAAAAGGACCTGGTGGCCCAACAGGTGACGTGAGGCAGTGCTGCATCCTTGTGGCGGTGAAAGACAACTGCAGGCTGGGCTGCGTGAGCCAGAGCATAGCCAGTGGCAGGAGAAAAGTGTTGATTCCCCTCCAGCTGGCATTTAGGAGGCCACATCCAGACCTCCATGTCCGGTTTTGGGTGCTCAGCACAAAAGCCATGGACAGCCAGGAGTGAGTCCGATGGAGGCTGCAGGGTGGTCAGGGCACTGGGTGCAAGAAGAGAGAGGCTGGGAGAGTTGGGTATGTTTGCCCTAGAGAAGAAAACACTGAAGGGACAGTTTATTACTACCTTCACCTACCAAATGAGTGTTTAGAGCAAAGATGGGCTACACTCCGAGGTGGGCAGTGACAGGGTGGGCTACAAAGCAGTTTTTTCTTTTTTGGGCTTACTTTTCACAGCCTTTCCATGCAAATGCTGTCCAAAGTGGTTCTAGTGCAGGATCCCCCAGCTGGACAAACTCCACATTGGCCCATGTTATTAAGAGGCGTAAGATAGAATAGAATACAATAGAGTAGAGTAGAGTAGAGTAGAGTAGAGTAGAGTAGAGTAGAGTAGAGTAGAATAGTTTGGGTTGGAAGGGACCTCCAAAGGTCATCTAGGCCAACCCCCCTGCCATGGGCAGGGACATCTTCAACTAGATCAGGTCGCTCAGAGCCCCGTCCAACCTGACCTGGAATGTTTCCAGGGATGGGGCATCCACCACCTCTCTGGGCAACCTGTGCCAGTGTTTCACTACCCTCAGCATAAAGAATGTCTTCCTTATATCTAGTCTGAATCTACCCCCCTTTAGTTTAAAGCCATTCCCCCTTGTCCTGTTGTAACAGGCCTGCTAAAATGTTTGCTGCCATCTTTTTTAGAAGCCCCCTTTAAGTACTGAGAGGCTGCAAGAAGGTCTCCCTGAAGCCTTCTCTTCTCCAGCCTGAACAACCCCAACTCTCTCAGCCTTTCTTCACAGGAGAGGTGTTCCATCCCCCTGATCATTTTTGTGGCCCTCTTCTGGACCTGCTCCAACAGGTCCGTGTCTTTCTTATGCTGAGGGCTCCAGAGCTGGACACAGTACTCCGGGTGGGGTCTCACCAGAGTGGAGTAGAGGGGCAGAATCCCCTCCCTCAACCTGCTGGCCCACTTCTCAAGCTTGTCCAGGTCCCTCTGGATGGCATTCCATCCCTCTGGCATGTTGACTGCACCACTCAGCTTGGTGTCATCTGCAAACTTGCTAAGGGTGCGCTTGATCCCACTGTCTATGGCATTGATGAAGACATTAAACTGTACTGGTCCCAATACGGACCCCTGCGGGACGCCACTCGTCACCAACCTCCATCTGGACATTGAGCCGTTGACCACTGCCCTCTGGATGCGACCATCTAACCAATTCCTCACCCACCGGACAGCCCACCCATCAAATCCATCCCTCTCCAGTTTAGAGAGAAGGATGTTGTGGGGGGACCGTGTCAAAGGCCTTACAGAGGTCCAGATAGATGACAGCTGTAGGCCTTCCCGTGTCCTCTGATGTAGTCACTCCATCATAGAAGGCCACTAGGTTAGTCAGGCAGGACTTGCCCTTGGTGAAGCCATGCTGGCTGTCTCGAATCACCTCCCTGTCCTCCATGTGCCTTAGCATAGCTTCCAGGAGGATCCGTTCCATGATCTTCCCAGGCACTGAGGTGAGACTGACTGGCTTGTGGTTCCCTGGGTCTTCCTTTTTTCCCTTTGTGGGGAACACAGTGGGGGTTGTGTTTCCCCTTTTCCAGTCAGGGGGAACTTCACCGGACTGCCACAACTTCTCAAATATGATGGCTAGTGGCTTAGCAACTTCATCCGCCAGTTCCTTCAGGACCTGCGGATGGATCTCATGGGGTCCCATGGACTTGTGCACCTTCAGGTGCCTTAGATGGTCTTGACCCTGATGTTCTCCCACAGTGGGCGGCGCTTCATTCTCCCAGTCCCCGCCTTTGCCTTCTGTGGCTTGGGCGGTGAGGCTCGAGCACTTGCCGGTGCAGACTGAGGCAAAAAAGTCATTGGGTTCCTCCACCTCCTCTGTATCCCGGGTAACCAGGTCTCCCGTTTCGTTCCAGAGAGGGCCCACATTTTCCCTTGTCTTCCTTTTATCCCCAACGTACCTACAGAATCTTTTCTTGTTGCCCTTGATGTCCCTGGCCAGATTTAATTCTATCAGGGCTTTAGCTTTCCTAACCTGATCCCTGGCTGCTCGGACAATTTCTCTGTATTCCTCCCAGGCTCCCTGTCCTTGCTTCCACCCTCTGCAGGCTTCCTTTTTGTGTTTGAGTTTGTCCAGGAGCTCCTTGTTCATCCACGCAGGCCTCCTGGCGGTTTTGACGGACTTCCTCTTTGTGGGGATGCATCGCTCCTGAGCTTGAAGGAGGTGATCCTTGAATCTTAGCCAGCTTTCCTGGGCCCCTCTTCCCTGCAGGGCTTTCTGCCATGGCACTCTACCAGGCAGATCCCTGAAGAGGCCCAAGTCTGCTCTCCTGAAGTCCAGGGTAGTGAGCTTGCTGTGCGAAGATGTTTAGGGTTGTGTTTCTACTCCCATTTCCAAAGCTTTTTTTGTGCAGAAGGCATCATAACTTCTATAAATTAAATGGCAATGTTGCTGTCTTTTCTTCCTATAGGGAAGACTGGGAGGTGTAAATGAGTTTCTAGTTTGGGGTATTTGGATGCTCTGCAGGTAAAGTAGCATAGAAACAGGAATTTCCATTTTTCCAGGTGCTTTTCTCATTTTTAAGGAAGAAGGGTATGATCAGAAATTGGTTCAGAAGTCACCAAGAGATCCATAAGCTTCCTGAAATTGTCAAAGAATGTGAAATACGATTTTTAACATGAATTGCCAGCAATCTCTAGTAACAGAGCTCAATGGGGTCAGCCTCCATCGTGGGCTATGAATCTGGGGCCTGGATTTTCAGATAACTTTGTGTAAACTTTTCATTGTTTTTTTTGAGAGGATGGGGAAAATAATCCTGACAATTAGAGACTGGTGAGGTGAGGTTTCCACACAACAGAGAATGTCAAAACATTTCAAAAATATTAATTACTGGTTTATGCACGCAAAGTGTTTCATTGTTATAATATTAATAGTATGTTATCTGAGACAAACACCTCAGGGCTAATAGCAACTTTAGAATATGCATTTTTTGATGGAAGTGTCTTAGTTGTTCTCATAAACAGGATGTTGTTTTTGAGCCTTGACAACTCAAGGCATTTTGCATTTTCATTAAACAATGCACTTCTGTTTGCATTCAAAAGCAATCATTTCAAAATGGGTTAAAAGGCAGCTTTAGCTAAGCCTGTGAGAGTTAAACACGCGACTCTTAACTCTGAGAATCCACCTGAATCCTTGGGATTCAGTGAGGCTCCACAAAATTCAGGAATCCCTGTACGTCATTAGCCACGTGATTAAAAATTTTTCCCCATACTTAAGTCTCCCTTGATGCACTTTTAGCCCATGACTTCTTCTCTTGTCCTCAGCAGGTGTAAATGGCAGCTAACTTCTTTCACCTTGGCATCTACCTTTCATCTGCAGAAATTATTACCTTATCTCCTTCCAGTCTTCTCTTCTGTAAGTGGGCATCCTTCAGAGCTTATGTTTCTTAGTCCTCTGATTACGCATGGTGATTGGAGCCAGACACTTGGCAGCTGGTCAGTACCTAGAGTAGGAATGGGGATCCCTGAGCAGAATGACGTCCTCCAGCTGAAGCTGTGACAACAATCAGTGAAACAAAGGACAGGAAGCAAATAACCGAATCAGTTTCATTGTGAACAAAAATGGGGTCCGTGCAGTCTGCAAAATTCCGATCTCCACTCCTCCCTCCTCCAAGCCACATACAGGGATGAATCCCATGGTGTCTCCAACTAAATGCTACGGTGGATTTAGGGGAATGAATTAAAATCCCACACCTAGCAGCAGATATAGCCAATATGTCTGCAATACATCGTTTGTTGTCTGCAAAGCACTGCTCACCTGGGCAATGTTTAAGTCAAAGCTGAACAAAATGGAGCAAGTTGCCTCCCTGTGTTAATACGGACAGAAGTGGTAGAATCACACCAGCAATTAATTTAGACCATAAAAATATAATACGAAGGGAACCCCACAGCATGTAACAGTATGTACCATAGAAAATTGAATAATGCTGGTAAACAATGTTAAAATAATTATAGTAATTATAAGTGTTACACATGCGGGAAAAATTGTTTGGAAAGTAATTAAGACCTCATGCACAAAGGTTGTCTCATCTACCTGGAAGTTCAAGAAAGCATATAAAACTCAAAGGATTCAGGGCTCCTCTGGCCATTTCTCTTGACTTCTTCCTGGACAGCTGGTAAGTCCCATTCACCTCAATCTAATAATATTGAGTAAAACGTTGCTTTAACATGAGCTGGGGTTTAACAGCAAGCTGCTCTGCAGTTTCTAAAAAGAATAATGAGATTCTTTCTTGAAAAGTCTGCTAGAAATTATTTAGTTGTATACTTGGACCATGTGCAGCCTTAAAAATAGATCTATGGGGACTGGCAGTCTTATTAAAAAAAAAAGTGGTGCAATTTTGTTATTACAATTAGCTGTATATAGCTGCCTGGTATCCAACATAAAAAGCATTTTAAGCTCTATTTAGGTGGAGTTTAGATAATATTATCACAGAATCATAGAGTAGTTTGGGTTGGAAGGGACCTTTAAACATCATCTAGTCCAACCCCCCTGCAATGAGCACGGACATCTTCAACTACAACAGGTTGCTCAGTAACATTAGTATTAGTATTTTTT
The DNA here is from genome assembly GCF_965638725.1 of Aptenodytes patagonicus. Taxonomy (NCBI): domain Eukaryota; kingdom Metazoa; phylum Chordata; class Aves; order Sphenisciformes; family Spheniscidae; genus Aptenodytes; species Aptenodytes patagonicus. The sequence goes on from NC_134974.1 coordinate 1,364,907, forward strand.
CATCAAAAAATTGGAGAAGATCTGAGATGTTCAAATTTGTTTTCCGAAAGTTTTTATTCATAAATCGGCAAGATTTAGTTTTCAAAGGGATAAAAAGGGACTAAAATCTTCTTGCCTCCTGCCTTTCCTGCCAGAATGATCATGTTTGCATCCAAAACACAGCTAGAACAAAGAGTTCATTTCACTAAGAATTGATGTCTCCCCAGTTTTTAACTGGTCGTTCATGCAGGTCTGTTCATGGCTGGAGCCTCTTTGGGTTAAGACACCTTTGTCATAGCACTGTTAGGCAGAAGAAGCTCTGCAAGGACAATTGTTTTCATACTCAATGACTTCAGGGTTTTTCTGACCAGAGCATCTGATGCTGAGCATTGACAGACAGGAAGAGCTAGACAAGGTAAGTAATGGGATCCCTCTTAACCTTGCCATCATAATCGGTGGACAGAAACAGGCATTTCACATGACTTATTTAAACACCTACCTCTGAATGAGCTTGACTGCACTCAAGGTGCCTGTTTTTCTCCAGGGACAAAAATAAAGTGGCTACTTTATAGGTAATGAACTACATCACACAGTTTTTCACTTTGACAGATAAATCCCACAATATATTTTTGTAATTAGTTCCAGCTGAATGACCTAAAAGATGGATTCAGGGTCTAGGCAAAAAGGTAGGCACCAAAAATCTCCATGAAGTTCTTGGCTCTGCCACGAATGGTCTCTGCAAACCATCTGGAGGTACCTGGAGGCAAGATTTTCCTAGGAGCTCAGGGACTAGCATGCAGAATGGCACCGAAATCGGGTCCTTCCACCCACCGCACAGCAGTCCCCAGCTTGCAGAGCTGGGATAATGTTTTTTCCTCCCAGTCCTGCCTGACATGGACTCGTTAGTCTGCACGAATCTCTCAGGACACTGAAACAGTGCCCAGCGCAATCTCAGCAGAGGCACAGGAATCCTATTATGCATAATTACTCTAACGAGGGCTGGGCATGTTCTATCACTGAGACAAACAAATAATCCCAGGCAAGGACATTCTCTAGTACAGGGATATAAAATACCCATTCCTGTATGACCAGTGGCCTTATGGCACCAGCAGTGGCTATGTTGAAGTCACTGGCCACAGCTGCAGTAGCTCTCCAGTTGTCCTCGGTGGCTGCCCAGACAGGATCTGTAATTGGGAGGGTGAAAAGAGGCTCTGCATAGGGGCAGAGGTGGAAATGGCCTGTGGGCAATGGACGGCAGTGATAAAATGGGATGGAGGCTGGTTAAACCCAGAGGCCTAAGGGTCCTTTTTGGGAGGGTGGAGGCAGGGTGAGAAGGACTCAGGGTGATGGGGACGGATGAGTGGAGCAAGGGCACAAGCCTGTACTGACCTGAAATCACAGGCTCATGTTGTCTCTGCTACAGCATCTACGTTACCTGCACAGCCCCTATAACTAAAATACCTGAGCTGCCCTCTTATCTACTTGCACCTTCTTCTCCACCACAGCGTATCCCCAGCTGTGGCACGCACCTCATCCTCCCTGCAAGGAGAACAGGAGAGAAGAGCAGGAGTACCCCGGGGGTACAAGGGTCTGCGGGGTGAAGGGCAGGGTGTGGGTTGCAAATGCTTTGAGAAACACGCCTGTGGTCTCCGTTATGTGCTGCAGGTTCGCCACCATTTCTCCCAGATGTCCTTCGGTGGGGAGTGGGACGCAGGACGGTGTTTCTATTCATGCGATGTGCAGTGCCCACAGCCTCTTGCTACCAGCTGCAATGACCCATGTGTTGTATCCTGCGGCACCTCCAGAGTCATTATATACCCCCCTCCCGTCGTTGTGACATTCCCAGGGCCGATCCTCAGCACATGCCCACAGGAGACGGTAGTGGGAAGTTCTGCAGTCCTGGAGAGAGGTGCGCCAGCCCCGCTGACGTCTTCGAGAGCAGAAGTCCTGTGCTCAGAGCCACCTGCAGAGAGATTCGTCCCAAAATACGTGCCTCAGTGTGCACCACGGTGCTCCTATGTGTTTTCTTCCCACTGGATGCATCCTTGCAGTAGACCCAGCTACAGACGCTACCAGCCGTCTGAGAGCAAGAGGGAAGAGTGTGCTCCAGAGAAGAAGCCAGAAGCTGAAAATACAGATACAGCAAATGAGGACAAAGAGACCTCAGAAGCATAACATAGTGATACCAACCCCAGTGACCAAGTCCAAAGGCCTCTTAGATTCCTACTGCCTCTTTAAAGCAGACTTACCTATGTCTTTAAATTATGCTTTACCTTAAGTTCATAGGTTGTTTTCCCCTCAGGCACATTCTCAGGCAGGTGATCAGAGTAATAAAATGCCCCCTTATCCTAATTTGTGTTAACCTGGCCTTTGAAACATGCAGTATCTGATTCTCGGGAACATTTGTTCTTTTTACATTGCTTTCCAGAAAAACGAAGGCAGCAGCTGTTTCAAGAACACCACAAATATGGTCAATTGAGATATGACAAACCCTTTCACTGCGAGACCTAATTAGACTGGTCTGAGCATTTAAGAGAATTAGTCACCAGGAAATTCACTTTTCCTTTTGATAAATACATGTATACACACACACACGTCATTTGTTTCTAGCTTTCAGTTTCACTGCAGGAAGGAAGTGTGGGGGCAAAGAAACTGATCCTCTCTTTATATTTAATTTTATTTAAGAAAAAGGAAAAAAGTATTCGATGAAATGTGTCCCTTGCATATAGAAGTTGCTGCAGTATGTGAGTGACAGAATCTGCATCTGGAACTGTGCCCTTTACGCTGTTATTTATTCTAGAAGTCTTGTTCTGTCCTTTCCCTTCCCATTAAAATTATTCTGCATTATCATGGTGGTTTTCTCGTTTTCTTTCTCTTCTACTCTTGATTTTCAGGTACCTACTGCTGAAATTTAGATGGCAAACGTCAAAACCAAATCTGTCAGTCCTGCTCACCCATGAAGTGAGAAAATAATCAACTCTCTCTTGCACTCCTCAGCTCTGTTCTGTGCCTTCGCCCAAGACACTTTCATTTTCACTTTCTTCTCACAGCTTTCACTTGTTCCTCATCCTGTTAAGTATAGCTTGTGGTTTTGAGAGTTCATGGCTTGATGTGTCAGCTGAAAAGCAGTACGTAGATGAAAAGGAATGACACCCCGAGAAATTTTCCTTATTATTTACTTCGGTTCAGGAAAATCCCCCAGCCCTGCTCCCCTCTTCCCGCCCTCCCCCCCCCCAGCCCTCAAATTCTAAGCTTCTATTCTTTCTAATAATTATTTAATCACTACCATCATTTTAAGTGCAAGCATTGTCCTTTTGGTCCCAAGAAGAATATTACTGCAGTTGTGATTGGGCACTTCTGCCAGTCTTTGCAAGCTAAAAGCCCAGTTTAACAGAAGTGAAATAAAATTCATAGGTAAACTTGTCCCTGAAACTGAAACGTGAAAGCTGGCTAAACTTTAATTCCCTGTTGTTGGGCTGGTGAGTCTTGAGAGCTGCTATTTAACAATTTGCCCTCACCTGTGGAGGCAGATGCCTGCGAACATCAGGGTGTGCACCTTATGCTGCAAGCAGCCTGTGCAGCCACATCCAGATGCAGCTGTTTTCCCAGACTTCTTCAAAGAGAAAAGGGATTGCAGAAAGGTTTACAGCAATGTTAAAACATCGTATGAAAACATGCTAAGCAGCCTGGATTCCTGCCAGTCTCCCTGCTTATCCTGCCCTGTCTCCCTGGGCAGCTGCCAGCCTCTCAGAAGACAGTTTACCCATCCGTCTGCTGCAGCCGCCGGGCTTTCACCTTCACCGCGATCTGCTGCCTGCTCAGCCAGCTCACCTGGACATCTGCCTGGGAGACAAGCAGCCCATACATGCTCCCTGCCCCCTGTAAATCTGCTCTTTCTAAAATGAACCCCTCAAATATTTGGTGTATATATATTTAAATTTTTCCCCTTACTGGACGGGTACTCCTGTAAATCTGCTTGTTTATCTTGCAGACATTAGCATGTGCCCTACTTTATTGATCCAATATGAAGATGTAATTGCTATATCTTGGAAGATTACATTGTGAACTGTGTCTCGGTGTCACGCCCCAGATAAGCTGGGAGGCAGGGCAGAGATACAAGCTGTGTTGATTGCCTGGCTCACGCAAAAAGTGTTGTGAAAAATTTGGTAATGAGGTCATCAGCAGGGTGGAGCTCTCAGGAACCTCCAGTCCAAAAGACCCAGTCTTGACTCGTTATCTACACACCATCCAGTCCAGCAGTTCGAGGAGTTTAACAATAATCTAGTTGCACAAGGGGATTCAGGAAGTGATTTTCACCTGCTGAAGATGACTTGCAAATTATTCCTTTTTTTTCTTTTTAAAAAAATTACGTTCCTGAAAACCACTAACTTGGTTCTTCTTGAGAATGAAGCAGCTTGCACAAGATAGTCTGTCCTCCAGGAGCCTTGCTGAGGCGTTTTAGGGAAGAGCCATTAGCCTTTCAGCCTACGAACTTAGTGCTTGATCCCTTTCGGAGAAATTTGTGTATAACTATCCATACTGTGCACCATAGTGCTCTGCTGTCTGAAACGCAGGCGTGTCCTTTGGGTCCAGTCAGTGTGTATTGACACATCGCGTTTTCAAAGAACCCTCAATATTCTCTACTCACCTGCCTAAGCCATATCTTGAGACATTTTGATTAACAGGCTAGGGAAAAACCCAGTATTTCTGATAATACTGCATCTTTCTGCCAATTTGGCCTTCACCCTTGGTCTTTCCTCCTTTGGCTGCCTCCCACAAACACATTTCACACGTTCCTCTTACGCTGCTTGTTTCAGTGCTTTCCCCCCATATTGCCTGGCATGTGGGAGCCCAGCTGTTCCTCTCCCTTGCCCTGCTGTTTCAGTCATTGTAAAGGATGCCGCATTTAATTGTCATTATAACATCCCACATTATCTTCTCACTGCTTCTTGCAAATCTTCTTTCTCTTTACACCTGTATGGCACAGACAATTATCATCTTATTATGGGATAACTGATGCCCAAAAGCCACCTAACCTGTCTAAAGACACTCTATACATAAGGGTGGATCTAAGACTTAGACACACCTAATTATTATTACTTATTAATTATAACCTATCATTATAATTCCAACATTGCACACTAGCCAAATCTATGATGGGGCCAGGGAGACCAAGGCATGGGGCAGACAGAGGAGAAGGAACAGAATGAATCCTGCATGGGATGCCCAGAAAAGGTGCTGGTGCAGGGCCACCTTTACTGTTTAAATCCCTTTTCAAGTTGTGACGTGAGTTACCAGGCGTGAGGTAGGAGCGCACTGGTCTTTGCAGCAGCTTTCTACCTAAGCTGAATTTTTAGCCTTGCTGACCTGAGTTGGAAGAAGCAGTGCTATACAGATATTTGCAGCAGAAGAGGACCTGGCACCATAATTCAGATATTTCCTCTGGATAGCAGAACTCTGCTTTCCCTTTTCCTTTTGTGAGAAGAGCTTTCTCTGTCTCTAAGCTCAACTATAAATTCATTTGACAGGGTTCTGTGCCACCAGATCAGCACTCTCTTAGTCTAATAACCTTGAAGGAACTGAAAGTCAGCTGCCGGTTTTTCTTGCTGAGATTAGCAGGCTTAATTAGGTAATGAACTAGAATGAAGATTTAATTAATAGCTTTAGAATTAATAGATTATTAAATTGGATATTAGCACCACACCTCTGTGAGCCATGAGGCAATACAGAAATATGAATCCACTCTGACAGTATCAGCTCATACCATGAGCACTAACAAAGTATTAAAAATGGATTATTTGCAAGGGTGGAACTTCCAAGGCACTCTACTCTAAATAACCCAAAACTGGGACTCATGAGCACCCACCTTACTAAGAAACAGGCCTAAACACATCTCTACCATACTTGCATTTTAACAAGGCTCAGCTAACCCCACACCCCTTTCTCCCCCTTTGTCATGGGTCAAAAGTGTTATTCCAGGCTGTCAGTTGTCTGAACACACAATTGCCGCTCCAGTGAGTGCCTGTCACTGTGTCCTTCTCACCTCTACAAGCCTCTTGGTTCTTACTGAGGTCCTTCACCTCTTTGCAGCAACTCAGACACAGAGAAGAAGATACAGGTCTCCTCCTCAGAGCCTGGGTCTTGTGGGGTGAGGTGAGGTGCGGCAGGGCTGGGCTGATTTAGGGAGCAACCCAGGAGCCTTATCATTTCTGCTACATCAGCTCTTCCTACACCTGGGGACTTCAGATGACCCAGTAGCCCTCAGAGTCCTACAGCCGTGTTACTGGCCAAGCGAGGTGGCTCTGACCTGGAAAACATGCTGGGGTGATGGGCATATTGTGTGCAGCCTGAGGTATATGTTGCCCAGCTTTTATAGAAAGCTAAATTATACCCAGACATGCAAGCTGTAGTTACACCTTGGACTGCAATTTCACATACCCTCAGGTTTTATTGAGGAAAGCAGCACTCTCATATTAAAGAGCATTAGTTCTGTTTTGGTTTTAAGATTAAAGATATCCAGTAAAATTGCAGTAGTGTAATTATTCCTGAGCTCTAAGCAAATCTCATTTAGTGGTGGGGAAGAGTTCTTCAGCTTCAGAATTATTTGTGTGTATAATTATGTAATCCCTATGTTTTGTTGCACTGTAGCTAGAAAACGTAACCAAACCTATCCGTAAGAGAGGAAATCCATATTACAAGAGAGCTGCATTTTGCCATTAAATACTTCAAGATGAGACTAGGTATTCAGGATGCAAATGGGAGATGAGTAGACTGAGGTCACTGACTATGAATTCCCCTTGGGATCAGGGTGAATTTTGCTGAAAGGGGATTAAGTGAGGAGTGTGGAAAAGGCAAAAAAATAGAAGAAAGTCACCTTAGTGCCAATGGAAACTGGACACACGGTGGTGGCTGAATACAGGGTCTCCATATCAGTGGGGTTTCTAAACTTCCAGCGCCCTCAAAGGACAGCTAGGCAGTGCCTCAAAGAGATGACAGAATTGGTCAGCTGATGAAATGCAAGCATTTATGGAGAGGTGAATGCATGGATAGATCTCCAGGCTCCACCAAATGTGTCTGCTGACTGTAAGAGAAACTCATATGTATTTTCAGACACCCAAGCGTAGCTATCTCAATCTGGAACTGAATCTAACCCCTATGTCCTCCTTTCTCCTGCGGCAACCACATAGTTACACAACCAAGTCCAACTTTCAGGCACAATGACTTGTTTTGCTTTACTGAGTGACTGACAGGACAAGCAAGCAGGGGTTTTAGGTTCTAAGAAATGGTTACTGGAGAAGATTTTTATAAATATAAGATGAAGCCTGAGAAACAGAAGGCAGATGTGGGTGTGATTTTAAGAAGAAATGAAGATCCTTTGATTTTGGGAACTGGTGGAAGCATCAGTTTTTCTGGAAAACTACAAATTCTATCATCAATCTAGACTCTCTTATTTTTTTTCTGTTGTCTTGTGCTCTGCTCGGCCCACAGTCATGAGGTTTCCTATACTTACAATAGCATAGTCTGGGTAAATCATTTCCAACAGCTCCAAACACAAGGAGAGGAGTAGGCTGCCAACAAAAAAAGATTTATTTTTTTTTTTTTTAATAGGGATGAACAAAGGGAATCAAGTAAATGTAATGCACAATTTACAATGAACAGAAAAGTACAAACCTGAGATACTGCTATGGTCTGAGCAATATAATAGCACTGAATATACAGATAATGAAAGAGCAGACAGTGGCGATCTAGTCCTTTAGTTCCTTATTTCATCTTCAATCTTGCAATTAGGTAATGAAAAGGCACTCAGTAATATTGACCCTCCAGCTCAAGCAGTTTTGGAAGCAGGTTTCCAGGTGACAGCTCTTAGACCACGCTGGAAACCTATGCCAAAATATAGATGTCCAGGATCCAAAGCAACCTTAAGTTTGCACTCTTGCACAATGATTCCTGTATTTTAGCCTATTTATTTTGCTGCATGGTGTTGTTCGTTATTCTTTTACAAGCGCTGTCTGCCTGGAATTGCTATGATAAAATCTGTGGAAAAATGAAGGTTAAGGGTAATGTTTTGCTACAATCTGTGATAATAATATAGGCTATTTCCTTTCAGACAAGTGAGCTTTCAGACCAATTTAGTAAATTATAGCATGGCACAGATGAGAGCCATAGCAATTAAACCAGCTTCCTCTAAGATTTAATCTTAGTATGCAAAGCAGCTGTGTAAGGATCAGAGCACAGTACTGGGATTTCTAAAACCAGAAAATCAATAAGCTGACAACAACAACAACATGCTGGGACAAACAAGATGAAGAATCTTTCTGATAATGCTTCAGAATTACTTTATGTGAGGTGAGTTTAAATCTGAAGCTGTAAGCACCAAGTCTGGGATTCCGCAGCCAGGCCACACTGCTGGTTTATGTAAATTTGTTGCGCTGTATGTGAAGCAACAAATTCTTTAGAGGAAAATACAAAATCCCTGATGTTTTTTCTTCATATTTTCAGAAGTATTTAGCTTTCACCCGGTGAGGGAGGATATCTATTTCTCTATCTTCAAAAGAATTCTTTGATATAAGGCGGCTGAGGTTCAGGTGACGTGAAAAGGGATGTTGGACTATGGCCAAGTACTTTTTTGCTTTTTGTATCTCATATTTTTAAGAGGATATCTGTAGAGTATGAGGGCTGACTACAGTCTGAGCCTGAAAGACTGCATCTGCTCTTATGGTTTTCTACCTTATGTAAAACATGAATTCCCCTTACTTAAAGCTGCCAGGGAAAAGCATCAGTTGCGGAAAGCAAACTGTATGGATGGTCAAGCCAGCGCGATTTTCTGCAGTGTGTGTTAAGAAGCTGTGTTTTGAACAAGTATTCTATACATTGGAAAAGCCTCAAAACCAATGAGGTCCTTATTAACTGTCATAAAATATTTGGTTTGGTAACTCCTTTAATTGTTTCAGGTGTCAATCGCTGTAATTATTAGTTACTTCCCATTCCCACAAATTATGTGAGTCATATTATTCTGTGCAGCTTGCTGTCATATCTCTATTGGCTGCATACATTCCTCTGGTCATTATATTGATTTCATGGTCATGAAATATAAATAAAATAGTTTGTATTTTTTTTTCAGCTTTAGTTTTAATAATTTGACACAAGAACATAGCTAAGAGGGTTTTTTATGTAAATGTGATTATGTGAATCACAGTATTGGCGTTTGTCAGGCCTTGTGAATTTGTTCTAGCTGAGGTTACGGACCTGTACTTCAGCTAATGTTTCCTCTGGATCCTCTAGTCCCACAGGTAATGTATATTGCTCCTCTCCTCGTATTGGCCTCCAACAAGCATACTCAGAAAGGAAAATTCAATTTCTTCATGGCACCTTGGAAGGGGATGATTCCTTGAGATTAGGAACTGATCATAAATTGTAAAAGCTTGGACAGGTGCCTCTCCTTAGCTGAATTTCTAATTGGATTATTGTGCCTGATCCTAGTGCTCACAGGAGAGTCCGTGAACTGCTTCGGTATCTCTTACTTTCTACTTACTTGGGATGTGGTATAGTCACGTAGGAGAACATCTGTCCAAAGGACAGTTCCAAGCCATAAACTCCAAGCCCAAAGCCCCTGGCGTGAGTACACAATGGCCATGGACACTAATGGCTATTTAATGTAAAAAGATTTCCTACCTTGAAAGAGGAAAAGTCCAGAAGGCCACTGGTTGTTATTACCTGAGATGAGAAGTGATAAACTGGAATCCTGTGCTTACTAGCAGCATGTAGTTTATCCATTGCTGAGCTACCTTCACAAGTATTGGCAAGTATTTAAGAGAAAACCAACCTCGATTTATTGTGGATTTTCAGCGAGAAGACAAGATGGGTGAAGCGTGCGCATCATACTGTGTGGGATTGGAAATTCTCTTATAATCATAAGCTGTTATCAAAACAGTTGCAACAAAGGAAGGCATCACCAGGGGAAAACATTCTGTTTCACAAGATGTAGGGAACGGTTGCGTAAAGGTATCTCCCAAATTCTATTCTCTATGATAGTATATAAAAGTGCTCGTAACTCAGTTCTCTGTAGCTGCCTCTGCTGACTTACTCTTCCTGGTGACTGGGTAAGTCTGATTTAACTGAATCAGTTCATAATTATAGATGTGGATTTATAGGTAGTGTTAATATGAGGTTATATATCTTAGCCTATTTTAGGGTAGGTTTACTTGGAAACTGTAACTTGCAAATACGGTGGATATAGGCATCACCATGTGTGGTGGAAAACATGAATGGGAGTTTCAGAAGTGTGGATGGTAGCAATTCCTAGGAGCTGAGCATCTATCTATGGAGACAGGACACTCCCAAAACATTATTGGGGTAGGACTGACTCCCATACAAAAAGCACAGCAAAGACAATGATGTAAGAAAAGGACAGAGAGACATTCTTCCCAGAACTGATTTTGGGAATAGGCTATGGGGCAACGGGGCACTAGAGAGGAGTGGGAGTAGACTCAGAAGCCTTTACCCAGCAATTCATCTTGCTTGATTGGTGAGATCTGTAATGCACAAATCTACTTTAGAGTAGAATGGATTATGCCTTAAAAATGTTGATTATATTTTATTATTTTATTATTTTTAATCACTAACTCTTAAGTTTAGTGTAGACGACGTGGACATATGCATCTGCATCTGTTTAGATGAATACCATTCAACGCTTCTACACAACCCATGTTACTATAACACAGTTTGTTCTTTCACTCCTCTGGCTGTAACTTTACCAGGCTAGTGCACTCTGTGCTTTTCAGGTTGACTTGCTTTCTGGAAAGATGTCTTCCTATGGCCAGATGCTTAGCTCCCGCTGTGCTGAGCCATGTGAAGTGACGTGCTCGCGACCGTATATCAACAGTTGGAGTGAACCATGTGTCAGCTCATGCGGAGATTCAAGAGCGATCGTGTACGCGCCACCCGTTGTCGTGACTTTCCCGGGACCTATTATCAGCTCATGCCCTCAGGAAAGTTTTGTGGGAACTGCCATGCCTCAAATTGAGTGTCAGATGGGCCCCAGGGGTGGAGGAATGGGATCTGGAGGTTCCTGTGGTGGAGGCAGCTCCTATGGGATGGGCTGCCATGGTTCAGGTGGTTCTTATGGTGGTATGGGAGGAGGCTCATGTGGTGGGGAGGGCTCATGTGGTGGTGGACTCTCCCGTTTGGGAAGCTTTTACCGAAACTCATTTTTTTCAGGATTTGGTAGAAATTATTTCCCCTTTTTTTCCAGAGGGTACTATAGATATAACGGTGGAAACTATGGGTCGTTTTAAATCTTTAAGAAAGAGTCATGACTGAAGGAACAATAAGATACAAACTAGTAGTTGATATATAGATCTGGAAATCAGACATGCCAAGCAGCCTCTGCTCCAGTCAATGTCAGTAGGAGCTGGGGTTGCTTGGGATCTCTTTGCGCTATGTTTTATCTATGGCTTACGATTCCAATGTTGCCTGACTTTGTCATTTGCTCATGTTATGTTTTGTTCTTTCTGAACCTGAAGAGAGTAAAACAAGTAATGGGACTTGACTGTGACAGTGTCCAGCTGAAAGAAGAACATCTTGTGAGCCCTATGCTCCTCTGAACGACTGATTGATCGTAGTCCTTGTTGAAATGGAAATTACATTCTTTGTCTCTGCATTGCCTCATTCTGCAAGAATGTATTCCACTTCTTGTTTGTATTAAAGCCCTGTTGCATCATAGCACCGTCTTCTGGCTTTCATTTCGCTGCAGTTTCTTAGTTACAAACCAGTTTGAAAGAAAGTTTGAAAAACTTTGTGGATCAATTCTTATGCATTTATCAGGGACTATCATCAGAGAAGAATTTATTCTGCTCTATGTCCAATATAATTTTTCAGAAATACTTCATTAGAGTACTTTTTCCCCTTTCTAATATATACCATGGCATACATAATAATTGGAACAGAATCATAGAATAATTTAGGTTGGAATGACCTCTGGGGATGGTCTGGTACAGCTCCCACTCAAAACCAAGGTAACTTTGAAGCTAGGTCAGTTACTCAGGGTTATTATTTGACCTGCGTAGTGGATGAGGGAAAGGCTGTGGATGTGGTCTACCTGGACTTCAGCAAGGCCTTGGACACCGTCTCCCACAGCATTCTCCTGGAGAAGCTGGCGGCTCACGGCTTAGACAGGTGGACTCTGCGCTGGGTCAAAAACTGGCTGGACGGCCGGGCCCAGAGAGTTGTGGTGAATGGAGTTCAATCCAGTTGGCGGCCGGTCACGAGCGGTGTTCCCCAGGGCTCAGTTTTGGGGCCGGTCTTGTTCAATATCTTTATCAATGATCTGGATGAGGGGATCGAGTGCATCCTCAGTAAGTTTGCAGACGACACCAAGTTGGGCGGGAGTGTTGATCTGCTCGAGGGTAGGAAGGCTCTGCAGAGGGACCTGGACAGGCTGGATCGATGGGCCGAGGCCAACTGTATGAGGTTCAACAAGGCCAAGTGCCGGGTCCTGCACTTCAGCCACAACAACCCCATGCAGCGCTACAGGCTTGGGGAAGAGCGGCTGGAAAGCTGCCCAGCAGAGAAGGACCTGGGGGTGTTGGTCGACAGCCGGCTGAACATGAGCCAGCAGTGTGCCCAGGTGGCCAAGAAGGCCAATGGCATCCTGGCCTGTATCAGAAATAGTGTGGCCAGCAGGAGTAGGGAAGTGATCGTGCCCCTGTACTCGGCACTGGTGAGGCCGCACCTCGAATACTGTGTTCAGTTTTGGGCCCCTCACTACAAGAAGGACGTCGAGGTGTTAGATCGTGTCCAGAGAAGGGCAACGAGGCTGGTTGAGGGGTCTGGAGAACAAGTCGTACGAGGAGCAGCTGAGGGAACTGGGACTGTTTAGTCTGGAGAAGAGGAGGCTGAGGGGAGACCTTATCGCGCTCTGCAACTCCCTGAAAGGAGGTTGTAGCGAGGTGGGTGTCGGTCTCTTCTCCCAAGTAACAAGCGATAGGACGAGAGGAAACGGCCTCAAGTTGCGCCAGGGGAGGTTTAGATTGGACATGAGGAAAAATGTCTTTACTGAAAGAGTGGTTAAACATTGGAACAGGCTGCCCAGGGAAGTGGTGGAGTCACCATCCCTGGAGGTATTTAAAAGACATGTAGATGAGGCGCTTAGGGACATGGTTTAGTGGGCATGGGGGTGTTGGGTTGACGGTTGGACTTGATGATCTTAGAGGTCTTTTCCAACCTTAATGATAATGATTCTAATGATTCTAAATCACCATGACCAGACATTCCTTGAATATCCCTGAGGAAATTGTTTTAACCCTCAGTGGAGGTTAAAATGACTGCACGTGTCCTGACTCAATCAGAAGGTAAAGTTGTGCTCTGATTTATCTAGCCTTGATGGTAAAATAGTTTATCTGATTACAGACTGCAAAGGGAAATGGGTTAGCCTAGATCTGAATATTGTAGGCAGGCAGGGCCAAAAGAAATGGGAAGAAGTCATCTGTATGCAATGGAGAATCAGACAAGTCTTGCACCCTGTGACATGCCTTGAAATAAGCTGAGAAATTCACCCCAGGAGCTGTATCGGTATTTTTCTTTAGGAGCCATTTCAGTTGCGCTGCTGTTCATAACAAGAGAGGGCTCGTGTGTAGGCTGAGCAAGTGCTGCTGTGCCAAGCATAACACTCATTCCCTTCCTTTGATTGTCTTAATCCTTGTGGTTTGTTAACTTAATTGAAGCATTTATGCAGTAAATGATCTGAGCTTGTTAAGCATCACCATGGGATCCCTCAGGCAACAGCTACATGGATGCCCTTGTGCTCGTTCAGAATTAAGGATCACAAAGTACCTCATGCGCAGTCATTGCCAGAACTGCCCGAGAAACAGATTCTCCCACCACAACTTTGCATCTGGTTTTAATTTTTTTTTTTCATTGATATCTTTTACAAAGATCTCTAAGATAGTATGTCTGCAAGCATTTTGATGAAACAGGAATTTCAATCGGAAAATCTTAGGAGAAATATTCAAATAGCTCTGTTCGTATTGTGGGTTTATGCACATAAGGTGCTGCACCATAATGTTAACAGAATATTGCTTGAATTAGATCACCCAGCAGTAATGGCATTACTTTATGAGAAGCCTATCAAGCAAAGTAATGATGTTCTGCTGGTTGGATCATAATCCACAGACTTAAGTAATAATATATATTTTGATTGTTAGTAAAGCAGGATTGCTTTTATTTGGGTATAAATTCTCTCTCCTAGTGCAGAATTGGTATTCTCAGCTGCTTGAAGACATGTGCAGAGATGTGTGTGTACACACTGGGGTCCCAAAGTACTGAAGGAGTTACTTAGCTGTTGCGACTCCAGTTTTAGTCTGAGTAGAACTGATGCAGGAACGTCTGACTTTGCTCTAGTGCACCTCTGACTTTGCTCTAGTGCACCACAGATGAGATTGTGACAGCAATGCCCCAGCAATTTTCACTCTCATTGCTCAATGTTTCATTCCTCAGCCTATTGAGTAAGAACTGTGTGGGGGTGTAACTCTCCTTTGTAAACTGAGGCATCGTCTTCGCTGAAGTCACGTGTATGGCAGTTTATATAGACATTCCTGGCTCAGCCTCAAAATCACTGACTGATCCTCTTAGTACTGTGCGAGTGCAACTGCATGAAGCTGAATGTAGCTACAACTCATCCTCTGCAACCACGTTATCCAAAATGTTCTCAAATTGAAATGGGTACTCAGGAATGATTCCTTCATTCAGCCACTAAAATGTGTAGAAATACTTCCCTACACAGAAAGAAGAGTGAGACTGGTGCTTTTATGCAGACACTCATCAGGGTATTGAATTCTACTTCCCTTTACGTACGTGGAGCTCCACCTCCTATTTTGACTCCCACTGAGTTCAATTTCACTAAAACTAGTTTGTAAAGGAGAATGGAAGAAAAGGAAAACCAGAAAGCTAGTAGTGTGATTCAACAAGACTTTTAATACGACATGAAATAACTGCTATAGAATAGAATGGTGCAGTTCATTAATGGTCTATTCTGTTGTCCAAAGGCAGCCAGATCATCGGTGTTGATGATAAAAGGCACTGCACATTACAAGGTCAAGCTGAAATCTTTGCAGCAAAGTCCCACTTCCAAATTGTGAAACATTTCCACTCCACCAGAAAGGAAATAGTACAAGACTAATAAGAATTTAAGGAGCGAAGCCAGCGTATGAAACTGCTATTGATTGAAGATGAGGCATAGCATGGAAGAAAGAGGTGCGGGCCCAGTTTTCAGAGGTACTGAGCAAGGGTGGCTTTAGTTGATGCAATGGGCTTTCACCACCTCTGAAAGCCATGCCCCAGCTATGGATCTGGATCTTGCGTTTTCACCTCCCGAGGTGTTGTGCGGGTATTCAGGCTGCCTTAGAATGAGCCACAGTTTCCAAGGCGGGAGCCACGGCTGCTGCTGTAGGACCTCCTACTGTAACAGCCCCCCATCCTCGAGGAGCCCCCATACCCAGAGGAGCCCCCCATCCCTGACATTCCTCCATACCCAAAGGAGCCCCCCATCCCTGACATTCCTCCATACCCAAAGGAGCCCCCAGATCCAAAGGAACCCCCCATCCCTGACATGCCCCCTGAACCAAAGGAACCTCCCATCCCATAGGACTCATCAGAGCTGTATGGGATCCAAGCACCATAAGGCTGGGGAAATGATGGTCCCACAATGCTCTCCTGAGAGCAGCTGCTGAGAATTGGGCCTGGGAAGGTGAGGACGACCGGTGGGGCATGCACCATGGCTCTCGAGTCCCCACACGATGCCACACAGGGCTCAAGGCTTCTGCTGTAGGCACATGGCTGCGTGCACGTCATCTCACAGGCAGGTAAGCACTCAGAGCTAATGTTGTTCAACATCATTCTTGGGGAGTGGAGATGAAGCTGGGAAAGACAACATGTAGTCAGGAAACCACCATATTCAAGTGCCAACAGGTTCCCAGTACAAGCCAGGTGCACCTTGTCCTTCTCCTCCTGCTGCTCATCAACTCCCAGTTCAACCCTCCCTCACAGTCTCCATTTTCCCTGCTATTTTCTTCCTGACTGACCCCTTTTAAGGCTTCTCAGTTCCTCTTCTTCCTTTGTGTACCATCTACATGTCTTATTCTTCTGACTCTCTCAGAAAATATTGCTCTTTTCTCTGGGACTAAATTACCTGATTCTTATACAATTACTTGTTTAGAAAAGTCCCATTCATTCTCTTTTCAAAGTAGACCTACAGGAAGATTTGCCTGTAACTTCAGAAAGTCTCGAGAGGAAAGTAACAGAATCTTCCTTGCTCTGTTCTTTCCTTTCCCCCAGCTTTTCTAAGAATTCTTGCTAAATCTACTCTTCTCTTTACCTCAGCTTTTCTAAAATTGCTAGCATTTTGCAAGATAAAAAAGAAGTAAGTTTTAAGTATTCTATAGCTACAAAGAAGTGCAATGAAGTTAGGCTTACCCTGTTATCTTGGTGGAATAAGTCAGTGGAGCTGGAAGAATAGAAGATTTCTTAGTTCTCTACCCTTTTATACACTTTCTTAGACAATAGGAAGGATATGAGGTCATCCATTATTCACTAAATTCTTGTCACTTACCAAAAAAAAAGATACTCTTCTAAGCCTTGTAATTGTTTTCATTTCAATTCATAATTAGTGATCCATTTACAGCCCTATTTTGAGTGACATGCATCCAGCACCAGCAGTTTCCTTTTGTCTCAAACTTAATGGAAAAAATCATTCTGGTTTCAACTGAAACAGGAGTTGATCTCTCTGTTTACTTCTCTTTAATGGCTTTAAGGAAGGTGGCTGATGTGTCAGTCCCACAGTTTGTTTGTAAGACTTGGATTTAGGTATAATACCTCCCAAATGGAATCATCCAACCCCACCTTGGATGGGGGGTCAGCATTCTTTGCAACCCCACCTGTACCTATTGACCAAATTGCCCTGCAAAAAGTCTTTTAAAACACAGATAAATGGGTTTGAAGTGACACATGACATCTCCTTTAAGCTCTGAGCCCTCTGAGTAATTTTACCCAAGTGTGTATCAAAATTCACTTTGGGATGTTATGCTTAGAGCCTTGTGATGAGGATGCCAGTGGGGCCGCTGCGGGGGCATACCCAAAGATCACCAGGTCTTTTTTGCTCTCGGTGGATCTCAGACTTAGAAGTGAGGTTGAACTTTAAAATTATCTAATGTTGCTCAGCATCGGGGTCAGGCCATTCTTGAAAGCAGACTTGCAGGGTTGATCTTTCTGGGGGGCCCCTTCTTGGTAAATCATTAGCAAAAAACAGTACGCAGGGGTCAATCAGCTTCCATTGTAAATCCAGTGTAGTCAGCAGAATGATATTGCATAGGCATTTGGCTGTACAATTTCAACACTGTAGAAAGCCCAAATTTATTATATGAGAGTCATATTGTGTAGATCTATGGATGATTTACTACTTAGAAACTATGAAAATAATTACAGGTATTAGAGGAGTCACCCAGAAAAGAAAACCCATAGTTTGGTAAGTGCTAGAGATTTTATGAGATGCTTCACATCCTTAGAGTTGCCTGCAAAAAGGTATAAAAGCAGAAACATCTCAGGAGCCTCCTAAAAACTTCTCCTGACTTACCTGTCTTGGTGCTCTCGGTGAGTTTGATTTAAGCTAATAACTTTATATCTGTCATGTCTCTGTAGTGATAGTTTTAAACAAGGACTCCTTCCCGTGTCTGTATTTTGTGATTTTAGCAATGAGATGTCGCAGTGAAATCTTAGTTTTCGTAGGAGACTCACTGCAGTAGCTTGTAGGCAGTGGTAAGAATCAATTTTACATTTACAGATAGAATTTTAAGAGTTACTTTATTTTTTCTTATGTCTTTCAAAACTTGAGGTGCAAATATAAAGCTAAACCCTAGTGAATAAACAAAGTCCTAGGCATCCTCCACAGGGGCAAGAAGGGAGGAAGAAAAGGGATCATAGGACAGGGGGACTTGAGGGAGGAATAGGAAGCATGAACAAGGATCTAATCTGCCTACCTAACCCCATTGCTGTCACGTGTGTGATGGGCACCCATTGGCACCTGACTGTGGTGGTTTCCTGACTACATGTTGTCCTTCCCAGCTTCACCTCAAACCCTGAGAACAATGTATGACAATATCAGCTCCCGGTGCTTGCCTGCCTGTGAGGTGACGTGCACGCAGCCATGTGCCTACAGCAGAAGCCTTGAGCCCTGTGTGGCATCGTGTGGGGACTCGAGAGCCGTGGTGTACGCCCCACCGGTCGTCCTCACCTTCCCGGGTCCGATTCTCAGCAGCTGCCCTCAGGAGAGCATTGTGGGACCATCATTTCCCCAGCCTTATGGTGCTTGGATCCCATACAGCTCTGATGGGTCTTATGGGATGGGAGGTTCCTTTGGTTCAGGGGGCATGTCAGGGATGGGGGGTTCCTTTGGATCTGGGGGCTCCTTTGGTTCTGGGGGCATGTCAGGGATGGGGGGCTCCTTTGGTTCTGGGGGCATGTCAGGGATGGGGGGCTCCTTTGGGTATGGAGGAATGTCAGGGATGGGGGGCTCCTCTGGGTATGGGGGCTCCTCAGGGATGGGGGGCTGTTACAGCGGGAGGTCCTACAGCAGCAGCCGTGGCTCCCGCCTTGGAAACTGTGGCTCATTCTAAGGCAGCCTGAATACCTGCAGACCACACAATAACATAGGAGATGATAATGTAAGATCCAGATCCATAGCTGGGGCTGGCTTTCAGAGATGGTGAAGGCCCATTGCATCAGCTACAGGAGCCACCTTTGCTCAGTACCTCTGAAAACTGGGCCCACACCTCTTTCTTGCATTTGTCACTTTGTCTGTTATCAATGTTAATAGCTTGTCAATGCTTCTGTTAATCATCTCACGATGCTAGATCCCTATTTTCATTGTGCCAATGTAAGAAAAAAAAATATTTGTAAGGCCTGACACAGAGACTGTCAATAAAACTGTGACAGAAGAAGAACAACTGGTGGAAAATGGACTCTTCGTAGGCAATGAATGCTGTGCCCTTCCCTGGAACTGAGGAATTATCTGCTTTGTGTTGTGTGCTATCTCATTCTGCAGTGTATGCCATTTCCCATTTGTATTAAAATCCTCCTGCATCATCAAATTTTGTTCAGCTTTTCTTTCTCTGCAAGACTGTTTTGGTCCTATCCTTTCCACTAGCTCACTAGGCTTCCTAGAGCTGGTTACATAGCCTGTGAGCAACAACAGTGTTTTTATGGTAATATGACAGTAATTGGTTAAGTAATAAAGGTGTTGCGAAAAGGATGGTTGAATGAAGCATTCAAAATTTCAGGACGCAAAACAGTTCAGCATTGCTTCTCCGTAGGGCACAGAGGTTTCTGAAGCTGATGACTCAATGCTTTGTGCTGGTGTATGAACAGTTAGCAAACAGAAGTCACTTGCCACAGACAACCCTCAGATAAATAATTTTTCATCAGTGCAGCTGTTTCATTTCATGTCAAATGAGGGATGAGATTTAAAATGCCACATGTACAAAACCTTTTCAGAAGAGGTTAGGCTGCTTAATATTATCCGCACCTCAAATACTGTGCTCAGTTTTGGGCCCCTCACTACAAGAACGACGTCGAGGTGCTGGAGCGTGTCCAGAGAAGGGCAACGAGGCTGGTGAGGGGTCTGGAGAACAAGTCTGATGAGGAGCAGCTGAGGGAACTGGGGTTGTTCAGCCTGCAGAAAAGGAGGCTGAGGGGAGACCTCATCGCTCTCTACAACCACCTGAAAGGAGGTTGTAGCGAGGTGGGGTCGGTCTCTTCTCCCACGTAACAAGCGATAGGACGAGAGGAAATGGCCTCAAGTTGCGCCAGGGGAGGTTTAGATTGGACGTGAGGAAAAATGTCTTTACTGAAAGAGTGGTTAAACCTTGGAACAGGCTGCCCAGGGAAGTGGTGGAGTCCCTATCCCTGGAGGTATTTAAAAGACCTGTAGATGAGGCACTTAGGGACATGGTTTAGTGGGCATGGTGGTGTTGGGTTGACGGTTGGACTCGATGATCTTAGAGGTCTTTTCCAACCTCAATGATTCTATGATTCTATGATTCTATGATTCTATGATCTCTCCCTGGCCGACGGGGAAAAGTGTAGGAAAAAAAAAGTGTAAGGGATGAGACATGGTCAGCTGAAGACTGGAAATTCATAGGTTTTTTATTTTATACTCTGTGGTATAAAGAGCCCAACTCTTCTCTTCTGAAGGAGTCTGTTTGTTCATCCATTCTGTCACCGTATTTCATTTAGAATCAGTTTATAGGAATTATCATGGTTCCCTGGAGACGTCTGAGGTTTAGGCAACTTCAATACATTATCAAGAGTGCCTAAAGAATGCAAACCAATATAAAAATACATTTCTCTGGGGATTGTGAATGGTAACCAAAGAAAATCAACCACATAAGCCTTACTTGATTTCTGAGATTTGTTACCTTGAACTTGCAGTGTTAGATACCTGAAGACATTTAAGAACTTCTTTTGACTGTGGCCCCATCAAAGGGCTGCATTTATATGACAGCATAATGTGCTTTCATATCACAGGGGTGTGCAAGAGAGACTTTCATAATGTTGAGTGACACAAGACCAGAAATATCTCCTTGTGGTGGTGTTTTCCGTAGCTGTTGCTGGGAGTAGAAACGCAGAGACCGATGGCCGAGTGTCCAAGAGAAGTTTATTGAACGCTAAAGACGTGTTAAAACCTGGCTCTACTCCATTTGATGTTACTTGGAAAACACATGAGGGAGATCAGGAACCAAAGAAAGATTTTTTAATTTTTTTTTTTTATACTTCATGTTGAACTACAGAATCGTTCATGTTCGGAAAGTCAAGAAGGATGAACTGAAACACAGGGACTATTAGCAGAGCCAGAACACAGAATGTCCCTGTCATAGGTTCCTGGTCCCACTTTGAAAATCTAACTTTTATCTTTTTGTTAAAACTAAGGTGAAAATGACAACAACAAAAATGTTCATTGACAGCTTTTCTGGAGATAGAAAAAAAAGAGAATTTAGAGGATACTCACATGATTAAGCAATTGCTTAAGTTTTCCTTGTTTAAAGAAGTTAAGGAATTTTAATCTGTGATTTATTTAATGATTGCAGACAAGAAACTCATCAGCTCCAAGGAAAACATTAATATGACTGAATAAACAGGTTCAATTTGAAAACAATTAGATAATTTGTTTGCAATCGTTATGTAGCTCCGCAGCTAGGAGCTAAGATATCATCAGGAAGCAGAATTCCAGTTCAGCGGCATGAATCCTGAAATGTGCCACAGGATGCAACGTTTTCCACTCCTCCAAATTCCTGCTGTCAGCTAAAGGGGCCCGATGGTCTCTTAAAGACTTAAGGCAAAATGTTTTCAGCTGTCAGCTGGCTTCATGGCAATGTGTTTCATAATTAAAGTGATTTATAGGTGAAAAGGTGAAAAAGAAAACACTAGATGACCATATTGATGCAGCATAGTTTTAATGACAGGGAAGCACAGGATACATTTGGTGAAGACAGTCACCCAGAGCACAAAGGATGTTTCCCAGGGCTTTGGGAAGCGATGCAGCTCCACGCGTGCCAGCAAAGTCGATCGCTTGGACGTCACCGGGTTGCAGCTCCCCCTGCAAGGTTAGCACAGCCCAGGGCTGCTGGAGCGCGAGACGTTGCCCCTTCAGAAATAACCGGAGTTACAGCTTCCTCCGCCAAACCTCCTGTAACCCCCACCGCTCCGACAGCTCCCCCCACTGAAGGAGCCCCCGCCGTAGGAGCTGCCTCCTCCACAGAGGCCCCCAAAGCCCCCACCGTAGGAGCTGGAGTAGGAGGATCTTCTGCCTCTGTATGAGCTCCCAAATGACCTGCTTCCTCTGTATAAGCCCCCAGAGCCAAATGAACTACCCCCTCCGTATGAGCCCCCCATCCCTGAGGAACTGCCCCCTCCGTATGAGCCCCCCATCCCTGAGGAACTGCCCCCTCCATATGAACCCCCAGCACCAAACGAGCCCCCTGATTCAACGGAGCCCATTCCTCCTGAAAACCCCCCAATGGGTGATGGGAACGAGGTGCCCACAAAGCTCTCCTGAGGGCAGGAGCTGAGGATGGGGCCTGGGAAGGTGATGACCACGGGTGGTGGGTAGACCACAGCACGGGAGTCCTCACAGCAGGTGACGCAGGGCTGGCTCCAGGCGTTCACCCATGGCCTTCCACAGGTCACCTCGCAGGGTGAGGAGCATCTACTGCTCATGAGCTGTGATCCTGAAGACATCTTTTGTGATGTAGATGAACCTGCAGCACAGGTTAAGGAGAAAAAGTAAAATGTATATGCAGCTCTGTGCCTTTACACAACTGCCGTGATGACACAAGCTCTGTGTTTCCTGACAGAAGGAATTGTTTTCTTATAAATAAGAGAACTACTCTTGTGGAGATACCTAACTTTACTCCAGTCTGAAATATTGTTCTTCAGCATGATTAAAGCTAAATAATACAGACACAAATACAACTTCTCTTGCATTCCAGTGTAGTTGCCGGTAAGGGATATACATTTTTAAAGCATCTTTAGCCTGTCTTTATTCTGAGAGTGTATCTTATTGTCTTCCATGACTAACCTCTAGTTCTGTTAAGGACAAATCGCTAATTTATTCATCTCAGCTATTGGGTTCTTTTGGAAACAGGTTTGACAGACCCTGTAGTTATAAACAGAAATCAACAGTGGTTCTTGCCGTATGTCTGTGAGTATACACACGTATTTTAATAAATGCCAAGGTCTAAGTTGTTAAGTTGTAACCTCCTTATCAAATTAACAGGATTGACACTTTCCCTTTGTGGTTTGGAAGAACACAGCCTCACATTTTAAGACCTGCATCTGCCAATGGTTATTGCTGAATGGCTACAAAAACCCTATCTGCTTAAGAAATAAAACAAAACTGATACTGCTGATCGTTGCAGAGTACTGACATAGAATTCATTCCCAAGTTAAACACCGATAGCAACATCCCAGATAATATAAAGGAACTTAAAGAAAGAGTACTTACCAGGCTCACAGAGAAAACCACACTGAGGAGAAGTTGCTGGTGAACCTGGAGGAAATGCTGTGCTTTTATATACCCCTCAGACTGCTACCAGGATGTGCAACAGGCTTTTGTACGAGCAAAACATTCTGCTGTATAAGCTACTTCTAATTGTAATAATTGTTTTGATAACTGATAATGATTAGTAAATCAGCTCCACGTCGTACAATATGTGCAACACACCCTTTGTCTTACTTTAATCCTTAAACTGTTTTTATAGCCATTTTATGACTAGTGCCATCTCCTGACTTCATTTGAATTGCAAGGGTAGTGAATTGAGCTCCATTTGCTGAGCACGGTAAAGGCATCAGTCTTTCCCTTAAGCAAGACAAAAACATCAGTTTGGCTTTGTCAGGAGAAATATTTTTCTGTTCTGCAGAAGATTCCATTTAAATTTAGCATTGCACAGAGTTGGGAAAACTGCAAATTTAATCTTTATAGCGCCTCAGATGGGAGGGGTCATTTTTTCTGCCTGTTTAACATCCACCCAAGTAACTGCTTACAGAAGTGCTTAATCAAATGCCCACTCTTAGCCAAGTAAGTACAAGGAAGCGCCATGTGAGAACATGGAGTAATTTTATTGTCACCCTTCTCCTTTTGTCACCTTTCAGGAGAGCTGCAATATTCTAGCAAGACGCACTGCTGTTGTCCAGGAGGCATAATTTGAGAAAAAATAGTCTTTTGGGATATGGAATGGATGCATGTAGAATCTATAAAGATGATTTAATCTAAAACAAAATAAAAGCATCTTAAGAATGGCAAGGACTATTTTTTTCAAGAAAGCCACAGCAGTATTCCTGGACTAGTACTTAAAAGCCTCATATATTAGGAGACAGAGATACAGGTGCATAAATAGGAAGGGATCTCTCTAAGCAAAAATTCCTTTATCAATAACCAGAAACATAGTGAGAACATTAGATGTGATCAATATTTTTGTGTTTTTATAACAGACAAACATCACACGGATTAGTGCCAGTGATATCAAACACCCAACTTAACTGTTTTGTTTCTAAATCAAAGTAAACTAAAGTAATTCTAGATTTTGAGTCTCAGTCATAGCTGTGGGAGGAAAGCAACTGCAACCTATCTGAATCTAAATGGTTGGGTGTTCAGCCTGTTCCACTTATCATTCTGTTTAATGTTTATATCATTTATAGCACCAAATTTCTGGTGTTTTCAAGCCCTACTAGAAAATAGAGCACAGGGAACTTATATGGTTAAGATCTTGCATCAGAATGTGAACGAGTCCTGTCAGGCATCAGTGGGCAGCCCTTGATTTGACAGTTTTGCTAGTCAGCAATTCTTCATTAACTCCTCAGTTAATGTGAATCTTTCTAGTTTCCTTCAGCTGGGTTAAGAAATATCAATTTACATGAAGAACCCTGGGCACTGCTGCTGTTTCTCACATTTCAGCACCACTGGCAATCGGTAGCATTTCTATTAACCACCCAACTATTTGCAATCCAGATTTTGAAGAAGAAAAATGGAATATTGTGTACGAAACCTGTTTATCAGCTCGATATAACCCTCATATGCATCTAGACTCATTCCGGTTTCAACTCCAGTGAGGGTCAGGGACAATATCAGCTGCTAGGTGACTTTGTCAAGGTCGGAGTATAAGATAAAATACGAGGTGTGTAATGCTTGTAACATGACTTGGAATTAAGAAAAATCGTGATCACATCACTTAAGAGAACAATTAGAACAATTAAAGAAATAATCCGTACAGCAAAACAGGTGTTTGGCAACACGTAGGAAGCTCTTGCACAAAGCATGGCGTACATCCTACTGGTGGTCTGAAGAGGTATATAAGAGCGCTCTGAATGCTTCAGTTTCATCAGCGACAGCTCTTCATCTACACTTCTCCAGACCTGGTGAGTCGGATCTCCTTCATTCACTATATGAAGCATTAGGAAAATATTTTCAGTATTTAACCGAGGACTTAGTCTTCTGCAAGTGTGATGCTAAGCAATGCTGTTTGCCTTTTGCCATACATTAATTTTTATAGTCATTTAAATGTATGCCTTTGTAGACACAGTTGATGAATTATAAGACTGGATTTTCACAGGCACTTGGATCAATTCAATATTCTCAGTTAGCTCCAGAGCTATTATAATCCAACAAAATCTTGAGGATGAGCTACTTCCAAAGACACATGGAGTTTGGCTTCGCTCTCCACGATTACCAGTATTTCTAGAGCAGCAGAAAGTACTTTGGGAAGTACCAGGCGTTAGTGCATGCATGTTCAGAAAAACACATGAGATAAACCTGAATCTTTCTAAACACTCTTCTTCCACCCTTCTTTCATGCTGGTGAAAGACATCAGAGCAAGCTTTTTTCCCTCTGGCATTTGGTCATTGTACTTTATCTCCTGCTGCAGGTTCATCTACATCACAAAAGATGTCTTCAGGATCACAGCTCATGAGCAGTAGATGCTCCTCACCCTGCGAGGTGACCTGCGGATGGCCATGGGTGAACGCCTGGAGCCAGCCCTGTGTCACCTGCTGTGAGGACTCCCGTGCTGTGGTCTACGCACCGCCCGTGGTCGTCACCTTCCCAGGCCCCATCCTCAGCTCCTGCCCTCAGGAGAGCTTTGTGGGCACCTCGTTCCCATCACCCATTGGGGGGTTTTCAGGAGGAATGGGCTCCGTTGAATCAGGGGGCTCATTTGGTGCTGGGGGTTCATATGGAGGGGGCAGTTCCTCAGGGATGGGGGGCTCATACGGAGGGGGCAGTTCCTCAGGGATGGGGGGCTCATACGGAGGGGGTAGTTCATTTGGCTCTGGGGGCTTATACAGAGGAAGCAGGTCATTTGGGAGCTCATACAGAGGCAGAAGATCCTCCTACTCCAGCTCCTACGGTGGGGGCTTTGGGGGCCTCTGTGGAGGAGGCAGCTCCTACGGCGGGGGCTCCTTCAGTGGGGGGAGCTGTCGGAGCGGTGGGGGTTACAGGAGGTTTGGCGGAGGAAGCTGTAACTCCGGTTATTTCTGAAGGGGCAACGTCTCGCGCTCCAGCAGCCCTGGGCTGTGCTAACCTTGCAGGGGGAGCTGCAACCCGGTGACGTCCAAGCGATCGACTTTGCTGGCACGCGTGGAGCTGCATCGCTTCCCAAAGCCCTGGGAAACATCCTTTGTGCTCTGGGTGACTGTCTTCACCAAATGTATCCTGTGCTTCCCTGTCATTAAAACTATGCTGCATTCAAACTCAACCCTCTATTTTTTTTTCCCTTGTAACTCGTGTTTTCAAGTAATCTTTTGGGTAATTCAGCATAAGCCCTGAGAAATCTGAGAGTGTCCTGGAAGAGAATCAGGCTCCTTGATTACACTATAGCATTGTGTTTGATGGGGGGAACATAAATTTTGCACCACATCCTTTAGTATTTGTTAGTGGTGTCACCTGGCGTGGAATCAAATGGGTAAATCAGCTGATGCCTTCCTAGAAATATGACCTACTGGCAGACATGTTCCTCTTGAAAACAGGAACATACACTATCAGTTTTAATTAATTGTAATGTAATAATTCTTTCACGTGAAGGGCTCTGGTTTATAGATTTTTCTTAAAGAAACACTGAACATCTGGATTTGTGTGCACACATGCCCTTCAGCTCTCTCTTGACTTAGTGCTCCCTGCTCCTCTTAATTGCTATGAAGATACTTTCCCATAACAACATGACTCATCCTTAGGAATCTGGTTGGACTACTCTGCTAACATGAAGCACGTGGATGCGTCTGTGTAAGACCTAAATGTGAATAAGAGAAAAGACAAAAACAGAGGTACAAAAATAATAAATCTGATTTGCTGCTGTCTCTTCCACGCCTCTGAAGGTCTGGAAAGGCAATGGAGAGAAAAGCAAGGCAAAAGCAATGAGTCCTCACAGACTTCACCGGGGTAGTGAAAGCAACAGTGGCAGGAAGGTGAATCACAGATCTCTACCCAGATTTTAAGACAATGGGAAGAAAGTCTTTCGATGCCAAAAGTAGCTACACTAGCTAAGTTGAAGATAGGTCTACTGTGTTTACATGAACTGTAGACACAATTTTAATGTCAATATAGACATAACTGTACAGTTAATTACATAATTGTATAGCCTTCAATTATTTTCTTTTTAATTTAATCAGAACTCTTGCAAAACCTCCTTTTCTCCTGGCATGTGTGCACATAAGGTTTTCTTTCTCCACTATTTGTGCTATCCTGTCAATTGGAATGAAAACATGGAAGTGACAGGTTTTGAGGCTGGGTGCTGGTGCCACTTCGTACCTTAAGTCACAACAGGTATTTTGTATTCTCGTGCCTACGAGACTTTTTGGCCAGGAGGGTTCTTTTGGACAATATGAACCAGAAAATATTACCCAGTAGTTTCTCTCTATTCCATAATTTCTCTTTAAACTATCATACACCTTTTGACGGAACACCCACTTTTGATTTAAAGTCAGTAAGGAATCACTCATCTCTGCCAAATTATTCCAACGATTAATTATAGTTATAACTAAATGCTTGCACGTTCTTCCTTCTCTAATTACAGTGTTTCCTAATTAGAGAAATCTCCCTCCCTTGCAATTACTTGCATTTGTTTAAGTCTCTTCTTGGTCTTATTTCACAGAAACTATGCAGCACATTTGATTTGTTTATTTTGGAGAGGCTCATAAGAAGGAATATAAAATCGTAAAGCATTACTTCAAGGAGAAAGGCAATAAAATCCCCTTTATTCAGTGGAAAAACAGGAGATGAAGTCATCATCTTAGATTGCAACAAGGAAGACTGAGATTAGTTTTAGGGGAAAAACTTTCCAATTGCAGGAGCAGGCAGGTGCTGACAGATTCGCAAGTGAGACAATGGAATCCCAGTGCTGGAACATTTTTAAGAACAGCTTAGACAAATCTTTTCCAAGAATAATTCAGGGCAGAGTATAAGTTAGGCATCCTCACCAGTTCTCTTCCACAACGATTTCCTATAATTCTGGTTTTTCTGAAATATTTTTTTTTGAGCCCTTGGCATTGCTCAGAACGGTTTTTGAAGAATATTCACCTTCTCGAGCAATTCATATTAATTTAATTTACCTGTTCACAACAGCATTTGTTACTTCACCAGTTTGAAGTCTGAAACGCTTTGCCAACAGCAATTGTACAATTACTTCCTTATCACTGATTTTATACATGTAAATAAATAAATACATGTAAGAGAACAAATGCATATATGTATGTGAAAGTTGGGCTCACTCAAAAGCTCCCTCTGGAGCTGCTCTGGGTAAGTGAGCTCACGTCAGGAGGGTGAAAGCTGCCCTTCCTGCAGCCCTGCTCCTGCCATGGGGCTTCATGGGAAATGCCTCTGAGTCAGAAACATGACAAAGGACGAACAGCTGAAGCTGGAAGTGCCTATTAGACAGCCAAATACAGGGCAAAAACTACGGGAGGATGCTGCCATGTGAGCAGGAGGAGTCATGGCAAAAATTGCCTGGTAGGTTTGGCACTGCTGAAGGGAGCTGGAGATGAACGCCAGTCGCTCCACACTTTTCCAAAGCTGCCAGAGGTTGATGTGTTGGGCTGCGCCTATAAGAACAGCACCTGACATACTATTCAAACCCTCTCTCCGTGGCACGTCTCATCCCCCCCTGCATAGCTCCACAACAGTGGGTAAAAGTTAGGTGTGTAGCGCTGGCTGGGTAGCAGTTCTGGTTGTCACCATAATCTTGGGACCTGCCAGCCCAAACAAAGTGTACGTGCACACATTGAACAGTTTCTGGGTTCATTTCCCCTCCCTCATTTCCGTACATATACAACATTTTTGCTTATTATTGTTGCAACTTCTATGCTATCAATTAACTCTTGGAAGCAGAGTGATTTTGGAGGATCCTCTAGGCAAGAACACTTACTGGAAATGTTCTGAGGAAATGCTTTCAGATAGTTTTGCAAACACCCACTAATGTTTTATACATGCAAAGTATTGTGGTGTTATGATGTTAATAACAGGCTGCCAGTATTAAACTCCTCAGTATTGAATCATAGCGTCACTTTTAAAATATATATGTCAGGGCCACCCACGTGGTTCTCTGAGTCAGGCAATGATAAACACCTTGGGAATTTGGATCCCTTTGGTTTTTTTGATTAAAAGCCAGCTCTGCATTTGTTATCCTAATCATACTATTTAAAACAGGTTGGCCAAATATTCACCTTTCCAAATCAGAGCACATGTGCTGATTTAAATAGTATTATACTTATATCATCTGAGGGGGCTGTGTCTGTGCTTCAAACATGGCATTAAATGCTGCTTCATCACAGCAGGTCAAGTTGGGCACAAATCGGTGCCGTAACTCTTAGTCCTCTGCATCGCCAAAGCCCTCCTGAGCAATCTTAAATAAATCAGTCGCTCCTCTTCTCCCTGGCCCACCTGTGTGTTAAGTGGGGAATGACCAGCTTTGCTTGCTTTGCCAGAGCATTGCTCACTTACTTACCTTGAGTTTCCCACAACACTCTTCTCCACACCCATAAACATTTTTCTAATGCAGCTGTGACCATAACCACTGTGAAAGGGACTGGGGGTAGAGTGATTTATTCCAAACCAGACCGAGCAATTCCTAGATCCCTCTCACCATCCCACTTTAACCAAAATGAGCTTTCTCCCTTCGTGTTTCTTCCTGGACTTGGCCAGGAATCGTATTGCAGAGGAGGAGACCTTTCCTGCTCAACTGGGGCTATGGCTGCCACGTCAGGCCCTTGCACTGTGTTATAGTCTTGCCTTGGAAGACACTTGAACATCAAATGAGGAGCCAGGCCACCACGGGCAATGCTGTGCTCTGCTAGGAGTGTCTCTCCAAGGCAGCTCTGACACTAGAGTCATGCAGTGACTACAGTTTCTGTAAACACGTCCTAACAAGCTTTAAACTAGCAAGCACACTTACTACTAATACTAGGTTAGGCTCTTATGCATTCTTGGACGTCATGATGTTAAGCAAGGAAAACAAACTCCTGTTTTCTAAGTAGCTGCAAGGATGAGTCCTGCAGAGCCTCTGACCAGCTGCAGCACTGACAGGGCTCCCATGCAAGCCTGAGTTCAGTACGCGGGCTGCCTCCACATCGTCAGGGCTGCAAGAAAGGGTTTGATGCTTAAAACCATGAAATGAAAGGAATCCGGGGATGGAACTGTGCAAGTCACATGCTGGTGAGAATAGGGTAATCAACACAAACAGTAAGCAAAACAATTACTGTAATTACATGTCAAATTTTGTTTGGGGAGTAATGGAACCTAACGCACAAATATGACGTTATTTTCTTGCATCAGCCTGGTGGTCCAGGAAGGTATATAAAACCATTCATGATTCAGAAACCTTTCAGCAGGTTCTCTTGACTTCTCTTCGGTGAACTGAGTAAGTTGGATTCTGATATAACTTCTTCTTCCTAAAAAAAAAACCCAACCCAAAAAAAAGGTATTTTTGAAATCTTTGTGTTTGCTTCAGGGATCAATTTTGGTTTAATATTCTGCAATTCTGTACAATATTCAGGAGTTTATTTTCATGAAAGGATTATTTGCTAATTATTCATTCAAAGGCACTGGATGGATTGAGGTTTAAAAATACATTTGAAATCTAGATACTATTAAAGACATCTACTTCCATTACTTTATGGAAATTTAATGCATGCAGCCTTAAAATATCTTAGCCAGCAATAAACATCTGGCAGTGTTGTTCTGACCTTGTGGCTTCTAATTTTTATCTAATTTTGGACAGATGTATCGTGTAAATATTGATAGACTATATAAATACTGAGATGGTGAGATAGCTGCAGTCACTTTTTTGGACTGGAGCCAGCTATTAGGACACAGCGTCTCCGTGGATGTGGCCCTACAGGGTTCCTGGTCTGACTTTGGAAATGCCCCACCTGGGACCCTCTCGGGCACTTGCTGACAATCTGAATGGCTAGGGCTTCGCTAAATCGTCTGTCAGCACAGCTACGCAGAAGAAATGGGAACCCAGAAAATGTCTACTTAAGGCGTATATTCCTCAGGAAGTTGCTTTGGGTGTTTTTGTTCTGTTTATGCAAAGCAGTGGTCTTATGCAAAACATTCAACAGGCTGTGTAAGAATATATTATCCACTGTAAATGTTTTGTACTGTATATTATGTGTTCGGGTCTGTTTTTCAGCTCTCCATTTTCTCTGGCTTTCTTTCTGCTGAGGGATTTGCAGGTCAAGTCAAGAACATAGAATTAATAGCTGTAGTAGAATGAAAGGGTGGGAACCTGAAGAGAGTGTCTGGATTAGGGTTTAAGGTCAGGAGAAGTTTAGGTGAATAATGGGTATTTTGGCATTGTGTCTAAAACAAGAAAAGAAAAATAGCTTGAGTCAAACTGAACCCCACCCAGGCTTTCCTAATATGCAGCTCAGTTAGACAAAAAATAATTAATCGCCTTGGCTGAAACCAAAATATTCCCTTTAATGTGAAACAACAGATTAACTAGCTGGTTAACACATTTGGTGCTTTGATTTGGCATTTGGATAAGTTTGAAATGACATCCTGAAATGTAGTATTATGACATTTTCCAAATTACCTCCCCACCCTTCAATTTATTTCAAAAGAAAGAAAGAAGGTGTAGAATTTAGTCCAGGTTTGTGAACAGTTTTACTCCATCTGAAATTTAAATTCAGGAGACCTCCTTTCAGGTTTTTGCTGTGCTTCAGCTTTTCCCTTGTGATCTTGCAAAAGGCTCTTATTTGTTTAATTTTCCAAGTGAGCTTGATACTAAATATGCTCCATTAAAGCCACCTGTCACAAACTAACTGCACTAAAACCATAGTACTTGGTATCCTTATGGGATTGACTCCCTCATGTACAACATAGGGATTATATACCTCTTTCTGCCTTTTGTCTGCTTAGCCCAGAGAATATGTGAATTCGGTACAGTAAAACCTCTCATGTGTTTTCTATTTCTGCAATGCTTGGTGTTGTGTTACCCTAATTTTACTGAACTCCACCTCTGGAGTCCAAATTACATAGAAGAAAGCAGTTGTTATTTAAGCAGCAGCCCCAAAGGTGTTGTTTAATGTCTTCGGGAAGGAATTGGGCTCTGAAAGGCCACAGAGGAGAAGAGCAAAGCAAAGCTGAACAGGATGGGTATCAACCTATCTACCAACTTGTGTCTCTTCAGGGCTCACCTTAGCTTAGCTCGAGTGTTGATCCTGTCCTATCAGCTCCTTTGGTTTTATATTTGCTCCTTCCCGTACCTTGCAGGTCTACAGCACAGCTAAAAGATGTCCTGCGAGAAAACTCTGTGCACTGAGCCATGCTCTGTCCCGTGCGACGCAAAATGCCCAGAGCCCCGTGCCGCTGCCTGCAATGAGCCCTGCGTCATCGCCTGCCCAGACTCCCGCGTGATTATATTCCCACCTCCTGTGGTCGTGACCTTCCCAGGACCCATCCTCACCACCTACCCGCAGGAAACTATTGTGGGCTCCACGGAGTCAGCTGAACTGGCTGGCTCATTAGAGTCGGCTGTGGGGATTGCTTCGGCGCAGAAGGGTGCTGAGTGCATGGAGCCCTGCATCGATCGGTGTGCCCCGCAGCTCGTGACGAAGTGCGAGCCCCAGTGTGTTCCTCAGTGTGTTCCTCAGTGTGTTCCCCAGTGTGTTCCCCAGTGTGTTCCCCAGTGTGCTCCCCAGTGCACTCCCCAGTGCACTCCCCAGTGCGCTCCCCAGTGCGCTCCCCAGCGCGCTCCCCAGCGCTCCTACACCTATTCTACCCTCTGGAAGCATCCTTGCCGGAGGAGTTTCTGTAAGAAGATCTAATCAGCTTAAAACAAAGAATAGTCACAGAAAAGAACAAGCAAAGAAGTGAAGGAATATGGCATGTGATTTACAGGCATGGCTACCGGAGAGGGAAGCACCCCTGAAAACCAGGACCGTGCATTTAATTCCTATACAGTGCTTTAGCTTAGATTAATGCTTTCTTTATTCTTGTGGCTTTGCATCTTACGTCTGCGCTTTTAACTTTCTTTACCCAGTTTGACATTGACCGTGGTTTTAAAACAAAGCACACACAGGGATTTGAATGTCAGACTCAGCAAGCGTGAGGAAAGTGAACACCTTGATGAAATGCGTCACACTGGAATGGGTAATTGGTTTTAGCTTTTCTTGTCTCTAGAAATATGGTCTTTCTAGTCTGCATTATTCTATCTGCAAATGTTTACTCCACTTTGCATTTACATTAAAACGCTGCTGCATCAAACCGTTGGCCTTCTGAATCCCCTTTTTCCTCTGCTACTTATTTGCAATGCTCTCTTGGTGACACTCAGCCTTGTATAGAGGAACAGAAGATGGCCTCGAGACTCTTTCTAGACCACTCAAAACTTGATGCCCAGGTAAAAATAAGGATTTGGTTCTGCTCTGCAGGCCCCTGTGCAAAAATGGGATGTCAGCCATATAATCCAGGTTGCAGTCTGGGAACCAGTGAGCAGAAGTTCTATTCATAGAGAAATGTGGTTCTACATTTTCTAGGTATACAATTCTAGATTATAGCAAAATGTGTATTTTTAGAGTGTCCTCTTCTAGCTCATAACCAGTCCAATCTGGAGGCCTTCTTTTCTATAAACAAACTGAACTGAGCCAGATTCAAGATACTCTTCATATTTCTGCATCAAAACTTTTCCAACCTGCTTTTGCAAAGAACTCTTTTTCACAAGTGTTAACAGTCACGTGCGGACCTGGAGCATCAGTTTCTTACTTGCTCCTGGATGTCCTGGTCAAAGCCCCAGGTACCTACGTCTGCCCGGTTGATGCCAGCAGTGGGTGCCTCTAGGCAGACGTCGTTTAGGACATCACGTGTGTCCTGCTCATGCCAAGCAATTTCAGATGCTGTTTTTATACTAAAGATTATGTTAATTTAATTCTTCCATAATGGCTACGTACATGTGTTTGCTTATTTAAGTCACGATCTTTTGGTGCCTAGGAAATACCATGTCATTCTTGCAATTATACCCACCCAGAAATATCCAGACTTCCGCAGAACAAAGGGAGTCAGGGTGCTTCACAAGCACCCACTGATGTATTACTCATGTAAAGTGGTATGTTAATATAATGTTAATAGTATATTACTTGGTTACATTCCCCAAGACTCTGTAATAACTGATTTGGGAAAAAAGGTCATGATTTCACACACATTTATCTCCATATTTTCTCAGGTTATTTTTTCCTAGTAAACTGATGATTTTCATTACAAAGTTGCTTTTCTTTTGTTTTATGATGATACCTTTCATGTCAATGATCAAGACATTGGGCTGTTTCCAATCAGCCCAAGTTTAAGAGCGGGGCTCATGAAATACATTTGGACGCCGCAGCCCAGTAGTTCCAGAAGTACAAGTACACTCTCTAGGCGACTACATTTTAAAACAAGCTGGGTTTTTTAATACCTAAAAAAACCCAGAGCAGTTTTTATCCCTCTGTTGAGTAGAGTTTGCTGTTTCAAAGAGCTAAAACACCAGCAGCCTAAGCGTTTTTATTAGGGAAACCACTCAGATAGCAACCCTGTCAAGCCCCAACCTATCAGGCTAGAAAAACTTAATGCTGTGCATTCACAACTAGCAACATTGTCCCCTCCAGCTCCCCACCACAAACGCAACTAATCCTAGCGGTTAAACAAGTCGAATATTTGAGGAGAGAGGTAAACACAGGAAAACAGGGAAACCTGAGCAATAAACCAGCTCTAGATAAACCACCAAAGCTACCATTGCAAAGACACCTGGCAACAGCCAGGAGCCCATCTTCCCATGGCTGGGAAGGTCTGATGGGGCAATTAATAAATGTATCCAGCAGAGGATTTGGAGGTTCCTCTTTATTCCCCTTCCCAGCCTGGGGGGATGTGCTCTGGGGCAGGCTGGTCTCTCCCATGGGGTGAGGTTGGTGGGGCTGCAGGACCCAGCTGGGATGCAGGTCTGGTTGCCCAGCTCCGTGCTGGGGCTGCTGCCCTCCTGTGGAATCAGCCTGGGCTGACTCAGACCCTGATGCAAAGGCAACTCAGCAGGGACTGCAAAACCTACCTGCAAGTCGAGGTGCGTGCTCCAGGCAAGTCTAGGTACGTGCTCCCAGCCAGGGTCATCATGAACCAGCCATGAAAGTGGCCTGGGTTCGTGTCCGGAGTCCTTGCTGCCAATCGCATGCCCAGGAGAGCTGCTGGTATGCCACAGCCTCTGCAAAGTCTTCGTCAATGCCTGTTCATGAAGATCAGTTCAGTGATAAACCTGCGCCAGTCCGTTCCCTTAATCTCTTTTTCTGTTTACCTCGTGAGACAGCTCCAAGTCTGCTGCCTATCACTTTCCCAGCTGTTTTGCTTTTCATAACTTTTTGCCATCGCTAATATTTTATGAAAAGTAGGTAGTTATTATGTCACTTTTTATAGAAAAGATAATTGCTGCCCTAAAGCTAAATGACTTGCTTCCATGGAGAAGCTTAGATTAGACTCAGCTGTTGCTATCTTTTGAAACATCTAACATAAATTATAGTATTTCCTAAACACCACAGCTAAGTTTTAATGTTTGGCTGCCCTGATATAAATGAAATAACAGACAGTTTTGGCCCGGCAGCAAGAAAAAAACTAGACAAGGAAAGAAAAAAAGATCGTTGGGAGGAGAATTGATTCATATTTACATTTGAGGTAGGGACACTAAGTAAGTGGCAAACTTTCAAAACAGCTTATTAAATATGAAATCTTTGGAAAGCCTGGACCCTGTGGATCTCTGTGGGGCCCCACAAAAGCCCCGTGGAGTGAATGCAGAAGCCTTCACCTTCCTGTCATTCCTCTTCAGGGTTACCTGGCCCTGAGCAATGCACTCAGTTACCCGTGCCTATGGTTATTCTTTAGAACAGCTGTAATAAAATGCAATACAAAGGCCAATACTGTGTTTTGAAAAGATTGACAAGTATCAACAATTGTTCCATTCTGAGCAAGCAACATTTTCAAAGCAGTTAGGAATGTTTGGGCAAGCACAGTGCTCACAATGCTGCATCCCTCATCAAGATTTAATCTTTGCACATGAATCAGCCCTGCAAGTCTTCAAGGCAATACTCTTTAGTTTCCAAAACTTGAGTCAGTAAGACATGCTAATGAACCAAAAGATATTATTTTGCAAAGGTAGTGCATAAGAGGTAGATCCTCCCATGATGCAAGTTACTATTCCCTCCCTATAACAATTCTATGCCAGCCTACAAAAGTCAATTATCGGGCTCTAAAGCGGCATAAGCAATAGATGTATACCAAATAAGAAAGCTAGAGAGACCTAACTTGAAAATATTCTTTCGAACATGCACATCTGGAGCTGAGCACAATCCAAAATCATATCTAAGCACAACATGTCATGTACATGCAGACCAAAGCCTATTTGTGGACGAGGAAAAAGGCATGGTGTAATTAATGTGGAGAAGCCAGGATGGTGACAAAGTTTGTGGTGATGGTGGCTGCACTTCACTGGAAAAGGTCAAGGTGGAGCTCTGTGCCCTGGAATTACTCATCACTGCTCACCATAAAGAATATTTGTGTTTCTCCGCTTAATCTGCTCATGTTTTTCTCTTTGTTGACCAGTTTGCCGCCAGTGTGTCAAAATGATCTCCAGATTATGGTGAGTCACTATGGAGATCCCTAGAGCAACAAGCCCGGGAAAGTCTTGGGCTTGCTCAGAACAGGCATTTCAGGAGATGTTAACAATGATGGTTCGCTGACTGCAGTGATATGCGAGGTTATTACCATCCTGGTAATTGCTGGAGTAAGATGCCCCAGTGTTGATTCATCATTCCTCTCTAAAACATAACACTGGTGATGTTTCCCCAAGGAGGTTATGACTGAAAGCCTTAGAACTCATGGTCACGTTATTAGTCAAACCAAAAGTTTTTGACTTTGTTTTGGGGGCATTTTTTTCAACTCCATGGGCCAAGCCCTCACCTAGGCACAGCTGAGAATGTCGCTATGGCCAGGAGCCAGCACTGTTGTGGAAGAAGCTGCATTGCCTGTAGCTGCTGCCTGGAGGATGCTCCGATGTTATACTTTGCTTTTGTCTAGCACTTGAGGAAGGTTGTGCCAGGGCGTTTGCTGCTCTGACACTGTGGTGTTCCTGAAGCTGGGCTAGGAAGCCCATTTAGCTTCCTGGGAATGGAATGAGGAATGGGAAAGAGCTGTGAGAGAGTCAGAGCTGAAGGCTCCCCATAATGACACCTTGGGATCTGTCCCAGTGGTGACTCTATTCAGTTCTAATTGATGGGTGTTTGGAGGACAAAAAAATGTGTTATTATACAGTTCATCAATTCTGGCTCTTATGTTTTCTTTAGAAGCTTTTGATGTCGCACACAATTGCAGTGTCCAAACTGAGCTATGGGTGTGGGCCAGGACACTTCTGGCATCCTGAGCCAGGGGCTATGCACCGGTGTGCCCATCCTGTCCTTTCTAAGGCTTCAGGGAAGAGGAGCTGGCTTGGTCTGATCTGAAAGGACAATGTACATGTTCCCCATTATAAAACCAAGTTCAGTTTCCCCTTGTGGCAGTCAGCAAACCATCATCAAAGCTCACGCAGAAAACACATCCCTAAAGTTGTATTTTCATGCTATAAATTATACATTTGTTACTGCTGCTGACTCATAAGTGCTAGAGACCAAACCACTGATCAGAGGAAGCAGGACTGTTGAAGGCAAACGTTAGTAAAGGCACTGCTAATGCTGTTAAAGTCAGCTTGAAAAGGATTAGCATGAGCTTTGTTTCTTAACAGCCACTGCTGTTCTTGCACCTATTAATTGTTAAATACAACTATCACTACTAGTTCTATAAATTTGTCTACTGCAATTTTTCATGCTATTATTTTTATGGTAAAAATAACTATTTTTATGCATATATTCATATGGTAAACCCCTCAGGAAAGGCAATGTCTCATAACCTGCCTTTGTGCAGTATCTGTCCCTTTAGGGTGTCCAGTATAACTGGAACATGTAACAATTACTGGAATTTACAGGCTACGTAATAAGATAACAGGTCCATAAGTGCTAATCTGGAATTCTCTGCTCATTCCCCAGAAGGGTGTCAACCGCGTCAAAGAGTGGTCAGGAATTCACTCACTCTTGTCCGCTATTTTTACCGATTTATCATTACTGCTCCTTGCTGCATGTTTCAGGCTTACAGAGACTCAACTCTCCCTCCCCCAAAGAAATCTTTCTGCGCAAAGTGAGATAAAATGTAGGAGGGATTTGCTTTAGGCACCTAACTTAGGGCTAAGCCAGCCACCTAGATTCCCTCTGTAGTCCACAGAAAAGGAGGTTTTGGGACCTCCAATCTCTGGCTGCTCTTCTGCGTTGTTGGAGGAATGTCCCCCTCTCTCCACTGGCTGCAATGGCCAGTTTTTAACCAGCTTAGCAGGTTTTAGGTCAACGCGTCACAGGCCCCTCAAAGCTTCTGCCCTTGCAAAGGTCTCTGCCTGCTGTGGTGGATGATTTGGTTACTTCTCTTTTAATTTCTCAGGTGATCACCACAGGCATGAGCCCAGGGTAGTAGCTGGTCAACTTAAGCGCTTGTAATTGGTGATGTTAATGCACTCCCCACACAGCACATGGTACCTCACCAGCCCCATCTACTTTGGGGCTAGCTGAAGGCAGCATCCCCATGAGATAAGGATAAAGGGTAATAACAAACCCGCAGTTGTCTTGGTTTGCAAAAATGACAGACGCTCACAGAAGTTTTGGTTGTGATAACCATGGTTATGAAGGTCTTGGCAGAGACCTTCCATTCTCCAGACACAAACTCTCCTGTCTTTTTCTCCCAACCTCTGGCTAAGGTCCATTGCCATGGTGGCTGCGAGCTGCACTGCTGACCCTGACGCGTGGGATAATAGGGCTTTCTGAGTTGGCATTTTGCCATTTGGTTTGGCAGGATGAATCAGAGTGCCTCGTGTGTAGGCTGAGCAGCAGAAACATGCCTTGCTGCAATTCATTCCTCTCTCGTGCCTGTTTACACCCTTAACAATTTAAGCCCTGTCCTTTATGGCATAGATTATGCTTAAATTATATGGGATGGTTATGAGGAAGCTTTAGGCAACACTTATCTGGGTTGTTCTATTTTTTTTCCACAGAATAAAGGACTTCAAAACACCTCTGTGTGATTAACAGTTGTAGATACAGAGTTCTACTGTAATAAAATTAATGACATGTTGCTGCAGTTTTAGGTCTTGATAATGAGTAATAGTTTCACTTTAAAACATGATCATATCATCCTCCTAAGCAGGAGCTCTGCAGGTCAAGGTTATTTTCTTTGCCATAGAAGACAATTTTTTCTCTGCTACACTAAAATCAAAGTCTTAAATTTATGAACCTTCTGGTCTTTATATGGTGTAAATTCGCTCTATCAATTGAAAAGATACCTAAGAGGATTACCCTACATAAAATCTAGGCTTATGTTGTTTAAAAAAAAGTTTGAAAACCAGCCTTGTAGTGTGCTAAATTAAGCTCTCCTAATTAAACATATATAGTACAAATGATGTAAGTCCTCCTTCTCCAGGGATAACTTTGCTTGTTATTTCATTGTGTAGATAAATTACAATTCTCCATAGAAATGGAAAGTCCACAGATTTTAGTCTCCAGCTCTGCTTCCAGCTGGAGGATTTGGATTTCTTCAACACATTGACCAAGGAATTCAAGCCAAAGTTTTCAAAATCTAATGAGGAATTTTGCACGCTTTCTTTGAAAAGAAATGTTTTGTGTTGTCAGCTACAACTAGTGATCATGAAGAAGCCTAAGTCAGTTGTCAGATGGATATCACACCGTATGGGGCTCAGAACTAACAACTAGCCCTAAGATAATTACAGCAGTTGAAGGAATGATCCAAGCAACAACATCTGATTTGTAAGTAAATGAGATAATCACCAACAAATAGGCTTCTCGCCTCCAGGCATTTGGAAGAATTGTATAAAAACACTTGCAGCTCAAGGCTGTTTAACTACTTCTCTGAACTTTCTCTCTTCAGTGGATCAAGTAAGTCTGATTTGCCTTATTCTTTTGACTGTTGCATTTTTAGTTTTGGCGTAAAGCTGTGGGACTTAAAGACCCATATGGGTTTTAGGCACTTTCTATTGAGTACGTGGGGGTCTAAATTCTCTCCTCTGCTTTGTACAGTCTCACTATAGAAACACTTTGATACTGGAGATTATTTTTTAGGATGGCTATTTAGCCAGATTCTCATCTAATCAAATGTTCATTCTTTCATATACAGCTATGGGAGTTTAAAATTTTAACCCTTTTTCTTCTTTCATGCATACACAGATTCATGTCTCCTGTGCGTGTTTAAGGTCTGGGCAGGTGGAAATATATACAAAGACTCAGTTTTCAGGATAGGGCACAATTTTGTCCTAGACAAATAACTCCATAATTGAGTGCACCAGCACTTAATATTTTTTACAGAAAATTAAAAGAAACTAGGATATCTGTAAGTGAGAAAGCAGTAGGCTAGGCTGAGCCCAGGTCTGATCTCAAACAGCAGCTCTCCCCGTCTTTATAGAACAATCCATTTTAGCTCCAGACCCTGTCTGATGCCATTTACCATTGTATTTGTGCTAATATTTGCTGTAGTGGGCTCCTTGGCTGCAAATATTTCTGTGAAAGCAGCTTCTTATTCTGTATTTAATCTACGCCTTGAGGCAAGAGGAGGCACCGACTGCAGTCAGTGCCCTGAGGGACGCAGGAACTCACCTAATAAATGCAGGACGTCCCGTCAGAGAGCTCCCGAAGGCAGGCTTCTGCTTTTGCACTGGCTCCAGGCATGACCACAGAAATTTCACACAGCTGTGCTGAGTTAGTGCTTCTGCCGAGCTCTGAAGTAGCCAGAATTTCTAACAATATTTTGAAACAGAAAGAATCAGGTCTAGCTTGGAATTAGGATGAAACTTTTTTTTTTTAGGCTGGCTATTTACAGAAATCAATCTATCCACAAGCCTTAGCAGAGCACCCAGCTGCCCTCCAAGCTTCTCTGTCACTCATGTAGTATGTTCATCCCTCGTGCAGGAAGGGACTGGTGGGTGACAGCCTTCACTGCAAGGAGCTGTGCACCAATTGCAAGGGATCAGGTGTTATTCTGATCTCCTCCCTGTGTTTCAGACCTACCTGCTTTCCAGAGCGATGTCTTACTGCGGAGACCTGTGCATACCATACAGCAGCCTGTGTGAGGTGACGTGCCCTCAGCCCTTGGCCAATGCCTGCAACGAGCTGTGCGTGACATCTTGCAATGACTCCAGAGCTGTGATTTACCCACCACCCGTTGTCCTGACTTTCCCGGGACCAATTCTCAGCTCTTGCCCACAGGAAAGCATCGTGGGCAGCTGTGGACCACTCGGCGTTGGCCGCCCGTTTGGTTCCGGGGGCTGTCTTAGTTACAGGGGCTACGGAAATGCTGTTGGCTTAAGGGGCTCCATTCTCTTTGGAGGCTCAAATGGTTATGGAGGTGCATGCAATTACAGCAGGTCTTACAGTTCTGGATACTCGTCACTGGGGAGGGGAAATTGTAGCCCATACTCTTACCGCCCGTACAGCACCTACAGCCGAGGAAGCTGTGGGCCACGCTAAATACTTCACGGGAGTTCACTGCACAGAGCAACCAGGATGTGGAAAACACGGCAGAAAATCATGGATGGGAAACTGAGTCTGAGCCTGAGCAGAGCTGAGAGCACGCTGCTCTGACTGAAGCCAGCAGGAGCTGTGAGCTCTCAGCAGTGCCCAGAAAAACAGGCATATAGGTAGAGCTGGACAAACTCTATAACTACACACACACGCAGATGAAAAAAAAATTTAGTTGGGGTCCAGCAAAGAAAAAGAATTTTTCAAGGAAAAAGAAAAAAAATCCACCTGGAAAACAATTCCTTTTAAAATAGCAACTTTTAAAGTTTAAAGCAGAGTAAAAGCAATTTTTCTTAGAGATATGTCAAAGTTAAACAGTTCAGAATGTTTTTAACCACTTTTACTTTTCAAAACTCTTCTTTTCTCCCCCTTTAGATTACTTTAGCTGAAAATTTTCAGTGCCCTAAAGCTCCATCTTGGAGCAAATTTGCTATTTATTAGAAAAATATAACCAGCTCAACCTATAAGCATATTTTCTATTTTACACTTTAGGCTTTTGGCATCTTCTGTTTATACTTTGCCGCCTATGCATTTATTGCACTGTTGCTGGGGATAGGCTGGATGTTCAGTTACAAAAAAAGATCTGTGCGCTGCAAGTACTGAGGTTAAACAATATTCAGTTTAATGCATCGTAGGAATTTGTAACATTGTTTTGTGGCCTTCCACAGCACTGCAGTACAAGAGTAATGGAAACCTCATTTGCCTTAGTATGTCTGCTTTAAAATGAATATATTGTAAAGGGGTAAAAATAGGACATATAACTCAAATTATACAGCTGTAATAAGGAAAGCAGTAATTTTTGTACCAAATACATGACTTAATATCACAAACTTTGTGATATAAAGGGTCCTGAAGTGTCTGTCTTCATTTTCTCTGTTATTACAACTGTTAGCTCTGCTTCTCATGCCCATTAAAAGCCATATTGCATAGCACTGACCTGGTGTTCATTCCACCTCAGTTTTCCACTTACCTCTGTTTCAATGAAAAGACTTCTCTTCTTTCTGAGCTCCCCTTATTTCTCTTCCAGATGATACAGTAAGTTTCCAGTAGTCACCAAAAGGCAGTTTGCTTCTGGTCACAAGTACACAGTTACTTTGGAAATAAGAGTTTTGGCCCTTCAGTTTTAGCAAAACCAGAATGCTCTTAATAGCTAGAGAAAACCATGCTACATACATACCCACAGCACACCACTGCTTCTGCACTGTTTGGGTCCAGCTCCGTGCAGGAAGCTGAAGCCAGGGCTTTCCCAGGATAGAAATGGAATGGAATTCCTGGTACTGGCATTTGCAACTAGCAGAAGACTTTAGGCAGCAAATATGCTTTTAAAACGTAGTGAAGATACTGAGGGCAACTCCTTTCCCTTTGTAAGCTAGTGGGCGGATGAAGATAACCTCTGATCCAACTGTCTGGCACGATTATTTAATCCCACCCCTTTCACCACGAATCCTTACAAAAGATTTTAGGGATGTCCACATCTTGTGGATAAGTGGACAACACACAAACAACAACCAGGACACCTTGTCCTTTGCTGTTGATTAACACCCAGAGGAGCCTGGGTCTCAAATGAGGCATCATTTTGGCATCGTTGTCCAATAGTTTTAAGCAGAGGAGAAAAAGTAACGAGAAGGTGAATGTTGTGATGCAATATAAACTTTAATCGAAACAGGACAGGGACTTCATAGCAGCAGAACATAACAATCCAGAGAGTACAGAATACATTTGCAGGGTTTCCTGGGGATGGACGTGGTTGCCTTCTTCGGGGGCTGCAGTTTGTAAGATGATCTTCTGTCTTTGTTGCATTTGCAGCATTTGAGAGTTGAATTTGGTTTTCACCTGTTTGTTTGTTTTGTTTTTTAAATCCCAGACTATGTGAAACAGGGTGGCTCCCAGAATCAAACTGGAGCTTTGAGAAGTTTTTCCACTATTCCTCAAAAGCCATGAAACGTCAGTCCACGTGCGAGGCCAGAATATACAGGATCTAAT
Source organism: Aptenodytes patagonicus (assembly GCF_965638725.1). NCBI lineage: Eukaryota > Metazoa > Chordata > Aves > Sphenisciformes > Spheniscidae > Aptenodytes > Aptenodytes patagonicus. The sequence goes on from NC_134974.1 coordinate 1,408,566, forward strand.
TTGCACTGATGTTTAGTCTTCTATAAACCACTTGAATTTAAACTAAGGTATTTTCTATATTTCTCAAGTAAATGGCCCCTCAAACACAGAGCTGCGATCTTGTTAGCAGATACCTAATCCAACAGGAAGGGAAATACAGTGTCTGGGCTTGTTTCTCAGGGTGGCTGAGTGTGCCCAGCTCCTGAGGACCCCCGTTGCAGCCCGGTAAGCTGCCCCTCTGAAAGTCATGTCCCTCTGCTCACTCATGGACTGGGACTTTGCTCTGGTCCCTGCTGGGTCTGGCTCCCCAGGGAATCCCTGCGGGGCTTAGCAGGGCCCACAGCTGCCATGACGGTAAGTCGTGTACCTGGGCGAATAGCAGGGGTAGGAGTACCTGCCACCCAGGGAGGCACCGGACCCAAAGGAGCTCTGGGCATCCAGAGAGCTCCCGTAGCCAAAGGAGCTGCATATCTCCAGCGGGGCTGAGGTGCCCACAAAGCTCTCCTGAGGGCAGGAGCTGAGGATGGGGCCCGGGAAGACGATGGCCACAGGCGGTGGGTAGACCACAGCACGGGAGTCCCCGCAGGAGGTGACGCAGGGCTGGCTCCAGGCGTTTGCATATGGCGCGGGGCAGCTCACGTCGCAGGGCGAGTAGCTGCTGTAGTTGCAGACCTGTCTGTAGGAAGACATCTTTCTGGCTGGAAGTAAGGCTGAAACACACAGGGTGGGGAGAGCATGGGTCAAGGGCGACAGTGCAGGTGCGTTTGCAAAGAAGAGGAGCCCTCATTTATTCAAACCATACAATATTCAGAAAGTTACTCTTCTATAGCTAAATATAAAGTGTGATTGCAATTCGTCTGCAGAAATAATGAAGAGTAGATAACCTGTTAGAAGTCAGCAAATCCTCATTAAGCACTGATGGGGATTAACCTAGCAATATTTATTTAAAACTGTTCTTAAAACTATTTCTTCATTTGCAAAGTACTCCCAGGCATAGATAAAATCATTAAGCATTCCTTCTCTGAAACATGCATGCATCTCTTGAAGCCCCATGATCTCCATATAAATCCCATACCCTCCAAAGCCTGCCAAGCTGAAAGAAGTTACAGGATCTTTTTTTATGAAAATAACATTCTTCCAATAATAGACAAAGACATATTAAGTGCTCAGACATAAGTACGTTAAAAGTCTTATTAAAGTAGCTTTTAAACTCATAGAACAGATTTAACTGAAGTCAGACTTACTCAGTTCACCACCAAGGAGAAGCCAAGAAGAGTGGTTTGAAGAGGTCTGTGTTCCAAGCACTTTTATACGGTTCCTCAGAGCAGCTCCAGGGGCTGAGCCACACTTCAGGCATGTGGTCCTTCCTAGTTACAAAACAAACTTTCCTGCATTTGTCACGTCAAAGGGTGGAGGAATCTTTGCATATTGTCTGCTCTTAAGCAATTATTAGTTGAAAGGTATCACATCCATGTTGCAGCCTACAGAAATCTTTCATCTCAAAATAGGGGCAGAATTCACCCTTAGTTTCTGTCTGCTCATTGCAGGAATTGACTTCCTTCTTCCACTTGTCCAAGCTTCAAAGCACATAACTCAGATCAGTAGAACGGAGGATTGCTGATTTGACAAAATAGACTTTATTGATTTTGTCGTGCCTGGTGTAAAGGTTTTCAAACCTTTTAATTGCAAGGGGAGATGAAACTTAGAGACCTTTATACCACCCTGGCAAGATACCTTTCTGCTCCCTTTTTATCCCCACTCTCTTTCTCCTCAATAGGTGGGAAAAAAACCAACCCCATAGATCACAGACCTCAGGTTCTTCAGTTATGGTGATCATCCTGTTCACAGCTACAGAGAAGCAGCTCTGTGACATAAGGGCCTTTCTGATATTAACAGTGAGTTTCTACAGCCTATTTTGAAGGGGTGGTGGAGAGAGGGGAAACGGGACTTACGTGCTGCAGAAGTCTTCTTATCCCACTTCATTCCTGGTGAATATATATTGCCCTAGTTAAAAACAATACAAAAAAGGGCAAGGAAATCCTTGCTTAGAAATGCTAGGAAGGAATTAGCTTCATGCATAAGTTACTCCAAAATGTACCGCTTTTAACAACAACTTTGTTCTGAAACATCACGTTGGACCCTTTCAGGCAGCGGATCCTGGTCTAGCTATGTACAGGAGTTTGCAATAAATAAATTTACAACTGGAAAATTGTATCCAGCTCCTCACCTGATGTTACAGACCACAGGTGAAAACAAGTGGTCAAATTCTGGGGGCCTCCTCCACCTGCATATAAATTTGATGATCTTAAAGGATTTATATGTCAAAAATATTGCTTACAGCATTTAGTAATTGGAGAGCTGAATTAGGTTACCCATGATGATTCCCTCTTGACAGCAAAACTCATTTAAGGAACCATGTCCTTGCCCTACCGTGAGCTGTAACCTGCACTCCTGTGGATTTATCAGGCAGGATGGAAATGCTCTGTTTTCTTTGCTATTTATTATGAACAGAGACATTACCCTGGTCTTGCTCCTGAACCTACTAGGGAAACTACAACATGGAAAACAGAAAATAACATCAAGTCTAGACCCAGGGCAAGGTGAAGATGTCCCGGTTAAGGCACAGTGGTCTGGAGCAGATTTCCAGCGTAACCTTTGCCAAGAATTTGGGGAGAGGTTTTTAGATGCCCTCGTTTTCCTGCATGTGTTGGGGCAAGGACAACCCGCCCTCTGCCCTCGCTGCAGGAGGCTCTCCCCAGTGGGGATAGTAATCCTTTCTTTCACCATACCTAAAACTAGTTGGTTTCGTTTATTGGTTCCTGACAGCAGTGACTGTCTGAGCTCTCTGTTTTTGTGGTATCTGGGCATCAACCTCATTTACATAAGCTAAGTGATAATAGAATCATAATTATAAATAATAACACTAACAAGTACAAGACATGCCCGAGATCGCCTCCCAGAGGCTCACTTAATTGCCAAGAGATGTTTGGTAAATTATTTGGCCTCTGTCTTAATCATCTCTTCTAGAAATCATGAGTAGTAATTTCCCATTTCATGCGGGTGTTACACAGGCTTGCACAGAGCAGTATTCTACCTGCTGGGAAAAATGCTTAATATAGCACAAAACTGCAAAAGGGAAAGGTTAACTTGGAGGCAGAAGAAATCAGATGAAAATCTGGCTGTGGTGTGCACCCAAAGTATGCGGTAATCCATGAGATCAGTTTAAATGAAATGAGTTTCATGGGCAAAACCCCAAGCCCCCAGGATCTGTGAGACCTGGAAGGCAGTAGCAGGGAGTCCTCGCGCTGGACTCTCCAAGTCTTGCAACAATCTCCTTGGTCCTGTGGAACACCTCTGGAATTAAATCCTTAAAAAGCCAGATGGATGATAGTCAAGGTTGCCGATGCAACACCAATGGTCATCTGAGGCAGGGCGAACTCTGAAAGGCATGATGGAAGAACGAGGGATGGTGAAGGATGTCTATAAGCTGGACATCACAATTTTTTTTTCTTTCTGTGTTTACAAGGCAGATACTACCCTATGGAAATGACTATGAAAAGTGACCATCTGCAAGTCTTTAAGACGCACACTGTATAGTACATACCCATGCTGCCATGACACTTGAAGGTCTGAGGAGCATGCAGGGCCAAGTTGCAGTTCCTGCTGCCAGAGTGAGCACAGTAGAGTGGCAGAGCAGTGGGGTATGGGAAATAATAAACCTGTATTTTCTGGTTTCTAGCACATGCCTCGTGGGCTCAGCATCTTTAGGAGGGCAGGTCTACACCAGGCAGAGGTCTCCTGAGCTAGGAGTCACCAGTTGCCCTTCTAAAAGGAAAGCAATGATCAGATGGTGCCTGACCTGTGCTGAATCATTATCTTCTTTTCTTCATCCTCACCCAATAGTCATCTTCCTCCTCAGAATCTGGAAATGTTCTCAGTCTATGGAGCCCTTTTTAACTCCTTCCCTGGAAATCACATTTGCTTTGTGATCACGCCAGTTTAGTTGCTGCCCATTTTAATACTCCCATCCTTATTTCTCAATCTTAGCCTTTTCTTTTTATATCTCAAGAGAATGCAAAATCCTTGATTTTTTACTGCTTTATACACAACCACTCATTTGTACAACACCCAAAAGAATTGGGTAATTTTTATTGTTGATTTCTTGATGGAATTATTAAAAGACTGAGGCTAAATAATGCACTCGGCCACACTTGTTGATTCAGTGGGAGAGCTGGGAGGAGCAATCAGCACACCAAGTCCTCATTCTTCCATCTCTTGCACTGTGACACTGAGTCAAGGACCATCGTTTGGAGAACTGTAAGAAACAAAATAGGAGATTGTCCAGCTCCAAGGCACTGACAACCTAAATATACATCTCCAAGACATAATGGGAAGAAAAAGTCCTGTCTACACAACACAGAAGAAAAGCTCATTTACAGGAAATTAAGGCTGTGCAGTCAGTACCCTTGAACATAACTGACACAGAATTTCTGGCATTTCTCAGTCCAGAAAAATAATAGGACAGGGACATGGTGGCTAACACAAGTTGCTGAGATTTAACCATATTATTTCTGCACTTCTGTTTCCAAATACGGTAAGCAATGCATGTTGATGTATGAAATCTTTAGGATTAGTAAAGGGTATTCCCTAAGTCAAGGCTGATCATCATGACAATGCTTCTGCCTTGGTTCTAAAGCCAGTTACATCAGCTGAAAGCTGGATATTAATTTCTGTGTTTCATATGTAAAAGTTAAGACCTGTCATTAAACAGGGCACAATCTAGCACCCTATTTTGCAGTTGTAGCTAACAGTCCAATGCTGAAGATGGACTTTGAATTTAAAAAGGATTTACAATTACTGCTTCCAAAACTCAAATTTTCTTTCTCTGTAAATGAATTGCTAGAAAAAGCAAAAAAGTTAAACTGAAATAGTAATAGAAGGATCAGACTACTGTGGCTTTGGACAAAGGTCTGAGACCTCGATGTCCAGCTCTGACTTAGTATTTGTAACCCTGTGAAAAACAAGCAAACACCAACTCATATAGAGATATTGGTTAAGTTATGACAGCAACATAATTTGAAAAATTAATTTGCAGATTCATAGCGAAGTAAATCTTGATCTCCCTCTGTCCCTAATAAAGTCAGAGTTATAACAAAGATGGAAATCCCCCCCCCTGTTTGACATGTAAGAAGTCTACAGGCTGTGAAGTAGATGGAAAACCATCCGAGGTCGAGTTTCTTAGTTACGAGAAACAGTATGTGCAACAATTACCTTGATTGAGTGACATAAGCAAAAAAGTGTATTTGAGGGACAACGAGTACAAAGGAGGACAAGAATGGTTCACTTCCCCCAGGGCAAACTGAGAAACTGTGTAAAAGAACATGTAGCCCAGAGTCTTCAAACCACTTCTCTTGAGTCTCATTTCTCTTCTGCTGTTCAACCAAGTAAGTCATTGTGCTGGTTTTGGCTGGGACAGAGTTAATTTTCTTCAGAGTAGCTGGTACGGGGCTATGGGTTGGCGTTGTGCTGAAAAGAGTGTTGATACTACTGGGATGTTTTTGTTGTTGCTGAGCAGTGCTTACACAGAGTCAAGGCCGTTTCTGCTTCTCACACTGCCCTGGCAACGAGTAGGCTGGGGGTGCACAAGCCGCTGGGAGGGGACACAGCTGACCCCAGCAGACCAAGGGGATTTTCCGTACCATATGATGTCATGCCCAGCAATAGAAAGCTGGGGGAAGAAGAAGGAAGGGGGGCACGTTTGGAGTGATGGCGTTTGTCTTCCCAAGCAACCGTTACACGTGATGGAGCCCTGCTTTCCTGGAGATGGCTGAACAGCTGCCGCCGATGGGAAGGAGCGAATGAATTCCTTATTTTGCTTGGCTTGCGTGCGCGGCTCTTGCTCTACTTCCTAGAGTGTCTTTATCTCAACCCAGGAGTTTTCTCACTTTTACCCCTCCGATTCTCTCCCCCATCCCACCCACCGGGGGGGAGTGCGCGAGCTGCTCCGTGGTGTTCACTCGCCAGCTGGGGTTGAACCACGACAGTCATGTTCTTTGCAGGGCAGGGGAGGGCTTGAACTAACACGTCAGTTCAATTTACTTCTAAAGAAATTCAGATAAGGAGTGTTGTAAGAACTATTTCAAGATATGAAACAGTAATAGGAAATAGACAAAATGCATTTTACTCTATTTACACTTTCTCACCTTTAATTCTGAACAGATTTACCTGTGGCACTTGCTCTCTGAATGTGCTCCTTCGCTGCCACTGGTTTGAATAAATGAGGGCTCCCTTTTTCAAACGCACCTGCACTGTCGCCCTTGACCCATGCTCTCCCCACCCTGTGTGTTTCAGCCTTACTTCCAGCCAGAAAGATGTCTTCCTACAGACAGGTCTGCAACTACAGCAGCTACTCACCCTGCGACGTGAGCTGCCCTGCGCCATATGCAAACGCCTGGAGCCAGCCCTGCGTCACCTCCTGCGGGGACTCCCGTGCCGTGGTCTACCCACCGCCTGTGGCCATCGTCTTCCTGGGCCCCATCCTCAGCTCCTGCCCTCAGGAGAGCTTTGTGGGCACCTCAGCCCCACTGGAGATATGCAGCTCCTTTGGCTACGGGAGCTCTCTGGATGCCCAGAGCTCCTTTGGGTCCGGTGCCTCCCTGGGTGGCAGGTACTCCTACCCCTGCTATTCCCGCAGCTGTGGGATATACTGCCCTGCTAAGCCCTGCAAGGTTTCCCTGGATGGCAAGACCCAGCAGGAACAAGAGTAGTCCGCAACCTGTGAGTGAGGGGAAGGGCATGGCTTTCAGAGGGGCAGCGAGAGTCCTCAGGAGCTGGGCACACTGAGCCACCCTGAGAAACAAGCCCAGACACTATATTTCCCATCTGTATTAGATTTCTGCTCACGATGTTCTGGCTCTGTGCCTAATCCCATTTTACTTTGCTTTCGTGTAAATTTAACTTAATTCCTCTGTATTGTTCCCTGCAGTATTGCTGAGTTCTGATAAATCCCATTTGTCAGTTCCAATAAAATCCTTTCTGCATCACAATATCATGTTTTCTGTTTTTATTTGTGCGGTTTCTAAATCTATAGCCCACTGATGCTAAAATAATCCTCAGTCACTAGTCTCTTACATTAATTAAGGTGTTAAAAGGAAATCCCAGACCTTGATACAGATCCTAGAAGTTTCATAGCCATGGATGTTGTACAAGTACTATGTTTTTGCTGTGTTTGATAGCCTTGGGATCCAAAAGAAAATCAGATGCAGGCACGTACACGGTGAACACTACCTTGGCCCCCTATTTCCTGCATTCTCATGGAATAAATGCAACTGTCCCTGTGAGCATGGTGAGCCTCAATATCTCACAAGCAAGTGAGGCATCTGTGGAGCCCTTCCTTAGCCCTCCTGGCAACAGTTACATCCAAGCCACCATACCGTTTCTCCCAGCACATGCCAGAAGGACACGGGAAAGGAAAGGAAATGAGGGTCAGGCACAGCTACTAAAAAATCAGGGGCAAGGGGAGCCTGGAAGGGATGGGCATACTTCAGGATTCAGTGTACAGCAAAAGGATCTCTATTCACTCCTTGCCACAACAAGCTCACAGAGGCGTTTTCCCCTGAACAAAGAAATAAATGCATCCTGAGACAGTAAGCCTGATGAGGATTACTGACTACTTCTTCTCCCGAAATGACAGTCAAAATCTCTGATGGTCTGACTTGTGCAGTCTTGAAAACGCTAAGTTTTCCACATGCCGAAGTGCATGAACTCCTGGCATAGCCGGGCTTAACTAACCACGTTATTGCCATGCTTATCAGCCAAGACAAAATTGCAAGCTGCAGCAGGCTGCAGCCTTGTTTTAAGGGGTCAGCACACAATATGGCCTCAGAGACCCAAGACAGCAATGCCGAGCGTAGTGCGCTGCACAGATCATTGATACAGTGGTAGAATTCCAGCATCTTCTCCAACCTCTCAAACAGAGGTTTGTCAGACTTATTGACCCCTCTACATCCTATCCCATGGGCGATGTTTGTCCACCTCCTAAAAGTCCTGGAGTACACGGGTCCAAACACACCCAGGGCGCTATCCTGGGGTATACCTGCCATTGGGATGGGGAGCAAAACATAGGCAAGTGGGATGCACTTCTGTGTCTTTCAGACACCAGCCACGGAGCGAATCCCACTGGGAAGTGCTCTGAGCAGTCTCGCTGGGACCTCGCCCTGCACAAAGCCAGCAGCCGGGCGGGTGCAGGTGTGGCTTCCTCCGGCTGGAGACTACGTGGTTAGGAATGCAGCTCTCACTTTAAAAGACAGCATTTTCACAACACCCCTGAGGTCTGGGTTGTTGTTACAGGAAAGACAATTGAGACATCAGGGCAAAGTGTTTGTCTTTGTATCAGTTTGATTCAGAGGAAGAGCTGGGAAGGAAAATACAGGTGTGCCTATTCCTGCCATTGTTACAGTTAGAATTTGGGTGGGGTTTACTTTCATGAGCAGGCCCTGCCCTCCCAGGCCAGAGGAAAGACAGAAAACCTGTCTCCGTCTGGAAGAAATAAAATAAACATGGAAGGAAAAATAGTGGGTCATACAATTTTACAGAAGGGTCACAAAGGGCAAGGAGAAGCTACTGATGCAGCCAAGCATCGCATGCACCAGGCCTCACTCATGGGAGATGATCTATCATGATTAGGATAGATGACTTAAGAGAGCAAGAAATCCTTTCAGGATGAAGCCAGAAGTAAGAAAAGAGCAAAGACGACCATTAAAAATCCCAGCAGTCTGTGCCTCCATCACCTCCCTGCCTTGTGCTAATTCTATTTTTGTTTTGTTCTTCGCTGTTTATTATTCTACCTTGCATTTCCTTCAAATATTTTGATGAAATCAGTGAGAGAGATAAACACACGGGGATGAAGAAAAATAAACAGAGAACATGGGGGTTTTGTGCAGGGATATCTGTTTTCATCCTGCCAGCCCACACCACCACAGCTCAGTAGAGGGCAGGGACAGGACCGTGGCCACTGGCTCCCCGCTTAGATTTACTCAGTGCAGCTGAACCACTCTGGCACTTTGAAGATGTAAATAATATTTCCTGCTGTGTAATCCTTAGCCATCTTTCCATGAAACCTCTGGAGAAATAGCACTTAGATGCACATTTTGATACAATTTTCCTTGTTCATCTCTCAGTGTCAGCTAAAGATCTGCAAGTGGAGCTGTTACAGGTCTATGGCATGGATCAGACATCTCATCTCTGGTGCCTCTGACATTTTGTTTTTTCCCCAGACAGACCCTAAATGGTTACAAACCACCTATGGCCACCTAACACCCCTGAATTTCCTCTGATTCTTCTGACCAGAGTATGGATTTTAAGTAAAAGGTTAAACAAAAAGTCTGGTGATGTTACATTTCAAAATGGCCTTATAGAAATCCTTCCTTCTCTAGACATGCAGAAAATCCAGGGGTGGTGCGAGTTGTCAGTCAGCTGGTAAAGTCTGCTGAGGATACTCACAACCTTATACCAAACCTGAACGTGTAAAACTAAGGTCACCTACAGCAAAATGCTTTCAGGTTTAGGAATTATGAAACTATTTAAAGATTACGCATAAAGATTGACCCATGTGAAAATAAGAGCAACAGGGTACCCTAAGCAATCTTCCGCTGTCATAGAAGTCCCTGCCTAATAATTTATAAACACATTTTCACGGACTGTTTCAAGTTGAAGAGGTAGAAAAGGCTTCTCTGGAGATAGACTCATGTCAAACTCTTACAAGAATCATGGTTTTAGCAGAATATGCACTAAACAATTAAAGCTGCTCTTCTATCTGCATTTCAATACTCAGAAAACTATTGAGTAAATTTAATCTTAGCCAGGTTAACAGGGATCATATAACAAGAGCAGTGTCCGGAAAGAGATTTGACAATTGAGCGGTATTTTCCACTTTCTTAAGCTCCTCATGTACAGGAAACAGCCTTGCTCATGAGGACCTGCTGTTCTACCAACTGATATTTGTTGCATATTCAGCTCATTTTGATGATGCAAAACATTTTCTGACTTATCCTAATTACTGTGGTGTTCCCTGCTTCATCATGTTGTCACACATCATGTTACTACATCTCATGGTTTGTTTCCTTTCAAAACTTCAATGGCCAGGTCCTTCCTGGTATCAATCCACTCCCTTTGCTGGTTTTGGGTGGGAATGAATCAAGCTCCTTTTTTGTGATTGTTTGACTTTTACATCCTTCTCCATCTTAAGTAGTATTAGGCACCTGGCTTCATGGTCCGTGATGCCACAATAATGTCCAATGTAATTTATTGCTGTAATTCATTACTTGCTGAGAGTCTGTGAGCTGAATCCTTCGCATCCCCCTAGATAACTGGCCGCTGTCAATCTGACTGATTCAAGGAGTCGAGCCCTGATGGCCATCAGGTCACCGCTACTTAAAGTCTTGCCCTGGAGAATCCTGTTAGAAGGTAGTGATAATAAACAAAAAGAGATGGAGCTTCCCCTCTCCATATGTGTCTCCTGTACTGTGCGGGTTACAGGGAAAGTTGAGGGCTAAAGCATTTATTGGTTTCTCAGGATCACTGAGATCTTTCTTGAAGACATCTTCCAGAAAGATCATTGATTCTTCTCACTCAATTTGAGACATCTTGAACAAATTCTGATTCCCTCCTGAAAAGTGCTCTGTGCCACTGGCTTCCGAAAACAAGGCTGCCTGTGGCCAAGAATACAGATATTGCCCAGTTCTGAAAACATTAATATTGAGTCTTGGAGTGAAGACATGCACTGGTGTCGTGGTTTAACCTCAGTCAGCAACTGAGCACCACACAGCCGCTTGCTCACTTCCCCCCCCACCCCTGGTGGGGGGGGGAGAGAATTGGAAGAGTAGAAGTGAGAAAAACTCGTGGGTTGAGATAAAAAGAGTTTAATAATTGAAATAAAATAATAACAACAATAATGTAATAAAAATAATAATAATATACAAAACAAGTGATGCACAATGCAATTGCTCACCACTCGCCGACCGATGCCCAGCCAGTCCCCGAGCAGCGGCCCCCCCGGCCAGCTTTCCCCAGTTTATGTACTGAGCATGATGTCCCATGGTATGGAATGTCCCTCTGGCCAGTTGGGGTCAGCTGTCCTGGCTGTGCCCCCTCCCAGCTCCTTGTGCACCTCCAGCCTTCTCAGTTGGTAGAGCACGGGAAGCTGAAAAGCCCTTGACTAGTGTAAGCACTGCTCAGCAACAACTAAAACATCGGTGCGTTATCAACTTTGTTCTCATCCTAAATCCAAAACACAGCAGTGTACCAGCTACTAGGAAGGAAATTAACTCTATCCCTGCCGAAACCAGGACAACTGGAGAGGCAGCTAGATGCAAAGTTACTGAGTTGGAGTGTTTTAGGAAAACATTGTTGAAGTCATTACAGAGAGAATAATATAAACTGAGACCAGCTAAATTCAGTGGTGTTACATTCAGTTAGAGGAGATGAGGGTCTGGCACCTAAGTTTGGAAAGAAGTTTGTCCCAGAGTACACACAGAACTAACTGTAAAGCAAAGATGAGAAAAAAAAAAGAAGGTGAATAAAGAGCAGCTCTTAGAGTCTGAGTGAAGTCTCTCTTCAGACCATAAATTGCCCTTTGCTTTGGGTGTTGAGGTGACAAGATCTGTACAAGAAGTGCATACAAGTCTGGAGTGCGGTTTAAAGTCAGCAGCATTTCTACTATGCATTAACTAAATGCTCATTTTCTGCCTTACAGTGAATTGCACAGATTTGCTGGCTTTGTCGGTGCCAGCACATCAGACCCTGACTGAGCAGCTGAAGTGGGGACATGAAGCAGGCAAAATAAGTAGCCTCACACCCTGGAGCTTCAAGGTTAATATTTACAGTCTGTCCCCCATCTCTGAGTGGATTTTAAAATGTAAGAGAGATAAAATACAATACAGTTGTCAACCCGATGGTTTTAACTTAACTGAACTACCTCTCATTACTGCAGAAGGGTAAAGCCTGGGGATTGTTTCAGAGAGGCTGAAATCTGATTAATCTGAATGTGATCAAATAGTTTAGAGAGGGATGACGTAGTAAGGTGTAAAGGAAAGCTGGGGATTGCCTAATAACTGCAAACAGTGGGCAAAATGATTATATGCTGTGAGGAGTTAATGTGTAATCGCTTCTGTTTTGAATCTAATCAAACATCATGTGCAAAGGGTGTCTCAGATCCTCCAGGCTATCCGAGCAGCAGTATAAAAGCACGTGCTGCTCACATGTCTCCCAACAGCTTCTCCTGACTTCTCCTCTGGGACTTAAGTAAGTTTTTAATTCTTTGTGCCTTTGATACCCTCTTTTAGTGATAGCTCTGAATCCTACATGTCTGTCTGTCATGGCACTAACAGGGCCAGTCTCTCTGTAAAAGCAGCTCACTGATCCTGCAGAGAATTTGGGGCTGGCATTATCCAGCTTCTTGAGGGACTACTGCAGTCCTTGCTAAGTGCTTCAAGGATTCGCGACTTTTAGTTCCTAAAGCTAGTATAGAAATGAGCTGCAGCCTTATCTTGGCTTTAGTAGAAGGTGAAGCTCAGTTTTGAAACCCTGTGTGACAGGTGGTCCTAAATTTTATTGTCGTAATGCTTATTATTTTTAATTTGGAATTACCTCACCACCTCACTAGCTTGATAAAGGGATCCAATTTTAATGAAACCTAGGTCGTGCCTTTAAGTATTCCTGAGTTGAACTCGTATATGAACATGTACTTCCCTTGCTGTACAACCAACAATTTATCAAAGGTTTACAAGTTGGTAGTCCTAAGATACTGACTGCTGGAATTGGGTAGATATAACCAGGGGAACAACCACTTCAGGTGTGTCCATAAATCCTGTCCTACAGGTTAACTACTGAGAAAAGGGGGGTGGGCGAGATGGCCATTGGTCTCATGAAGCACAGAAATGTTTGTGCTCCTTTACAAGAGAACACAACTGAAGCAAGCACTGCTTAATATGGAGCCCTTTAGGATATGTTCTGGCACATTATGTATAGACATGTCAAAAGTGTAGGTTGTTTGGTGTACACAGGAAGGTTAGGAAGAGTTGCGAGTCTGGCAAGGACAGAAGATAAATGTAACTCAAACAGTGTGACTAAAAGGTGGAAGAGAGAGCCAGGAACTATGAAGTGACATCATCTCTGTTCAGGAAGCTACTCAAGTGGGTAGCTTCCTCATCAAACATGCCTGAGTGCCCGAACATAAATCTCTGACTACCATTTAATTGCTTTACACAGTCTCTTCTGCCTTTGTGTTTCAGATCCACTTCCACTACAGAACAATGTCCTCCTACAGACAGCTGTGCAGCTACCAGTGCTCCACGCCGTGCGAGGTGGCCTGCCCACAGCCCATCGCCAACGCCTGGAATGAAGCCTGTGTCACATCATGCGGTGACTCCAGGGCAGTGATCTACCCGCCCCCCGTTGTCATCACTTTTCCTGGGCCAATTCTCAGCTCCTGCCCTCAGGAAAGTGTAGTGGGATCCTCAGCACCAGCTGCCATTGGGAGCTCACTTGGCTATGGGGGATCTTATGGCTACAGAGGCTCTTTTGCCTATGGGGGATCACAGGAAAGCAAGTTCTCATACCCTTATTGTTCTCAGAGGTTCAGTGGTTATCGCTTTAGAAGGTGTGAGCCCTGCCAAACCCAGCAGGAGTATACTTGCACCAAAAGCAGTCAGGATACTGAATGCAAGATCCAAACTCAAGAGTAAGATGGGTTTAAAGATGCTGGCATAAAAGGGCTGATTCTTGCTAACACTTTACATTGTATTTGTGCTTGTATCTGCTTAAGTACTTCTTTCTTAGCTATTAATGTGTTCTGGTCCAAATTTTCAAATGCATTAATACTCCTTCTACATTCAACTTAGTAACATTATACAAGAAGCATAACAGAAAAGTTTGTATACTGTGATTTCTCCCACTTGACACTGCCTGATGTCAATCAAGAGTTATGTTAATGGATGAAAACTGGACTGCATCATCAAACATACAGCTACAGAAGAAAAGAACACTGTGCTTGAAATGAAGCTCCCTGAAACAAGAAACCTCACTTGTAAAAGCCTCAAACTCCTTATTTTCTGTATGACCATGTTTTGCTTTGGTAAACTTTCCTCCTCTATCACCCATTAAAAAATCATGCTGCATCATAATTTTGGCATTCTAGTTTTGCTTTCTGTCTGTTTTTATGAAATAACACAATTGAGAGAACCTCCTGTGTGACGTGTTGGTGCTTCCATCCTAGTTAAGACCTGTAGCGAGAGGAGAGCGAAGACCTTAACCGATCAAAACCACCCCATTACTCCTCTGCTCAGCAATGAGTTCTCCCATGTTCCATGCCTGCTTTAGACCTTGTACTGCACCAGTTTGCACAGCTAGAAAATTACTGGAGACAGAAAACAATACAGGGAATGGAAGGGAGGCTTACCGTTATTTTATGCCCGGACACATGCATGCAGGAAGTATAACAAGAGAGTGTAGGACACTTACTGGAAAGTCACAGCTAGCCAAGCACGCCCGCAACAGCAAACAGCACAGGTAACATCCAGCTGTCTGTGGAAAGACATAGTTGGCTGTATCTTCATTGCATAGCTAATCCTCCCTATTTACTTGCACTTAAACCACTATACGATAGTCCAGATCTGGAATTCCAGTGAGGTGCTGAGAAGAAAGGCTAGGTGCTATGCAGTACTCTGCTAAATAGGATTAATGTAACACTGAGCAACAGCTGAGGGGCTACTTGGCTAGTTGCTCTGTTTACCTCAAAGCAATTTTTTTGCTTCCAGCTGGTCCCTGAGCACTGCTGGATCACTGCTCCCTATTTGTTGAGAAGTCTCTATATCTACTTTCCTTTATTGCCACCTTCTTCTGGTCATCTAAGTTGGTCTTTGAAACGTGACTCTGCTGACCTTCCTTAGGCTCCAATTTCTGCTTCCCTGTTTCTTAGAATTCTGCCAGGAGGCTCCTTTACTTTGCACAGTAAGAAGAAGTTAAGCTAGCAAAAGATACCTGCTCTTGGGCATTTATGATCCCAGCTGAGGCAGTGTCGTGGTTTAATCTCAGTCGGCAACTAAGCACCACGCAGCCGCTTGCTCACTCCCCCCCACCCGGTGGGATGGAGGAGAGAATTGGAAGAGTAGAAGTGAGAAAAACTCGTGGGTTGAGATAAAAGCAGTTTAATAATTGAAATAAAATGATAATAGTAATAATATGATAATAATAATAAGACACAAAGCAAATGATGCACAGTGCAATTGCTCACCACCCGCCGACCGATGCCCAGCCAGTCCCCGAGCAGTGGCCCCCCCGGCCAGCTTTCCCCAGTTTATGTACTGAGCATGATGTCCCATGGTATGGAATGTCCCTTTGGCCAGTTTGGCTGTGCCCCCTCCCAGCTTCTTGTGCACCTCCAGCCTTCTCAGTCGGTAGAGCATGGAAAACTAAAAAGTCCTTGGCTAGTGTAAGCATTACCTAGCAACAACTAAAACATCAGTGTGTTATCAACATTGTTCTCATCCTAAATCCAAAACACTGTACCAGCTACTAGGAAGGAAATTAACTCTATCCCTGCCGAAACCAGGACAGGCAGTTTTATGATCTCGGAAAGCTAGATATGAAAGTACAGAGTAGGGAAGTGGATTCAAGTTTCCTGTATCTCAGACTGGGGTTTCATCACTAGCTAATTTTCTGTCTCTGAATGTCCCTTGGAAGTTCCCTCTGCTGCTGTGCACTGTCTAATATTCTCTTTTTACTTCTCCATGTTATATAGAATTATAGCATAATCTAGTATTCCTTTTTTATTTCTTTATGGTATATGAAATTACAATAGTTCCAGAAACAACCCATGGAAAGGCAGGGGAAGTAGGGATAAGCTATTAGAATAATTTTGGAGTGGCTATTCAGTACTTCACACTGGTCTTGAAAATTTTATCTAAGGGTTGGGCAGTTGTCTCACACCTGGTTCCTTGTAAAGATTAAATCAGGCACACGGGCAAGCTCTGCATGTTGTAAGCAGAGTTTCCTGATGAATGAATCCATAGGCATTATATAAAGAGTGTCTGAAAGAGCGTTACACTCATCTACAGATCTCTACGATAAGGGGATGGTTTGATTCAATTGTTTTGCAGAGGTTACATTACCCCAAAACAGAGAAGAAAGCAAACAGTTGAATGTTATTTGGATGCAATTATAAGTGTTTATTGGGAGCAAAAAGTGTACATTTTAAGCAAAGTAAAGGAAAAATAGAAGATAGACTTCAGTGTTTTAAAAAGGGCCAACTTAATAGTCTGCATCAAACTGATTTATTTTCAGCACAGTGTTCTTCTTTCTTCATTCAAGTTTCAGATGGACTGGACAAAACGCCATGCAAGGTGACATCTATGGATCTTTCCTATTAGACACATGGATATCAAAATAAAAAACTACCAAAGAAAAAAATGCATGGCCCCAAACAAGTAAAATCATGCATGGAACAGTTTTCAGTGATACTAGAGTTTTAGTGCTCTAACAGTGAGAAACAGATTTTGCATAATCAGTAGTTTGTTTCTAAGAATGGAAAAGACACTTTTTGAGAAAACTGACATTAAAAGCAAACAGAGCATGAGAAGGACAAGCAGAAAAGCAGTTCCCATGGGTGCTGAGCAGCACCCATATGTTCCCACTGCTTCAGAGAGCCGTGTTCCTCAGCTCAGCTGCATGTCCAGGTCTTGCCGTCAGTTCCTCCGCTGTTTCTCTTGCCTTCCACACCTTCTGCCATGCTTAGCATGGCCCACAGCCCCCGTAGCGCTGGCTCCAGACCTGGCTGGAGGACGACAAGGAGCCCCCATAGACAAGGGAGCCCTGCAGGCCCCTGGGGCGGCCCAGCCCCAGCGGGGCTGAGGTGCCCACAAAGCTCTCCTGAGGGCAGGAGCTGAGGATGGGGCCCGGGAAGGTGATGACCACGGGCGGTGGGTAGACCACGGCACGGGAGTCCCCGCAGGAGGTGACGCAGGGCTGGTTGCAGGCATTGGCGATGGGCTGCGGGCAGGCTATCTCGCAGGGTGGGTAGCAGCGGGAGCTGAGCTGCTGGCTGGAGGAGGACATCCTTCGGGCAGGGAGGTGAACCTGAAATACACCAGGCAGCCTGATTCAACTCACTGCTCACGAGCCACCGCACAGACCACCCTGCTCTGCCTCGCCGGCAGCAGGGAGGGCTCAGGGTGTGCCATATGGAGTTGCTCTGCTAAGGCTCGGGTGTTTTTCTCTCTCTTTCTCTTCCCCCTTCCCTGCCCTCCTTCCTCCCTCCCCGGCAGCTCCTCTGCGCTCTCCCAGGCTCTCCACACGCTGAGCACTGCCCAAGCCAGCTGAGAAGCTGTGCCCATGTGCAGCAGTCAGTTCACCCTGAGCTGAAGAGTAAAAGCACCTGGACTGAGTCCCGTCTTGGCTGAACGCCTCTGACCTGTTGTAGCAGCTGCCGTGAAGCTTGGACAGATCCACAGCTGCCCTGTTTGCCAGTGAGAATATCAAGGAAAAAGGTCTTCATGCAAAGCTAGGTACCGATACCGTTGCAGTTCAGACTGCATATGCAGGAGTTGGTTAAAAAGAACACAAACCCACTGTAGCTAAAGATAAAAGAGATAATGAAGGGATCAGACTTACTCAGATCAATGAAGAGAAGAAGCAAGGACCTGTGATATGAGGACTCCTGAGCCAGAAGCCCTTATATACCACCTCCTGGATTGCCTGGGGATGTTGAGACATCCTCTGTGTTTCAGGTTTATTTTGTTACAAAACATGACAATGCATGTCACTCCCCAGGCTTCTATGATTGTTTTATTCATCTTTGGACAATTATCAGTTTCTTCCAACACCCTCTTGTTTCTTCCTTAAACTTTTTGAAGCAGTTTCACTTCCTGCAGCATTTTGCTGACTTTACCAATGTGACAAAAATGTTGGAAAACTACCTTATTTATGCAATTGCTCCACATAGCCAGTATTTTTCAAGCACTCCTCAGTATCACAAGTAGTGCAATGCACTGTGGGCTGATTTTCTTCTCTAAATCCCTGCTGATATTGAACTGAAGCACTGTAGCACTTATACTTGGAATAAAGATGGGAGATTTATTCCATCTGCCTTGGTCTTCATCCCAGCTACACACTGCAGGTCTGATACAGCACACTAAAGCACAGAGGTGATTTGTTTTGTGAACTCTTGCAGATCTTCTGTATTTTCTTTTGCCTCTGAACAGAAAATCACAACTACACATTCTCTCCCGTGCCCCTCTGAAGCCTTCACACCACGGCCCAGATTTGTGTAGGCTAGCACAGCCTTCTGGCTGTGGCGATATTATGACTCTGTGTCTGATGTGAGGAAAATCCTTCAATAACTACTAAAATAGTGAGGGTTTTTTTTTTTTTACTTGGATGTGAATAGAATAGAGCAAGGCAATCCTTTAAAGTCACACTGGAGAGCCGGATGCTTTATCCTGTGTTACGGGACACCTGAGGTTGGAGTTTAGCTCCATGTGCTTCCTTTTGTTCCCAGGGAGAGACCCTACTGTAAGAGCAGACCCCAGGGGCCATGGCTGAAAGCAGAGGGAGCTGAACACGAAACTCCTAACTCCTACGGGAGATGGTTGCAATGCTGCACCTCGCTTGGGTGTTTGCAGTGTCCTCAGTGATTCAGTGTCTCAACACTGACCTGCACCAGGATGGGAAAGGGATTAAAAGTCTTGCATATTCCTTGATATTCCCAGAGAAAATGTAATAATGGTCCCCAAGAAGGTAACAATATATCCAGAGTTAAAGCATTGTAATGAACATAGAGTATGAAAACAACTTCAGAAACAGAAGCTTCAGTATCTGTAAGAAAAAAAATAATACATAGACATACTGCAAACCTGGGGAAGTCAGCTGAGTGATTTGTAAGAAGGAAGAACCTGGGAGACACTGAGGAAAACCTGGGCTGAGTAATACTTGCTAACAGTGAGGAAACTATTTGCATGAATGAGAAGTTGAGGAACGACGTGTAATCTGTGTGTTTGGGAACTAATTAAGATCTTGTTCATGAGGTGTCATAGACCAGCGGGCAGCCCAAGAAACGGTATAAAAAGGGCTCACAGCAGAGATAGCCTCAGTCAGCTGCTCCTTACTTCTCCTCTTTGGTGTCTTGAGTAAGTTTGACCCCGCTTAATCTTTCTGATTTAAAGCATCGTGCTTGAGCAGGTTTAACTGAATCTTTCAGAAATACTCTGCTTGTCTTGCTTATGCCTCTTTTTCCTTGAAAACACTCTCCTTTCACAGGCTTTGGTAGATGTAGTGGGTTTTGCTGCAAAACCTGGTGACGGGTGATCTCCAGCTTGTTTGCCACAGGTCACTTTGGGGGTGGGCCAGCTTGGGCAGCGCTCAGCATGTGGAAAGCCTGGGAGAGCGCAGAGGAGCTGCCGGGGAGGGAGGAAGGAGGGCAGGGAAGGGGGAAGAGAAAGAGAGAGAAAAACACCCGAGCCTTAGCAGAGCAACTCCATATGGCACACCCTGAGCCCTCCCTGCTGCCGGCGAGGCAGAGCAGGGTGGTCTGTGCGGTGGCTCGTGAGCAGTGAGTTGAATCAGGCTGCCTGGTGTATTTCAGGTTCACCTCCCTGCCCGAAGGATGTCCTCCTCCAGCCAGCAGCTCAGCTCCCGCTGCTACCCACCCTGCGAGATAGCCTGCCCGCAGCCCATCGCCAATGCCTGCAACCAGCCCTGCGTCACCTCCTGCGGGGACTCCCGTGCCGTGGTCTACCCACCGCCCGTGGTCATCACCTTCCCGGGCCCCATCCTCAGCTCCTGCCCTCAGGAGAGCTTTGTGGGCACCTCAGCCCCGCTGGGGCTGGGCCGCCCCAGGGGCCTGCAGGGCTCCCTTGTCTATGGGGGCTCCTTGTCGTCCTCCAGCCAGGTCTGGAGCCAGCGCTACGGGGGCTGTGGGCCATGCTAAGCATGGCAGAAGGTGTGGAAGGCAAGAGAAACAGCGGAGGAACTGACGGCAAGACCTGGACATGCAGCTGAGCTGAGAAGCTCTCCAAAGCCTTGGGCACCCACAACTCCCAGCTAATCCATTGGGACCTATGGGTGCTGCTCAGCACCCATGGGAACTGCCCTTCTGCTTGTCCTTCTTATGCTCTATTTGCTTGTGATGTTGTTGCTGTAAACCTGCACTGGTTTCTCAAAATGTGTGTTTTCCGTTCTGACAGTATGGGTGGGAAATTGGGTCATTTTGTGCTTTAGCCTCTCTGTGTACTGCTTTTCTGGTTTTATGTTCAACCTAGAAGATGTAACACAATTTCTATCAGGGAAGTTGCTTTGCTCTCCCATGTGTTAAGCTTTTGTGCTCAACAAAGCCGTCCTGCATGCTGCAAAGCAGAACTTGGTTGGCAAAATTAGATTTGCCACAGGGAAGAAAGAACACCTTGTGTGAAACACTCATTCCTTGTTGACGAATTGCTTGTGATCAGGTCTGATAAACTGGAAACACTCCTTCAATTTTTTTGGCTTGTTATTAGTGTAAATGCCATTTCTTGTTCCTAATAAAAATCATGCTGCATCCTAATATTAGCATTCTCTTTTTGTTTTATTCCAGCCTTTCTTCACACCTCTCTCCCTTACATCCCTTTATTAGCTGATGATTATAAATGGACCTACATGCACAGGGCCAGGATATGTCCTGTGCAATGCATAATTCCTCCTTCCCAGCAGCTGGAATGAGAATCAACATCTCACACGGTTAATGCCATCATAAAAATGCCTTTGCACTGGGAAGTATGTGTGCATACTGGTCAAAGAATATGTATGCAGAGTGTTGTTGTTAGGGTTAGAATATGCCAAATGTTTAGCATAGATATATTTTTATATTCAAATAAATATATCCACTTCACTTTTGTCCTCACTTTATACCCCTGTTGTCACTGTGCACAAGGAGCTGGCTGAACCTTGCACACTGTGTTTTGAAGAAAATACCAAAGTCACATCTTTGGGACACATGGGAATATAGCCTAGAAATACTTTAATAGCAGACCGCATTAAGATGGCATCCTGTGCCCGATTAGGCTGTTAGGGTTGCATTCTACTTATATCAGACAAAAGAGTCTATTGTTACACAGTCACATCATCAGAATTATACAAACAGCTCTGACATTTAAGGAAGATTTTTAAAAAATCAAAGCCTCCAAGAAAGGAACTGCTGGAAACTGGAGAACCTCTCTGCTCCCAAGGAAGTTGGGGACAGTTTGGTGTCATCTCAGAAAAAAACAACACCCACCCACCCCCAAAAGACACTTTCATCTTGACAGCAATGCTATCTCAGGAAGTCCCAGATATGCATCAGTAATTCTGATCTGGAAATGGCACCACAAGTTTCAAGACAAGTTGAGGGTGTGCCAACACTTCAGCTCAGAGACATGAATTCGCCTCGTCTAGAGGTGTCTGAGGTAACTCTGATTTACTCAGCTTGAGTCACGCTCTCAGCTAAGCCACAAGAGCGCAGTGGAGTCTTGTGTTTTCTCTACGAATATTTATTTTATGGTCCCAGCTAGGTTTTGTGGCCATTCCAGCAACAGAGTTTAATGTGTCCACATTAACAGCAGTCATGCTTTTTGGCTTGAAGTATAGACCAAGGCATGAATATTATTTTTAAGAACTTAAACTGTTCCTCAAACAGAAAGCGCTACTCAACCCCTCCTTGTTGGCAGTTACTCCTTTTTCATTGCATTCTCCTTCTCTCAGATGGCTCATCCACTCGTGTGCTGTTATTTGACTCCTCCTAGGGTGTAGTAGACATGCCAGTACAACCTGGGTGTGCTATTTTACCAGATGAGACAAACTCCACCCACACTGTATGAGATGTACTCTTGGATGGATGACTTCAAAGCCATCCACCGTGGGCTTGGAAGAATTGCACAGAAATACCTGGGCATCCTGAGCAGAGTTTGGATTTCAATTACAAAGTGAAACGAAGGTTGTCCCTTTGCTATTCTTGATTGTGATGTTCACCCAAGCTAGCTAGCCTGGAAGAGTTTTTAGTCACGCTTGTAAAGAAATAATCCAAAATCAATTCATGGAAGATTTTGCAGATACATTTGAATGTCTTTTTTGATTGTGTTACAATAAAATTTTGTGCTTGATATAGATAAAAACATTTTATGCTAATTTAGTAAATGGGTTTGATGATTGTTTGCGTACAATGGATCCACATGTGCCACAGCAGTACTGTGATTTGTCATACGAGGAATCCGTGCAAAGGCAGTCCATATGTCATGCTAACTTTGCTTTTCATAGAGCTATTTGTCTCTGAATATTTTACTATACCATATTTGCACTGGCAAAAATGGCTGTGAATGGTTTGAGTCGGTAAAGCACATGAAACTTCCATTATGTGGGAAAAAACATTAAGATGGACTCCAGACACCACTTTGTGGGTTCATAAAATTACAAAAGCAAAGCATGTGGCTGTAACCCCGAACATCATGAGTCAAAAGAAGCAGTTTGGGGTGCCAGCAGTATTGATACTAGTATGTAGCTCCCTTTGCCCTATCAGGAGGGCAGGATGGTTAGAAGAGGGATGCATCTCCAAGAGTTATGTGATTCATCTGCAGGTATCTGCAGGTATCTGTAGGTATATGTCATCACTGTTGTCACCTGCTTCCAGACAAAGTGAAACCAGGTGTGGTTCGGGCAGGAGGAGCAGACCGGGTGGGTTGTTTCTCCGCAACATCTTCTTCCTTTTGTTTCTATTCCTGTTTCTCATTTATGTGAATCCTTTACCGTAAACTATCAGTATCTTTAAAGGGTGTTTCCGCAGGCATTGCTAGGAAACAACACTGAAGAAAATTCCAAGGCAGCCCCGGAAAACAGGCTTCCTCAACCTTCTTGCATGGGTCACCTGTACAGCATTACACTGTGGTATTGGTAACAGTTACCAAGTGCTGATGGACAAACTGGAATAAAATTAATATTTTAGAACAGAATTCTCAAGGTTACTCAAAACCAGGCAGTCAACTTTAAATTCTGTAGAAGGGGCTGGATTTTAGAGGCAAAGAACTCATCTTCTTGAGGTTAAAAAAGCATTTGTAAATTATGTCAACTTGGGTACACAAAATGGATAGTCACTATTGGAAATAGTTTTATCAGTAAATAGCTGAAGAACTGAAGGCAGGGTACTGGATCTGAGGAAGAAATCTGCTGAAGTAAGCAGCCAATCTTCTGCATCAGCTGAAACTGTACTTTAAGATTCCAGCCCAAGGTTTTCCGAGGGTGATGCATGGCTTCACTCGCTGACCTGTTTCATCCCAAACTATGAATCGTTCATCATTCAGGACCCCTGAGGTCTTCAGCAATGATCCCATGGAGTCCCTGACAATGAAAGCTGGACATGAATTTCTCATTGTCTGAGGCTCCCGTCCCCCATGCCAGGGCTGGATAACAGCAGCTCCCTGCTTATAGGTTACCCCACCTGTACTCTTAAAGCATGAAGTGGGACATGTGCTTTGTGTTTGTTTCTTGGCCAGGAGGACGGGAACAAACGCTTCCCGTTTCCAAACCTACACCTCAATAGGAAGGTGTCTGTGGAGTCTAATGTGCCTCATATTAGAGTCATAGAAATTAATGTGTGTGGGTATGATGGGATAAATTGCACAATGCCCCCTTTACTGGAGCATGACTTCGAAAAGTGGAGTAGTATCTCAGGTATGTCAGCATATTGTTTTCATGGATACTTCAGAGCAATCTTTGCTCTATGAGGCAATCAGAGAAATAGGAAAAAGCAATAAAAGAAAAAAAATGACTCTGCCAGAGTAAT
The DNA here is from genome assembly GCF_965638725.1 of Aptenodytes patagonicus. Taxonomy (NCBI): domain Eukaryota; kingdom Metazoa; phylum Chordata; class Aves; order Sphenisciformes; family Spheniscidae; genus Aptenodytes; species Aptenodytes patagonicus. Next base: position 1,432,378 of record NC_134974.1, read on the forward strand.
GACAAGAACACAATAGTAATCACCATCGCTGAGCAAAATAATTACATTATCTGGGGCAGTTACAGGTGGAGTAAATTTTTGTTTGATAATGCATTAGGACATCATATATGAAGAATGTTTCATATCCTCCTGATTGCCTAAGAAAAGGCATAAAAGCACTCACAGTTCTGGGCTGCTCTACCCATTTCTCCTGACTTGCTCTTTGCTGTGAGAGGGTAAGTCTGAGCCTGATGCTATTGCTATTAATATGTTGCTGTAACAATGCAGGATTTTAGCTGAAACAAAACTGTGATTCTTAGAAACGTGTGAAATGTTTGAAGATTTCTTTCGGAAAGGGCTGTTTCCTGCTTAGTGGCAGGCTGCAAAAAAAGGCAGGAAAAGAGTTTTCAGAGCAGTTGAAAGTCTGGGATATGCAAACTTATTTATAGTGAGATTTAGTGAATTCCTATTTCCTCCAGCTTGACCATCCTGCCTTTATGAATCTGCCTTACTTTGTTCGCATTGAGTTGTAATGGTGACTACCAAGAAAAGTTAACTCTGAGTCTCAGACTGAACTAGGAAGCCACCATTAGCAATAATGTTTTGTCCTGTTCTTTGCAATTATTTCTGAATTAATCTGAAGCCTGTCATGCATTGCATTATGTACTTGTTATGGTCAGGACTTTATTCCTTTTCTGTATTCCTAGCCTTTCATTTTGTGGGGTTTAGTAAGGCGGGAGAGATATCAAGAGGAGTTGCAAATCGATTTTTATGAGTGATTAAGTGATCTTATGATTAAAGAAAAGGACTCCACAAAATTACACACAGTTCCTAGTTCTGCCAGTCATCTGTCACCTCGGTCATCTTTAGCAGGTCAGCTGGGACCACGGTCACAGGAGTCCTAGTTATACTGGAAACCTCACTGATACTGCGTTCCCACCCAAATGTGGGATATTCTGCCAAGCAAATTCTCTTTATGAGCTCTTCAGGGATGTGGCTGCTGCTCATTTTATCTTTGTACCGAACGTGCAGGGGAGCCCCGGTGCCAGCTGTAGCATCTGAAAGATTGGGGAATAACACTGTCGTTAACAACCAGGCTTGCCTGAATTGTAACTCCATCTCTGCTGTTACCTCACCAAATGGCTCTGGGCAATGCATTCACTTCTCAGCCTCAGTTACCTCTTCCTTAAAGCTGGAATAACAATGACTTGCCTCATAGAGTTGTAATGATTACAGGTAGTGCAGAACCAGCACAGGATGTTACTACATACGTGCTAGCCAGTGTTTCTGTTCTTTTCTGCAGTTATTTATAAAAGAAATGATCAAGTGTCAGAGTAAGTCAGATTCAAAAAGGAATGGTGGAAAGAAGAAATGGAAAAGGATAGACAGATAGCTCGAGTTCAAATACACAATTTCTTTGACTGTTAATGATGTTTTTATGTATCAAATTGGCTCCATAATTAAGAGCCAAAAGAAATGGAGATTGTTCTGAGGGAGAAGAGGAGGGCATGAGAAGATGAGAAAAGGGACATGGCTGCTGAGACAAAACTGAAATCTCCACCCTCCTTCTGGTCTTCTTGCTATCTCTTATTCTTTCTCTTCCAAGCACAATCTCCATTACCTTGGTGTCTGAGCTTTCAGCCTTGTGTTGCCTCGGTGTTGTGTGTTTCAGATTTATCTCCATTCCCAGAAGATGTCTTCCTACAGACAGACGATTAGCTCCCGTTGCCTTGCGCCCTGCGAAGTGACCTGCCCGCAACCAATTGCAAATGCCTGGAGCCAGCCCTGTGTAACATCCTGTGGTGACTCGAGAGCTGTGATCTACCCACCACCTGTGGTCATGACCTTCCCAGGACCCATTCTCAGCTCCTGCCCTCAGGAGAGCGTAGTGGGCAGCTCAGCACCATCCAGCATTGGGAGCTTGTTTGGATCGATGAGCTCTCTGGGTCCCAGCGGCTCCTATGGCTCTAGGAGCTTGTACAATTATGGGAGGTCATATTCTTCCTATGGATCCAGTGGTTATGGTTTTGGGAGCTGCAGACCATGTTAAAAGTGCAGTGAATAAGGAGCAAGGAGCAATCACCCAGCACGGAGGAAGATGTGCCTCCACAATCCCTGTTACTGGCATTGCTTTCCTGGAGAGTGAACTGTGCATCTCTGAAAATCACATTTACATGTAATTCTCAAGCTAACGATTTAATTTAGTTTTCTGACTATTCTTTCCAGTGGCTCCTGATAATAATGGCCTTGAATTAGTTATATCAATGATCTTTGGCTGGTTGAAAGTGGGACGAGTCTTCCCATGCCATGAAAAAGAAAGAGTAATGTATGTAGAGTGCATAGCCCTGGAACAATTCTTTGCTTGCAGCCTTTAATGAGACCTTGGCAATATTTTCACTGTGTTTTTCATTCTCAGTAAGATCTTCTACGTCTTACTTCCTCATTAAATTATTTTGCATCAAAATTCTGAGCTTTCTTGTCTTTTTTTTTGTCCACCATTTTTTGTTTATATACCATTCTGGGTGAGCATCAATCTCTGTAGTGAAACATGACTGCTTTCTTTCAACGCCTAAAGTTGGCAGGTGACCAGGCCCTTTAAGCAGGAGTAAGAAATGACTGCTTTCTGCAGAGAAGTAATTTCATGCTGGATAAACATGTTTTGTAACCCTTACAACTAAGTTTGAAATTTCCTCCAGGACAGGTGTGGTTACAGTGTGTATTTGCTACATGCTGGCAAAGAAAGTTAAACACATGAGTAACTTTGAAGATCTTCCCTGTGTCTCACTACTTGCCCGAAGCTCCAATTTAATTACATCCCCATACATTGGTTTTATGGTATTTTTCATTGTTTAAAAGCAGCATGTAACCATCTGTGGATAGAACTTTCCTTTGAATAGCCAACAGGAATTTTTAACTGAATGGCAAATCTTTGCAGAAATTCTGTGAATTCTTTGAACTTTCACATTAATACCTCTAAATTCTTGGCAGCCCCAGTTAAAATAAATAGAAGAATAATCCTTAAGTCTTCCCTGCAGAGCAACACATATAATTCAGACCAAATAATATTTTTCATCTCAGAACTTTACACCTAAATTTCAGGCTACTCAGGGATGACTGTGAATGCTGGGCATGTTCAGCACTTCTCTTTGTTCAACAGCAACAGGGTTCCAGGCTGCTCAGTATGTCCTGTAGAGCTGTTTTTCTAGTGATGCAATCTGCATAGGAGTACAGCTATTAAGAGGCATTCACCCTATCCTTTGTGTTTTGCAAGCAGCAATGCCAACCAGGACTCTGATGGATCAGATATCAGACACTGCTCAGCACTTCTGCTCTTCCCTGTGTGAAGCTGCTGTTCCTAGGAATACCATCAATGCACTGACTTGAGCAGGCTAATTCCAGGCAAATCCCAGTCTCATGCTGCAGCAATTTGTTTGGACGGGATCAAGTATGTGGTAATAACTTCAAAGGGTTTGGAGGTATGACTTCACTTTTAAAACGAGCTGAAATGAGATGAGGCTACAATGAGGTAGCCAGGAAACACCTCTTTCTTGTTAGGATGTGTCTGAAGGCTTTGTCTTGTTTTGATCCTTCCTCTGTCTCCAATGCACTGCATGATTATTCTTGGAGTCGCTAGGATGCTGTCGAAAAACCAGTACTTCTTTGTGCAGGTATGCAGAGCACTAAAGCAATCAGATCAGGTATTTTCAAGACACATCACTATGGTGTTGATCACTAGAGAAGTCCTCTTTTCGAGATCTTTGTTTTCGTTCCACACAGAACGGTAGAATTACATTGATCCTCTTCTCAGCCCATCTTGCTGCACCTCTGCACTGGACTTGCAATAACAGCCAGTTTCTCATGCTGCGGTGAAAGGGTGCAGCCAGACATCCTTCAGTGTGGGTGCTGTCAGCATACCTGGATGAAGCTGCCCTGCCTACGTACTTGTTACGCTACAGAAAAGGCACACGTGGGAGCCAGAAGTTAGAGCCCGGACTATAAATAGATCACTGTAGTATGTCTTAATTGATCGATGGACTCTACTGGCTTTGAATGGTGCTTGAAGACACAACACTCCACAACACCAGTATTTGGTAAAGTGACCTGCAGAGACTGTCCCTTGGAGAGCAAGGAACTGCAAAATTTGTGTTGCTGATTCTCCTCTGCCAGCCGGAGTTTGCATGTTATGAACATAGACCTGAGCGAACACCAAAGGACAGTTCTTTAACTGCCTTCCATTGTTCTGTACTGCTCCTGACCATCAGCAATCTGCCTCTTCCCAAATGCACAGCAGACTGAACTTGGATTACACTTTCATGTAAGTGTAATCACAGACGAACACAGTAGAAGACAAGAGAACTAATTTCACTGGCAGACCCAATGCATCTCAGGTCACACCACATGCAGACACGAGATGGGAGGAACACCAGCTGCTGTTTATGATGATAATCTGGATGCAGTGCTGAGATCTTGACAATTTGCTGGCCACTGCAACATCTGACTGCGAGGTCTCCTGCAGCTCTTGGTCAGCCGTGGGAAGTCCAGGCTGTTGACAGTTAGCACCAGCAACTCAGACTCCTGTTCCTCCTGTCAGTGAAATAAGTCATTACCAAGAACAGGAAGCAACAATAAATGAAATCACATTGTCTCATGTTGAACTATAGGGGTCACTACACTCTCCTCTCTCTTGTCTAAATGTTCTCTGAGCATGTGTTTATAACGTAGTACAAGGTAACACTATTGGTACATGACATGCAATCAGAAGTTGATTCATAAAGATGTTGCAAACACAGCCTGAAGTATATGTCCTCCCCACGCACTAAATTACAGTTCAAGACAGATATCTGTGGGAGTTAAGCCTTTCATGTTCGATTTAAATAGGTGGATTCACTAAATATTTAGTCACTACTAGAGCCTAATGATTTTTTATGTGGTTCAGACTCACACCACTGGTAAATAGCCTGCAGGCACAATGGCTCAACATAACAGAACCAGAAATATGTCCTGCTGAATGCCAGCTTCCTTCCAGGGTTTGATTCTGGAGGAATTAGCAAAGTCATTACTTGCAGTCTACCTTTTATCAGTTTTGCAACTGGAGGATCTGAACTTGAATGTTTCAGATGTTTTAAATAAAATGCTCTATCAGAGAAACCTGAAGAAAGGAATTTTTTTTAGCTCATTCTCCCCTTTTACTTAGAAAACAAATTATAATAAGCCACGTCTTGAATCCTTAGGTCACTGGTTTTTGGAAGTGTTCAAGGTCAGGTTGGACAGGTCTTTGAGCAACCTGATCTAGTGAAAGATGTCCCTGCCTGTGGCAGGGGGGTTGGGCTAGATGATGTTTAAAAGTTCTTTCCAACGCAAACCATTCCATGATTCCATGATTCTATGGTCTGTTAAATTTCCTATGTCCTGTATACCACTGGCCATGCCATGTACAGTCTTTCAGATAAAACAAGCAGAAGTCCATGAAAACATGTCGGTTTGACTGATTATCTCATTTCAGAGTTCTGTCTGGAAAAAAAAAGGATATTTTTGATTTTAAACACCATCATTATTAACTCACACATAGCAGTCAGAGTACTGACCCAGATTACAGGCAAATTTGAATATTAACATGGAAGTTAACTTTACTGAAATTCTCCCTGTCCCAATATATGCCAGTGTTCCTGACACCAGAGCAGAGACAGACAGGAATATTCCATGGTGTGCTCCTTATCTGCTGCTGTTTTCTTCTTTTCCTAAAGGAGATGAGAGTAACGGTGAAAAGAAAACCTGAAGCTAATCAGTGGAATAGAAAACTGGAAACAGAGACTGCATGTCAGTTGTTAGATGGGGATACTGGAGAGAGGAATTCAGTTCTGGGCTTTACCAAGCGATTCCTTTGTCACCTGGGGAAAATATTTACTAATGTTTTTATCAGTATGGAAAACATGGCCTTTAATCTCTGTATAAAAGATGCCTGTCTGAAAAAAAGGGAAAAAAACAATGATGCTCATGCTTTGCTCGCCTCGTCTATTTACTCTGAAAGCACTTGAGAGCAGGGATTGGCTTTATTCTTTGCTTGCACAGCACCGAACATGCCTCATTTGCAGCTTCATTACAATTCGAATCGGCTATATCATCTGAAGCTTAGAAGCACTGAGTCTCTGCTGCTCCTGATATTTACTGTACAGTTATTTCTTAGAGGGAACAGGGATTATTCCTCTTTCTTACTGGGGTGGAAAGGCCGATGACTGCAAGGAGGAATAAGAGCAATGTATTAGCTGCTTGGGATGTCTGGAGTTTAAGTACTGCTGAACAATGTCAATGCTGTAGATTGAGCATTATATCTGTGAATTTATAGGTGCAAATTTACATTTGGAAAGTACTCTGCTGGGCACCACCTTGGTGGCATTTGTGGTCGTGCTGAGCTCAACACAGAAATCCACAATTCTCTCTTTGGATGCTCATGGAAAGGCCCCACTGAAATAATGTTTAAATAACAGGAGTTAAGATACTATGTTATTTTAAACTTTTCATATCTCCAAAGGATGGAAAGCTGCTACTCAGGAGTATCATTACGGAAACATTTGTGACACTGTGTAGATTCAGTCTGTGCTAAAATGTTCTGCGCTACTACTGCTTAGTTAGCAGCTTGGTCCTGCCCATGGGAAGATGTCACCCAGGGCAGGCTGTAGATGAAGGGAGGAAGGGAAACCAGAAGGTTGCTGTGTGATGCAACAAAATTTTAATGAGCAAGAAATGCCTATGTTTGCAAAGCGAGATATCACAGAATATGAAAAATCTGTTTCCAGACAATTTCGGAGAATGTTCAACAAATGTCCTGCTCAGAGATATTGCTGTCCTCAGCTGGCTTTTTTCTGTCTGTTGTGCAATTACTGATGAAGATACTTGTCATTATGAGTGATGTCCATATGGAATAGGCTGCCCTACGATGGTTAAAAAAAAAGGGAAAGCTGGAACAGGCAACAATAACAAACAACAAACTAGAAACTTAAGGGTAAACAAGAAGTAGAAGAAAGATCAGAAATGCTAAGTGGCAGTAGCTCCATTGTAGGGCTGCAGGAACGCTGAACGCCCATCCTCATTGCTCTGTGTTTGGGCCTTCATGCGTGGCTCTTCTGAGACCTCTCTGCTGCCTTTAGCAGGGTCCACAGCTGTCGCGGAGGAACCGGCTGTACCGGCGGGAGGAGTATGGGCTGCAGTAGCCGCCGCCGAGCGTGGAGAGGGCTGAACTTCCATATCCATACTGGGCCCCATATCCCAGAGAACCCCCATAACCGTAAAGGCTCCCAGAGCCGTAGAGACCCCCCAGCCCCAGGGAGCCCCCAAAAGCGGGTGCTCCCGAGGAGCCCACCACGGTTTGCTGGGGGAAGGAGCTGAGGATGGGGCCGGGGAAAGTGACAACAACGGGGGGTGGCTGGATCAGGGTCGTCGAGTCGGGGCACTGCTGGACACACGGCTCATTACAGCTGTTAGCAATGGGCTGGGGGCAGGCGATGCTGCTGCTGGTGGGGCACAGGTCATAGCAAGACATTTCTTTGCAGGGGTGAAGGTGATCCTGAAACACAGAGCACAGAGCTGCGTAAAAACAAAGCACAAGATCTACTGGAACAACAGGTCAAGGTTTTGTGCTGCGTTGTTGGGGAAAAGGCAAAATGATCACCAGATGTATAAGCAAAATTGATGACACTGTTCACAAACTTTCCTGTCAATCAGCATTGCTCTGATCTTCCCCATCCAGTAATCCCTGCACTTGTCACATCTGCCAAGCCTTCTGAAATTGCTGTTTCTTTTTTTTTTTAATTCCTGTTCCTTCCCAGAGGAACAGAGTGTCGGCAGTACATTTTTTACTCAAATGCCAGTGCTCCTCCCTGGTGGATGTGGGCTGAAAGCCAGGAACTGCAGGAGCTACACCAGAGCTGACCTCCTCGTTATACCAAATGGGACAGAAGCAGGTTTTGTCTTGGGAGAGATGGGATGGAGTCAAGAACCCAGCACTGCTTTAACCACACATTTCCTCCTCCTTTCCTGGTCCCTGTTTCTTTTCAAGCTCTTTGGGGTAATATACTTTCTGTTGTTCCCTTTTAGTTCTACATTCTCTTAATCTCTGTAATCCCTCTGGTAAACCCCCCCAAAGCATTTGAGCCTGAGGATAGATTCATATACTTGATGTAATAAGTAAATACACCCTAGAAAATATTTCTATCCAAATATTTCTTGGCATAGCAGTGTAATTTCATATAGAGTGTGGAGCAGGTTGGTAAAGTGTAAGGAGCTGATTTCCTTCATCAGATAAAAATACAGTTTGCAAACTACCATTTCAGCTAGATGTCTGGTCACAAAAGCTTGTGACTTAGCACTTTTTCCAGTAAAAAAGAGGAAATATTATGATGTTCATAAAGTAGCCCTGAAATGCAGAGAATCAAATCATTGAACTCAGGGTATCTGAGCAGCTAATCTGGATCTGGATTTACAAATGGACATATGACAAACACACTGGACCAGACCACCAGTTTACTTCCCTTATTATTGTCTCTGGTGAAAATAACTAGGGTTTAAAATAAGCAGGATTTATTTTTTACCTATCCATAAAAACTACATACAAGCTAGGATTATTCTGCAATAAAATTCCCATGTAGATAATGCTCTTTCTTCAGCTGAGTCATTAAGCAGCTTAGGATATGGCCATGTCTCTCTGGTTCAGTCATTAAATGAAATGGTACAGGAGAATTCTGCCTTTCAAAGCTTATGCCATCCTACATTTTCAATCCGCTAACAGTGCAAGAATGCCCAAATATGAATTACAGTGAAATAAATGCCTCAAACCCTGGTCTTGACTCTTAAAGCTTACCAGTAACAAAAAAATGAAATGATGGAGAGAGAAAGAGAGAGATTCAAAAAATAGTCCTAAAAACTCTAATGTAATAGTAGTGAACAGTTTTCTAAGCTCCAGTGCAAAGACATTCTGGCATTTAGAAAGAAATGAAATGGCATCAGACTTACCTGATGTAGAGGAAAGTACGCAGGAGAGGGAGATGGAATAGGTCTGCGTTACCTGCTCCTTTTATACAGTCCTTCAGATTGCCTGGGGGGTCTGAGGCACACTGTACACATGAAATAATAATCCCCAACCAGCCCAAATTTGAAGCACATATAACTTCCCAAAGTGATGAAACTGTTTTCGCTTGCTGTTTGCAAAATCACCCTAAATCCCTGAATAGCATGATATGCACATTCCAGCTCCCAGTCCTCTTTCATCTTGAAGCCTAATTGACCAGCTTCTTTGCTGGTATCATTCCACCCTGCTCACTGGCATTGCAGGAGGAATTAAACTGGTTCTATTTAACACTTCCTTCATTATCTTCCCATAATGATTTTAATCAGAGCTATAACCTGCTGTCGTATACATGTTTGTATTTAAGTGCTTTAGACCTAGGCTGTAATCTAATCTACTCACACATTTTGCAATGAAACGTTCAGTGAGGTGGAAGACACCTTCTGATCCTTTTCCCACACACAGCCACAAAACATGCGAGAGGTCCTGTACCTATGGTAATAATGGACATTGTCTAATGGTCTTTGATTTAGAAATCCTGAATTTTCCTTGCTGCTTGGCAAGACCAGCAGAAAATACAGTATTTTCATACCTGAAACAGTGTTTAAACCAAAGGCTAAAGTTTCCTCTGAAGGGATATCAGTATTTTTTTGCTTATTTTTCACCTGGAATCTGCAAAGGCACACAGAGATTATCTCGCAGGTTCAGCAATGTTGAATGGCTGCAATTGCAAACAGATTAATAGTTACTAGCTACTCTGTATTGACATTGCACAGCTCCGAAGGAGGACATAACACAAGACAGTGGTGAAGCAGATGCAAATTTCTCAGTTTCTTTGTGAAATTATATGTTTCTGACAACCACTGCATTCATTCAATCTATATCTTCTCTTTGTTTTTGTTCATATGATGGAGTGTAGTTTGCCCTTAGATCTACTCCTTCACCTTACAAAGGAATTGAACCAAAGTTTCGCTGGAGGATGTCACAGAAACAATTTTTGAGTGCTTCCTTCCTAGACTTACTGGGTAAGTGGCAGGAAAAGCAATGGAATTATACGAGGAATAGTTATTGCAACAATGGATTTTTTTTCTTCTCTTCTTTATTTCCTGACTAGCAGGACATCACCTGCAGAGTGCATATTGTCGCAGAGCCCAATTTTGACTGCCAAGATTTCAAGTGACTTGTCATTTGAAATTATTCAGGCTTCCCCAATACTTAGTGGGGAGGGACAAGAATTTCTGCAAGACAATTCATCCCGTCTCAGATGTTTACCTTGCCAGAATTGGTATCACCCTCAAAACATAACAATTTTACTTTCATTGACTATGGAGACAGACAACAAGCTCAACTGAAACCCCCAGCTTCTAAGCAGGGAAGGTTTGATGAGATGTGTCCCACCCATATTTCCATATTCTGAAATTCTGGGTAATAAACAGTGCCTGGTCCAGCCTCAGAAATCCTCATTTGCCTATGGATCGGTTGTTTGGCAAATAAAAAACACCGCAACATTTCTACCAGAAGTTATACTTAAATTATGAGATTATTTTTTCCAGACTTTGAGATGGCCCTAGGGGATCACAAGAGCAATAACACTCACACAGGTTCTTCAAATATTTTTTGTGTGTGTTTTTAAGCACTTCCCAAACCCTCCTTAATAGTTTACGCATGAAGTGGTGCGTCATTATTGTAATATAAGTATGTGGTTGGATTCAAGCAGCCCAGCATTTTGAAATATATTTATTAAATTGTACTGGCCAAGAGCACTCTTCCTGTTCCCTTTACCAGCTCATGATTGCTAACCTTAGGATTTCAGTTGATTTTCTTTTATAATTTAGGTTTTAATTTATTTGTTTAAGTTTGCATATAAGCTCTTTCAGTGTTGATGTTGTATTAATTCACATCCCCTTCAGCGTCTGTAGCACCAAGATCTGCAACATCTGCCTCTGTCCTCATGTTTTGAAAGCTTTTCCTAGGACCTTCCTAGTCTAACTGTGAATGGTCTACTTTCCTTCTGTGTTTTAAACAAATGCTCAGCTTCCTAAAAAAAAATGTATTTAACAAGTTGCCTGTAATCTGGCTAAGAAACTGTTTGCCTTTGTTGTCACCAATGAATTTACCTCTCAAATGTGAAGAAACCATACAGCTGGGTAGTCTGGGAGACAAGGCATGGGTCTGGATGATTTTAAAAAGTACTTTGCAAAGTATCTTTTGATTTTTCCCCTGAAAAGTGCAAGATGGTCCTATCCAAATCTTAATTCCAACTTCATATAAGGGTTGCTGATTTCACAAGAAAGACACCATGTTTTGTATCAATTATACTTTTTCTAGCATGGGTAAGGAAGGATGGAAAGAAAATCTGTGTATGAAAGCAGATGGCAATTATAATTAACATTTGAGCCACCATCATTATGTCAACCAATAAAAGAAGAGGTAAATAAATGAAGCCAGCATAATTCCTCCTGTCATTCTAATGTATTTAATGGAACGTTACCAGGAATGAATCTTGCCAATTAAGTGCTAAGATGAAAGAAATATTTGTTTTGTAATTTGCATTTCATGCAGCGTGAGAATTTGAATCAACTAATAAATATAAATATTAAGCAAAACTGTTTCATCATTTTGAGGTAAACCACATGTGATGAATGTGGGCTGGTGTTAATGGGAGTCTCAGGTTCTTCAGGTAGTTTGAGGAAATGTATAAAAAATGCCTCCTAAAAACTGCCTTGTATTTACTTCTCTTGACTCCTTCTTCCCAGACCCAGCTATTTTCTAGATATCAAACTGTTCTTTTTCTGTAAATTTAAATTAGTCCTCTTTTGTCATTTATGAGGAGGCAATGTTATATGCAGGTTTTAAGGGCTAAGCTGGTATTTTCCACAATGGATTGTATAGGAGCTGTCAGCTCTCTACTAGTTCAAATCTCAGGGTTATAATCTGCTAAACAGATACCAAAACTCCAGACTGTAATCCCACAAACTGCTCTGTACTCCTGCACCACAAAGGCCTCAGTCGCAGCCATGTTTAACAGAGGATATGTCCTCTTCATAGTTAATTACTTGGTCTTCCAGTTGCTGTTTCAAATTAGCTTGTATGGAAGAAAGCCAAAGCTTGAAAGAGATGTAAGCAAAGCTTCCTTACTCACAGTGAAAAGAGCCTCCAGGGTGTTAGGAATCAGGTGAGCCTTTGGACAGTTCATTCGATAATGCATAACATCAGGATTTTTACACTAAACTTTAGATGACGTGGAACTGACTTTTATCAGAGACAAGGTATAGGATAAGAGCAATCATTTGTCTGAGGAAGCATGTGACCTTCTGTATTCCCATGTTTTCACAAACCAATGATTAACCATCACTTAAAAACCATTTTTCTTACAGGGCTTATACAAATTTGAGGAATTACATCCACAGCAACAAGTAGATCTTGGTGGGGTAGCTACAATTAGATGGGATGGATCTGGAACTAAATTAGTGTTGCAGAGGATCCAGACTGCTGTGCCTTTCCCATTTCCATGAGATCTAAGCTTTTCTTCCTGTTCCAGGGGAATTTGTGCTGTGTTACGCTTACACAGTCATGTTTCCAGTTGGCCAATTCATGTCTAGCACCAGCACTGATAGCTGCAAGGAGCTGACTGCCCTGACCTGAGGGCAGTGGCTCAGCCACCATCCATTGTCATCACCTTGCCAGCCCAGATGCTTAGTTCCTTCCTTCAGGACAGCATAGCGGGATCTCTGTTAGCACCCATACTTAAGGGCTTCTTTTGTTACAGGAGATTTTGTTGTGGTAGTCTTTACCACAACAGATTTTCTTACAGATTTTCAGGTCCTGGCAGCAAGTAGAACATCCCTTCTGGCTGTTGTTTTGATACTGGATACCACTGTAGAAGCTGTGGGTCTTACTGGAGAGCTATTCAATTTACCAGAGACAACTAAATAAAAACAAATAAAAGGCAGATTTATAGCTGACTTTTCAGGTAGTGAGTGCTGAGAAGTGTGCTGTATGCACCGTGCAGTTACAGAGAGTGGAGGTGGGCATGCGCAGCAGCTCTTGCCTTCCTTTCTTCATATTAATGAAGAAATATTCATGAAGCAGTCCTGGTTAACGGGAGAGGTCCCGGATGACTGGAGGCTTGCCAATGTGACGCCCATCTACAAGAAGGGACGGAAGGAGGATCCGGGGAACTACAGGCCTGTCAGCCTGACCTCGGTGCCGGGGAAGATGATGGAGCGGTTCATCTTGAGGGCGCTCACAAGGCATGAGCGGGACAACCAGGGGATCAGGCCCAGCCCGCACGGGTTCATGAGAGGCAGGTCCTGCTTGACCAACCTGATCTCCTTCTATGACCAGGTGACCCGCCTAGTGGATGAGGGAAAGGCTGTGGATGTGGTCTACCTGGACTTCAGTAAGGCCTTTGACACCGTCTCCCACAGCATTCTCCTCGAGAAGCTGGCGGCTCACGGCTTAGACAGGTGGACTCTGCGCTGGGTCAAAAACTGGCTGGACGGCCGGGCCCAGAGAGTTGTGGTGAATGGAGTTCAATCCAGTTGGCGGCCGGTCACGAGCGGTGTTCCCCAGGGCTCAGTTTTGGGGCCGGTCTTGTTCAATATCTTTATCAATGATCTGGATGAGGGGATTGAGTGCATCCTCAGTAAGTTTGCAGACGACACCAAGTTGGGCGGGAGTGTTGATCTGCTCGAGGATAGGAAGGCTCTGCAGAGGGACCTGGACAGGCTGGATCGATGGGCCGAGGCCAACTGTATGAGGTTCAACAAGGCCAAGTGCCGGGTCCTGCACTTCAGCCACAACAACCCCATGCAGCGCTACAGGCTTGGGGAAGAGTGGCTGGAAAGCTGCCTGTCGGAAAAGGACCTGGGGGTGCTGGTCGACAGCCGGCTGAACATGAGCCGGCAGTGTGCCCAGGCAGCCAAGAAGGCCAATGGCATCCTGGCCTGTATCAGAAATAGTGTGGCCAGCAGGAGTAGGGAAGTGATCGTGCCCCTGTACTCGGCCCTGGTGAGGCCGCACCTCGAATACTGTGTTCAGTTTTGGGCCCCTCACTACAAGAAAGACGTGCTGGAGCGTGTCCAGAGAAGGGCAACGAGGCTGGTTGAGGGGTCTGGAGAACAAGTCTTATGAGGAGCAGCTGAGGGAATTGGGGTTGTTTAGCCTGGAGAAAAGGAGGCTCAGGGGAGACCTCATCGCTCTCTACAACTCCCTGAAAGGAGGTTGTAGCGAGGTGGGGGTCGGTCTCTTCTCCCAAGTAACAAGCGATAGGACGAGAGGAAATGGCCTCAAGTTGCGCCAGGGGAGGTTTAGATTGGACGTGAGGAAAAATGTCTTTACTGAAAGAGTGATTAAACCTTGGAACAGGCTGCCCAGGGAAGTGGTGGAGTCCCCATCCCTGGAGGTATTTAAAAGACGTGTAGATGAGGCGCTTAGGGACATGGTTTAGTGGGCATGGTGGTGTTGGGTTGATGGTTGGACTCGATGGTCTTAGAGGTCTTTTCCAACCTCAATGATTCTATGATTCTATGATTCTGTGATATTCTGCCTTCAGTTTCTGGTCGGATGTTCTCTGAACAGTGTTACATTATGCTTAGCCATACTTCTTACTGTAGTAAAATACATAGCCTAAGATCTCTTGGCAGCTGAACCACATAAAGAAAACTATCTTGCAAGATAAGCATCTGCTTGAATCAGGAGATGGTTACATACTTTACTGATAACCTAAAAAGATATGCCATGTATGGTGCAGTATTTTTGTTCAGGTTTAGGCTACCTATACAATATTTACACACATTCTGTTTCTATTTAATATATACATAACTTAAACAGAACCAAAGAAGTCCCAAACCCAGGAACTCAATCAGATATACTGTGAAATTATGCATATGGTCCTTATTGTGGTTTTGAAGAAGTGTCATCTGCACACAGCCAGAATTTTGGAGAGTGAGACAATTTAATAAGCATGGATCTGGGCTGGTCTGTGCTAGAGAAACACAGAATCTGGAATTCATTTAGTCACCAATCTTCCATTAAGGGCTGTGGTGGTGAAATTATTTGTATGACATTGGATTAGAAGTCTGTAGTGGAATAAGCAAGATCTTAACTTTCAGAGTGTGAACAGTCACTTGTAGTTCAGGGAATTATCTCACAAACTCATGAGTGGGAAGTCTAATAAAGTAGAAGGCTGCTGTTCATCTATGGCCAGCAAGTTGTGACCATGTTGTTGTAATTCAGTGGTGAAACAGGCCTAGCAAGGGCTCCTCATGGAAACTTTCGCTATGTGGGCAGGGTTTGCACAATACTATTGCAGCCATATGTACAACAGGCAGCTTTATCCAGAAAAGTTGGCAAATTCAGAATGGATGAGAACACAAAACCACAACACACTTATTTTAAATGATGCAACAGATTTTTAATGAGACTGAAAGGAACAAAAATATATTGCAATATCAAGAATGTATATGCAAGATGTCAGAGTCAAATGCATTTTGAAAGACACTGTTAAATGTCTCACTGCATTGTCACAAGTACGATAAAGTAGAAGATAACAAGGTATTGAACCCATGAAGATATCAGGAAAGAATTGAAGGGAAAAAAAGGAGAGGTGCGGAGCATGCAGAAGGCACTGCTCTGAAGAGGACTTGTGAGTGCTTTCACAAAGCTGTCACTCATCTGCTCATCGGTGGATCTGCATTTTGTTTTTCACTTGTACATTATTCAGTGGATTTTCCTGTTGTGTTTAGCAGGGCCCGCAGCTGCCGCGGCTGTACCTGTTGTACCGGTAGGAGTAAGGGCTGCAATAGCCATAACCGTAGGGCCTACCATAACCATACAGACCCCTGTAACCCAGGAAGCCCCCATAGCCGTACAGACCCCCATAGCCCAGGGAGGAGCCATAGCCCCCATAGCCGTACAGACCCCCATAGCCCAGGGAGCCATAACCCCCATAGCCGTACAGACCCCCGTAGCCCAGGGAGCCATAACCCCCATAGCCCCCAAGGACGGGTGCTCCAGAGGATCCCACAACCGAATCCTGGGGGAAAGAGCTGAGGATGGGGCCGGGGAAGGTGACGACGACTGGGGGTGGCTGGATCACAGTCGTGGTGTCAGGGCACTGACGGACACATGGCTCATTCCCACTGTCAGCGATGGGCTGGGGGCGGTAGATGCCATAGGCAGAGGTGGAGCACAGGTCGTAGCAAGACATCTCGCAGGGATGGAGGTAAGCTGCAACGCACTGATGAGTAAACAAAAGACACAAATTCATTGGGAAAAAGAGTTTGAGAGTTGGACTCATGGACTAGAATAATGGCTTTATCTTTCAGGTCTTGATTGTCCTTCCTTCTCTTCAGTATTTTTCATGAGACATCTCTCCCTCTTGTAAATCAGCATTGCCCAGATTGCACACTGAGCAGTCATCTCTTCTGTGGTCTCGTTCCTAATTTCTCATACTTGGTTCCCTTTAAGAAGTAGTTCTTTGTTCTACCCCACTGGCAAACACTGCAAAAATACTATCCAGCACTTCTCTTTGCAAATTACTTCCACTATACTTTGCAGCCACTCTTACAATATCTGTGTCTAAAAGGTCATTTTATGTTTGTTTTATACTAGCAAAACCAGAGCATTATAACCTGACAACCAGGAAAGCTCATGTGGTAAATTAATGGGTAGCTGGAAGAACAACTCTGGCATATTGACTTGTAACGTGCTTCCAGAAGCAATAGCTAAAACCATGCTGCCAGTATGCTGAACCTGCTATAAACATGGATTAAATAAGGCATTCCCTGCCCTGAAGTGCTTGCAAAGTAGCTTGAGAGTCACAGCGTGGGTGAAAAGATTACTTGTCTGATTTCCCAGATGGGAAACCGGTACACTCAGATAACTAGGGCTAGGTTTCTACTGCAGATAGGTATGCTGAGATCTGAGCTCTTCAGAAAGATTGTCACCATAGGATATGATCCAATCTAAAAGAAAATCTGTGGAAGGACTAGGAATCAATACCGCCTGTGAACAATTTTTTTCCCCACTAGAACCAGTAAAATATTAGATTAGGAGAGACTTCTGGAGGTCATCTAGTCCAACTCCCTGCTCAAAGCAAGGACAATGTAAAGGGTAGGTTACTAGGATTTCCTAGTTTCATCTCTGTTTTCCAATACTTCTTTAGACAATACTTCCATATTCTTTCTGGTTAAGCTTGTCCCCTCAACAAATACATACATATACATAGACACATATCAAAAACTTTCATGCAAAATCCTTAAAAAATTCCTAGTGATTGAAGAAATCTTCTGCTGATGTTTTGGAAGCTGCTTTGATAGCTCAAATTTGCATTAATTGGAAACAATAATTTTTGAAAAAACTAAGTTTACAATTTTAAACCCAAATACATGGATATCCAACACCAAATAAGAAAAATAAATTCATGGTGAAATAATCCAATGTTATTAAGAATCTTAGAATACTTATGGATGATTCCGACCTTAATTAAAACCGGCAGAAAAGAGATACTCAAATTTTAGGAAAGAGATCAAATAGAATGATACTTACCCTTTTCACAGAGGTGAATAAAGCAAGCAAGGTGGAATGAAGAGCCCTGAGTTGGGAGAGCTTTTATACAGTTCCCTAGATCATGGGGATCACTTAAGGTGCAATTTGTGCATGTGCGTAATTGGGGCAAACCCAAAACTAATATGACACGTAGGTCCTCAAAGTTTTGCTGACTATGTGTTTATTTGTTGGTTCGAAGTCTCGTGAAATAAGATAGGTGCACTTCATCACAGAAGCCTCTTTCATCTCTGATAGTTACATGTCATATTCATTCCTGTTATGATTTCATTCACATCCTTGGTGTTACAAGAATTATACTAACGCTCTTCCTTAGCTTCTCCATTATTAATGGCAAAACTAGGCTGCTCACTACGCGGCTGTGGTCACCTGATGTGCACAGATCTTTCCATTAAATCCAGGCTGCAAGATAACTGGCGATAAAATGGAGTTCATTAGAGCAACTTTGGGGTTGTCATTTTTATCTTTATCATTCGCACTCTCAGCTACTTAACGTGAGACCAATACTGCACTCAAAGGAAGCCGTAGAAAACATCCTGTGGTCCTTAAATGGTTTTCTATTATTTGGCTTTTGCTCCTGAACACAATGCTGGCCTCATCTAATGAACGAGGGACTTGGGGAAATACCTCTTGCTTTCTTTGTTGTGCATTCAGCCATGGATTACTCTCCCTGCCCTTTTCTCAAACACTGGCAAGTCCTTTGGACCATCATTCTACAACCATGGAAGAAGACCAATGAGATTTTAAGCAGAAGGCAGAGAGAGCACATCCTTTTAAACTACTCAGATTTTTCTAGCAGGTCTCCCTCACTGTATTTCAACCCAGGTTGGAGTCTAGAGGCAAACTAATACTTACCCTTTCTGTTCTCAAGATTGCAAGGCGCTTTCTTTGCAAAGCATTTGTCACCCACATTTTCCAGTTTTCTGTCTCCTGATACAAAGCCTTCAGGGATCCATTTTTAGGTCCATCTTCAGATCAGGCAATATTGAAGACTACTGAGAAACGAAATTAAATGAAACATGACTGGCGGCAACTTGCTAAAGCTATCCGGAGATACGTCATGATAGAGACAGAGAAACCGTTTACATGGATAAAGGCTGATCATTGAAAGAATTGTAACATCTCAAGAAAATAATTAAATCCTCTGTTTCTGTGGTCTGATGTGCAACTGAAAATGATAAAGATACACTGATTATGAGTGTGATATGATATGATATGAGCTTATGAAATGCTGTATTTTATTTAAATGTTTCATTCTATACTTCTACATTGAAAAAAACTGAAGATGCACAAATTCCCAGCATTCAGCCATGGACTGATTATACCAAGGATACAAATACCTTGACTTACATATTTTAGTGTGATGTCATTCCATAATTGCTAGACACCTAAATCCAGGCACATGCCTTTAATCTAATTGTAAGAATGCATTCTCAAAACATTAGTGGATAGTTTGCAGCATTCGAAAAGACTTGCTCCCTGGAAGCTTGAAAATATTATTGTCCCAAAAAACTTCTAACCACCTCAAAGACTGAGAAACCCACCTCTTAATTTAGAGATAATTTATGGCATAGAGTCTGCAGTATTAAAATAACACATCTGTAAACAAGGGAAGAACCAGTCTTTGTTTTGCGTCGTGCATTCCAAGTTCATAATTGTTCCCTGTTCGCAGCAACTGCCAGCTCAGCCCTGTTCTGGACTTAGGTTTGCAGCAACGATAGTGTATTACAGGAGGTCATGAATTCCTGAGAATCAAAGTCAATAATTCAAAGCATTTCTGTCACATTTCAATTTTTGCACCAGAGGATCCATTTGTACTGAAAAAGCTTGGGTTACCTCAGGCCTATTGATTATTTTCAAGTACCATCTTTGCACCGACAACATCAACCCAACAATACCTGGGAAAATTCTCTTTGGGATCTCCAATCCCTTTGTAGCTTTAGTTAACTTCAGAAACGCATTCCATGTTTATCTCTTAAAAAACAAAAACAAGCCCCAGGAAGATAAAGGCTTCCTCTCCACCTTCTATGTGAAATTGTGCGGACTTATCCCCACACATTTTGTAAGAGAATATAACTGTTTGAGTGACTGACAGATGGAGAAACTGATTCAGCTCATATCTGCATGAAGAGAGTTCCCAGCACTCCAAAACTAAGGATTTCACAATTTTTCTGCTCAAAGCTAAACTTCAATTTCCACGTAAGCCTTATTTAGAGACTGAAGCACATGTTGCAGGTCCCTGGAATTGCTGCTGCTCTTCAGAGCTGAATTGTCCCTCTCATGGCCAGTGTCAAATACTACTGAAAAACATCATCGACTCCCAAGGGTGTTGTGTCCTCCACCTGTGGGTGGGGAAGCTAAACATGCAGAAACCACCCCCAATCTTCCTGCATATCACATTGACAGTCTTTAACTTCTGTCCTGGCACATTGTAATGTGAATTATATGTACTTAAACAAAAATCCTGTCCATGACAGCAGTTTGTAATTCTGATAAACCCATGAGACACTCTCCAGGCGTTAAATTAATACAAGAGAAGCTGGCTTAATGATTTCTGTCGTAATTTCAAGGAAGTGACTGGAATAATGCCAGGTATTAATTTTCCCCAACAAGTCACAAGATGAAAGAATTCTCTATAATGTAAAGTAATGTTTAGGTCCTGTTACAAACAAATTTGAAAGGACTCATAAACTCCAACAATGAACACAGCAATTTCATCATCTCGACAGGTTACACGTGTTTGAAATTGGGGTGGGCAACCAATGTTGATCCTGTACCTCCAGCTGCTCCAATATAAAAGCTCTTCTCTCTCATAGCTCTTCCAAACGCTTCCCTTGACTTCTTGGTGACTTGGGTAAGTCTGATTCTTCTCTATTTCTATCAATGTATCTGTATTTATTTATTATAATGTATTTATTCAAGGTCAGGTTGGACAGGGCTCTGAGCAACCTGATCTAGTTGAAGATGTCCCTGCCCACAGCAGGGGGGTTGGACTAGATGACTTTTAAAGGTCCCTTCCAACCCAAACTATTCTATGATTCTGTAATTCTATATTTTATTGCTGGTTTCAACTTCAGTTGATGTCCACCATCCATACTGTTGAGTGTATCTGCACTGCCTTGGGACAGCGACTCTAATGCTGGCTCTGGGGTGGCAGATACACCTATTTGGTGCATGGGGCACGGCGGAGTTCTCAGTGTCAGGAACACTGGGACATGCATAGCACTACCCTTACTTGAATGCATTTAACTTATTCCAAAGTTCGCATGTTATGAGGTTCAACAACAAGAGCATCACCACTGCAGCCATTCATGCAACCTGAGACGAACAAGCAATGCATCTGAGAAAGTTGTGTGTGTTGTCCTCGTACAGCAAATCTTTGAGATTTGTCTGTCCTTTACTTTCTTGCTTTCATATTCTTCCTCAGAACCCTTCTAAGGACTTGCAGGACATAGGGAGTGGAGAAGAGTAAAATCACCCTTGGAGAAAATAACTGAGTTTAGAGGGGAGAATATAGGCTGAATTCTTGGGTTTACCAAGAAGTCCTGGTTTGTCCGGGGAATAATAATTTGAAATGAGTTTTTTGAAAGACATTAGGGACTAAAATGGTGATTTATATTGAAATTGTCCAGGCTGTATCCATACAGTGGCTGTGTAGGTGGGAATCGGGATAACAACACTACCATCTGTCCTTTATTGTCTTGACAAATGGCTTTCTGAGCAATCTGGGCAGTGACAATCCCATAATCTGTTGTTCCTACAACTCTCAGCAAAATTGGGATGAGTGGGAAGAAGAAGCTACTGTAATTAAGTTATATATAAACTACATTTCATGTAAACCTGCTGAACCCAAATCCAAGTTTTCCTACTGACTCATCAAATGACCTTGGACAAAGTCACTTTGCTTTCTCTGCTTTTGCTTCTCAGTTTTCAGTTTAATGTGTAGAAATATATCTAAGTTCTTCGCAGGATATTTGTGAGGGACAACACTTTCAGAGCTAGGCATAATGTTTCCCATATGCCTTTGCATGTGTAGACATTTTTTAGAGAATTTTCAAAAATCTGCTTTTTGAAAAAAAAGGATTATGATTGCAAAGTGGGAAATCAATTTATTTACTCAAAATCCTGTACTTGACTCATTATTTTAATGTAAACTGTTGAATTTTGAAGTCTTTGTCTTCTACTTAGTCTAATCATCAGTGTGTGTTGCAGTTTACCTCTATCCCTGCGAGATGTCTTGCTACGACCTGTGCTCCACCTCTGCCTATGGCGTCTACCGCCCCCAGCCCATCGCTGACAGTGGGAATGAGCCGTGTGTCCGTCAGTGCCCTGACACCACGACTGTGATCCAGCCACCCCCAGTCGTCGTCACCTTCCCCGGCCCCATCCTCAGCTCTTTCCCCCAGGATTCGGTTGTGGGATCCTCTGGAGCACCCGTCCTTGGGGGCTATGGGGGTTATGGCTCCCTGGGCTACGGGGGTCTGTATGGCTATGGGGGTTATGGCTCCCTGGGCTATGGGGGTCTGTACGGCTATGGGGGCTCCCTGGGTTACAGGGGTCTGTATGGTTATGGTAGGCCCTACGGTTATGGCTATTGCAGCCCTTACTCCTACCGGTACAACAGGTACAGCCGCGGCAGCTGTGGGCCCTGCTAAACACAACAGAAATATCCCCTGAATAAGGAATAACCGGCAACTGAGAGATACAATCTTGATCCACAGCTGTGATCCCAAAGGAGACGTTGTGAAGTCCTGATCACTGCCACCCCACTGCAGTGGAGCCGGGAGCACACAGCACATCCTTAACTTCTTCACCTCTACTCATGGTCTTTTGGGCTTTTTTCCATCTATGTGTATAACGGGTGGGATAAAACAAGTAATTTATGTTCTTATAAAATGGCACTTCATTGTCCAACCAAAGAAGAACAATCATGGAAGGAATTGCCTGCACTCTGATGCATATTCTTGATATTCTACAATGCTTTTCTGTGAATGTTTATTTCTCATTAAATGATTCTACTCTGCATCAAACAAATCAACTTTTAGTTTTAATTTCTTCTGCTATGGATATACAGCTCTTTTCTCTGTAAATGCGGAAAACTCACATCCTTACATAGGATGAGGCTCAGACTTCAAAAACACAGCTGAAATGGCCCAGCTATCAGTGAAGTCAGTCACCCTTTGGTGCATTCAGTGCACACATTTGGGAGCAGAAATCCTCCCTCCCCAGCTGGCCTGGGTTACAATAATAACATGTTTAGAAAGAAACCACACTAAACCTCCATTCCCTAAATAGCCACTTGAATGTCTTTGGTGATCGTAGCAGGAGCAGAGCTGGTGGCTCAGCTGAGGCTGGATTCAAAGCAGATTATGGGGAAAAGCACAGCAGATGAGGCCCTCAGGTGGGAGGGATGCTCCTGAGTCAGAAGGGATTTAGGGAGGTGGGGAGAGTGCAGTGAAGGGTATTGGCATGGAGCTGCTGAGAGGAAGAGGATTAGAGAAGCTGCAAAAAGGAAAAGAGCTCTTCAGAGGTGGGTAGGATGTCTAATGGACCTTTTAGATGAGGAATATCATGGGAGAGGCTGAAAGGTAGAGCTGCTGAAAACGGGGGTTTCTATTGTGAGGACTTCCCATGCAGGAGGAATTGGGAAACACAACAACAGTGTTGAGGATATGTATACAGGGTTATGACTTTTTCTACCTTTTAAGCTTTCCAGGCACCATAACTCTGTTCTATCTGTTCCAGCTGTTCTTGCTGGCATAGATGAATTAGCCCTTGGGGTAGCCGTATGGAGTAGCTGTTTTTCTGTCAAAAAAACATCCAACACCTCAGATTTCATGATTATACAGAAAGATCATTACCTAAACTTCAGATTTAAAAGTTCCATTGGATGGCCTAGAAAACTAACTTTCTTTAAGGATTTGACAGAAAATTAATTCAACTTTCTGCAGAGACTAATTCTGAGGACAGAGCTCAAGTACTTGAGTGACAACCTGAAGTTCAAAGAGATGAATCAAAGACTTATGTGGAAGAAATTCTTACTAAAGTCTAATGTTTTTAGGAAAGAGTTTAAAATTAGTAATCTACTGTTTCATTTCTTTACCGCTACTAATCTGTAACCAGTGGAGGTACGACCAAGAAACCAAATTCTTCAAAAATGTCAAGAGTCTTTATCTGAAATATGGGGAGGGCAGGACAGTAGTTCCTTCTGTGCTGAGGGCTTCACACTTCCTTTGTACGTTTGAAATCCCTGATTTTTTGGGGCAGGACATTCATCTACATAGTTTAGACTGTTACTGACAGCTGCACAGGTTAGACTTCTCCTAAGACAAATAACAAGGATAAAAACATGAGAAAAGAACACCAGAACATGGCAACTTTGATGCAATAAACTTTTAATGATAGTGAGAAAAGGAATGCATTTTCAGAGTCTCCAAGAAGTACAAAACTGTTCTCCAGTCAGGGGTACGTTCAGTATGATTGATTTTTTTTTTTTTTTTTTTTCCTCTTCCTGAGTCTTAGCTGTTGATTTGAATGAACAGGAACCATGTTGGGCAACTTTGTTACCTGTTTACCCCAGGTAATACGGAAATGTGACAGGAGAAGCATTAGGGCAGAAACTGAAAGTAGAAGTTAAGAGGAGAAATTCAAAAGGGGCTGAAGGTTCCAGCTCTGTGGTCTTGGAACAGAGCAGTGGAGGTTCAGACCTCTTCAGCTGTGAAACCATTGCATCTCATTTGTCGGTTACACCTCACTTAGGATATTTCTGTAGGATTTAGCAGGGCCCACAGCTGCCATGGCTGTACCTGTTGTACCGGTAGGAGTAAGGGCTGCAATAGCTGGAACCATAGGATCTACTGTAGCCGTACAGGCCCCTGTAACCCAGGGAGCCCCCATAGCCGTACAGACCCCCACAGCCCAGGGAAGAGCTCCCATATCCATACAGACCTCCATAGCCCAGGGAGCCATAGCCCCCATAGCCATACAGACCCCCGTAGCCCAGGGAGCCATAGCCCCCATAGCCAAGGGAGCCCCCATAGCCCCCGAGGATGGGTGCACCAGAGGATCCCACAACCGAATCCTGGGGGAAAGAGCTGAGGATGGGGCCAGGGAAGGTAACAACAACTGGAGGTGGCTGGATCACAGTCGTGGTGTCAGGGCACTGACGGACACACGGTTCATTCCCACTGTCAGCGATGGGCTGGGGGCGGTTGATGCCACAGGCAGAGGTGGAGCACATGTCATAGCAAGACATCTCGCAGGGATGGAGGTCAGTCTGTAAAACACAGTCATTTATGTTAACATTAAAGAAGTATCAAATATTAGGTTATGATGAAGCAGTCCAACAGGGTATCAGCAATAAATCTGGGAAGTAAACATATTTTCTACCACTATTCTTCCTAGCACTGTAATCTGGAGGCTAGTTTTGACTTTAGTATGACAAAGTCATGTACTTTTCAATTGTATCTTTGGTATTTTCAGAGTTAATTCTGATAGTACTACGTTACTATTAGTTGATGGTTTGATCTTTCCTGTTAAAAACTCAGCAGAACTCTGCTAAATGCAGCCATATACAACCATGTATATGAACTATTCTTTATCTCCTAAAATAGTCAAAGAATTCTTTGAAGTGCTAAAATGTTACAAGTTTGGCATTCAAAACTGCTTGATATACCCCTCTTCTGGAGCCTGTCTTTACAGTGCCTGGTAACGAATGAGGAACCATAGAATCATAGAATCATTGAGGTTGGAAAAGACCTCTAAGATCATCGAGTCCAACTGTCAACCCAACACCCCCATGCCCACTAAACCATGTCCCTAAGTGCCTCATCTACTCGTCTTTTAAATACCTCCAGGGATGGGGACTCAACCACTTCCCTGGGCAGCCTGTTCCAATGTTTAACCACTCTTTCAGTAAAGACATTTTTCCTCACGTCCAATCTAAACCTCCCCTGGCGCAACTTGAGGCCATTTCCTCTCGTCCTATCGCTTGTTACTTGGGAGAAGAGACCGACCCCCACCTCGCTACAACCTCCTTTCAGGGAGTTGTAGAGAGCGATGAGGTCTCCCCTCAGCCTCCTTTTCTCCAGGCTAAACAACCCCAGTTCTCTCAGCCGCTCCTCATCAGACTTGTTCTCCAGACCCCTCACCAGCCTCGTTGCCCTTCTCTGGACACGCTCCAGCCCCTCGACGTCCTTCTTGTAGTGAGGGGCCCAAAACTGAACACAGTATTTGAGGTGCGGCCTCACCAGTGCCGAGTACAGGGGCACGATCCAAACATTATTTTCAGCAGCAAATAATCTATAGGTCACTGGCAGCCTGGCAGTAACTGAAGAGGATTTGGTCCTATGTTAAAATCAAGAGTTCTCGACAGCAAGTTAAGTTTAGCAAAGTTTGAGAGAAGTCTGACTTACCTAATTCACGAAGGCAAGTAAGGTGGGAGAAGTGGATAGAAAGACTTAAGGCAGAGAGCTTTTATACAGCTCTGTTGGTTGCCTGGAGGACATCAGGCATCCTATGCATGAGTTCATAATTAGGTACAAACCCCAAATTGTAGGACGTTTCTCAACATGCTGAAATTGTTTTTGCTTATTGCTTGTGCGTGGCAGGCACTTCAAACCCACACATAGCGTGACATGCACACTCCACCGCAGACCTCTCTATTATCTCCAGGGTTTATGTGTGGAATTATTTTTTTATTATTCCATTGCTCTCTTTAGCATTAGGGGAGGAAGTAAACTGACTTGATTTATTTAAGAGTCCTGCATAATCAGGATGACAGAAGGACAGTAATATCTTTTGTCTGGTTACAGGTCTTTTAGTGTAATCAACAGTATACCTGGAGACAAAATGGAATTTCTTTTAGGATCTCAGATGAAGGCTGGAGACAAATAACAAGGGTAAAAACATTTTTTCTGCAGGCTTAGCACTTCTACCTCCAGCTACTTAATACAAGGCAAACACAATAATCAGGAACATCTTTTAATGGCTTTTGGACGGTTCTCTACTAGTTGTCTTTCAGTCCCAGGAACAGAGAAATATTTCAGCTGGCAGTCACAAGTCTATGGAAACTGATTTTTCTGAGTTATTTCATTGAGCTTTGCTTTCCTTTATATTTTATTGTGTTTTCTCCTCCTATTTGTTACATGTTAGAGACACACCTAGGAATATAGGACTAAGAGAAGCAAGTAAATCAGGTGATAAGACATGACTACTGAAAGGGATTCTAGCCCTGACACAAAGGAGACAGACCCCATCGTACCCTGTTGGTTTTTTTGTTGTTGTTGTTGGCTAATAGTTCAGTTAACATAAGCAGATTTCTGTTTCTGGACCAATGTGCACTTTAATAAAAAGGTAGATTTTATTTTTAAAGTCAAAGAAAGGAAGGTCCAAAAAGTGTTATAAACCATGAACTGATTACAGGAAAGACCCAAATGATCTTAAATTACTCATTTTAATGTGATAATCTCTCATAATAGTGGGGTGTATGCATCCAGGCATACTTTTTATATCATTATGACACAGTATGTATAAGCCAGTAATGGGTGCTCATGAGGTATTTGAAAATCCCTTGGAATGTTCTTGTAAAACTTTGAGATGGCTTTTTTCAGTATTATAGATTAGGAAGTCTCCATATGTATCTCCGGATTTGGAAAAGCTCATAATTTAGAAATAATATGTGGTCTGAAGATAACCACGTTGATGATTATGAAAACCATGATAATAATATAGTATTACAATAATGGCATAAACAAAGAAACAAACCTCAGCAAAAGCCAGCATTTGCCCTTCCCAGTGGATTCCCACCTCATAATTGCTCTCTACTGAACGATGCCATCAATGACGGGGTTAGCTGCAAGATCAGTTGTAGACCAGGACCAAGGACTCCTGAGGAGCAAGCTAGAAATTAAAGGAAACTTCAGGAAAATGTATCCTCTCAAGCTTGTGGATCAAACTGGGCTGAAAGTTTTGAGTATCCCTGACTGCTTATAATTTTGGATATGCACTGGGAATCTGTCCACTTTTTGATATCACTTTGATGACACTTTAGACACTTTGATGTCTAAAAAGTTGCTTTTATCTATTGGATATGCAAGTGGAATAAGAGCTGCAGAAATCCTTTAACACCTGTGAATGGTCTTTGATTTAGGCAGGAGTTCTCAGCAGTTTTGAACAGCCAAAAGGAGCCTGTTGAATGTACCTGCAGACATGCCAGAAGAGCAGAGATAAAACATAGAAGATGAGCAAATGGGACACCAGTAAGAATTGCATATTCTGGGATGAAGCCATTGAGTTGTTAATGCTATTAGACTGTGGCTTAGTCTGTTACTCTGAAATCTCACTTCACAGCTCTCTTCTTCCTTTCAAAAAAGAAAGGCTTTTTTTCTAATACAATTAAATTTGGGGTTTCTCCTATATACCTTCTACAAAAACAGCTATCTCAGTAAATCACAAATTTTGATATTAATTCAACGTACACTTGGATTATTTTGAGCTTTCCATCCTGAGCATTCAAAATATAAATATCTCTCCTTTCAGAACTAAATTCAGCTTTAAGCTGTAGTTTGAGGGTCAGATAAAACCTAAGGCTGTTTTGGACATCTGCCACTGTGTGTTTGGGAACACTCACAATATAATTTGATTCAGAGAATATTGAGAATACTCCATGGTTTCCAATACGAATTGTATCACATCTCAAAAATAAACCTAAGCACACAAAAAATATTGCCTGCCTTCCTGAGGATTTAAGGACAGACCATATTTTATCTTTAAGAAGAGAGAAAACTTATGTGAGGGACTTTGAAAGAAACACCTCACAGCAGGTTATTTCTGATAAATGTCTGAGCATCATTGTCATGTAAGACAACAGAAGAAGGATACCTATGTATAAGCAGTTTACTACATGGTGCAACTCCAAAGAGAATAGAAAACTGATATTAATTTCATGAATCATGTTTTAGGATGAAAGATGCATTGATTTCACCCATCACTCTTTTAGATGAAAGAACCTTGCGTGATGTAACGCGTGTGTTATGTTACATGATAATTGAAATCAAGTAACAAACAAAAAAACAGAAAGCGAAACAATTTCATCACTTTGCGGAGCTATCAATGCAAAAAATGTGCTGTGTCAACTAATTAGATCCACATTCACAAAACCAGCTTCTCATCCCTCAGGCAGTCTGAACTGTATAAAAGCTCACTCCACTCAGGGTTCTTCCAACCTCTTTTCTTCACTCGTTCTTCTCAGTGAATTGGGTAAGTCTGAATCTGCTCTGTACAACTATTGGAATAGCTCTTTGCTATACAATTTAATCTAGGATGGTCTCTTCTGTTTAGAACTAGTGGGTAAAATTTTAGGTAAAATGATAAAGCTTACAAAAATGATTGAATGTGTTATGCACAAGTGTTCGTTGCATTCAGGGTTAGCATTTAATTTCAAAGCAAACTGAAAGTTTCTTGGTATGGCAGAAAATTAAGTGCGTTATTAGTTCACTTGGAACAGCTAAAGAAATGATATGACTAGTTCATTATGCATTCCTCTTCTCTGTTTGTTTATATGGGTAACTGGAAATTATTTGAAAAAGTTTAAATCTTCATGGTTCACAGGGGAATGCTGAGCTTAGAAGCAGACCTTCCATTATCTCCAGTTTATTCTATTACAGATCACTCAAGGTGCTTTTACATTAAGATAAATGGACATGAATACTACCAGAGATCAGGCACTAGAGCAGGACACAGAGAGGAATTAAGAGCTGTCAAATGCTCTGTAAGAAATTTATTTAACTAAGGGAAAGAGGGGTCATGGAGGGAATTTAAGGATCTGACAGGTGAAGCACTGGGTTTTTCCTGTTAACGGGGGCAAGTTATTTGGGGTGAGATTTTTTCAAGAGAGTCTGGAGCCCAGAATCAAAACACTGTTATTAAGCTAGTTGTAAATATCTCAGTGCCTTGATTCAATGTTTGGAAACTGGGGACAATAATCTTTGCAATTCCCTTGTAATGGTCTCATCAAACAAGTTACTGAGCAAATTTGAATAGACAATGACTTATAATCCCTGTTCTCACAAGGCTCAGCACAAAGGAGATGAGTGGGAATGAAGACTTAGTCATGAAATCATGCATAACAACATACTCCATTCTTGGAGTCCCAGTCCTTGCTGATCCACTGACTCACCAAAGCATCTGAGCAAATAATTTTGTTGTTCTGCTTCAATTTTCATTTCTAATAGACATGGGTAAATTGGTGTACTTCAAAACACTCTTGTCTGAGGAAAAGCAGCGAACTCTATAGCACATTTATGTATGTAAATAATGTCTTATATTTGGTAAAATCAACTCTTGTAGACTGACCTCCATCCCTGCGAGATGTCTTGCTACGACATGTGCTCCACCTCTGCCTGTGGCATCAACCGCCCCCAGCCCATCGCTGACAGTGGGAATGAGCCGTGTGTCCGTCAGTGCCCTGACACCACGACTGTGATCCAGCCACCTCCAGTCGTCGTCACCTTCCCCGGCCCCATCCTCAGCTCTTTCCCCCAGGATTCGGTTGTGGGATCCTCTGGCGTACCCGTCCTCGGGGGCTATGGGGGCTCCCTTGGCTATGGGGGCTATGGCTCCCTGGGCTACGGGGGTCTGTATGGCTATGGGGGCTATGGCTCCCTGGGCTATGGAGGTCTGTATGGATATGGGAGCTCTTCCCTGGGCTGTGGGGGTCTGTACGGCTATGGGAGCTCCCTGGGTTACAGGGGCCTGTATGGCTACGGTAGATCCTATGGTTCCAGCTATTGCAGCCCTTACTCCTACCGGTACAACAGGTACAGCCATGGCAGCTGTGGGCCCTGCTAAATCCTACAGAAATACGCCTTGACTAAAGAATGACTGACAAATGCATAATACAATCTTGATCCTCAGCTGAGCTCCTGAGTAAGGGGCAGAGCATCAAAGACTTCCACTTAATACAGTGGAGTCAGAATAGCTCCATAAATTACACTTGTCATTTCTTTCTTCATTTGTTTCACCTCCTCTTCCCTGCCCCTGCCAGTGGCCAAATGTCTAACTCCACCATCGTCCCAGAGGACACTTGCTTCTCCCTGAAACAGCCACCTCCTGGGAGAAGCCTGAAGGAACACCGCTCTTGAAGCCTGGGGGGACAGCCTGCCTGCCTCTGCTTTGTGTGTCTTTCTCCAGTGGGTGTTTTCCTGTACTTGCAATAAAATGAGCCTGCATCCAACGCCTGCCTCGCCGCCTTGTCTTTCAAAGCCCAGCCTGGGCTGCAGGGTTCTCTTGCCCTGCATGTGTCCCCTGCCAGCCGGGCCAGGGCAGTGTCTCAGCCCCAGCAGAGCCAGGCTGAGCTGCCTTTGGGGAGACCCCACAGCCTTGGGCACACACAGTCCTGCTGCTAAGAAACCTATCTGTCCCGTTTTTCATTGTTACTGAGCTGAAATTATCATCTTCCCTATGCTAATTATTCTAGTTTTCAGACTTCCAGTAGTTAGTTCAATTTTTTTTTTCACTAGTTAATTTAGTGCTGGAATTCCTTTTAATTTTACATCTTCCCAGACGATGTACTAGAAATCATCAGACTGTGTTCAAAGACAAAGTAAAAAAACATGGCCTGAAGTTCTGTCAGAGCATATTCTGAAAAGAAACAATAGGAGGAAGGTAAACAATGGGAAACAATTTTTAAGATAGGTATCTGATGAGCAAAGACCAAGCACTACCTCTTCTTTTTTTGTTAATTGCTGTGATAACAGTTGCCTCAGGGAAGTTTTATCTGAGTCTGTAAGTCAGCTGGGTGAAGTAAAAAGAATATGAACTAGTGCATGACAGAGGATTTACCTATTACTTCACTGAGACTCTTTCAAAGAAAAGCTCCATGCGTGAATGTACGATTTCTTGATCTCAACCCTCTGTCAGTGTCATGGAACAGCAAGTCGGATTTTAACAGGTAATTTCAATGTCGACGTCCCCCAATGTAACTGGATATGTCAGATGGCTGTGTGCTATAAGTAGTAACAAGCTGAAAAGAAAATTAGTCTATGGTACTCACAAATCTTGCTTTTATTTTAAGAAAATACTATTTTATTTTTACTGATTAACAAATACTTATTGAGAATGTTTTGATCAAAAAAAAGCCCTTCACTGAAAGGTTCTCCTCTCTCTGCCTGCTTCATCCTCCCTGTCCCGACACTGCCTGCCCTCATGGCCCTGAGCTTTTTGGGAAAGGTCTGGGAAGGGACTGGAGCTTGAAGGGCCCAGCTGAGAGCCCAGCCCCCGTCCCATGGGTGCCTGGGATGTGTGAAAAGCCCAGGCAGCTGAGATGGAGAAGAAAGGCTCTTGCCTTTTGGGTGCAAGGAAACAGCTCTCTGTCCCTGCTGCTGCTCTCCATCCTCACATGGCTTGAGGCAAGGACGCTGTTGCCATGAATTCCCAGGAGCTTGTGCCGCACCAGCCCTGCATCTCCTTGGCTCAGGTACCTCTCTTGTGCTGAGCAAAGCCCTATTTCCTCCCAGCTAGTTCAGCCCAGGGCAGTTCCTGGGACAGCTTTACAAAGCATGGATGCCTGGTGTCCTCTCTGTTTCTCTTCTGCTCAACACCAGGATCCTTGCTCTCACTCACAGCCTCTGAGAGGTACTTCAGTGTAAATCATACATGATCACAGCTGAACACCTGAGCTCTGACTGCCAACTTTTCCACTGATTCTCTCAATGAGACAGTGTCAGGCAGGTACCAGCCGGCACCCAGTTAGATGTGTATTGTGTCAGACAGCAAGTGCCTAGCCCAAGATAACAAAATTGGTAAGAGCTATTAGTACGCGGCTAACATGATTACGTAGCTTCTATTTGGGCTGGATGCCTGTTCCGGGTGAGCTCATGTCTGATTACAAAACAGTACATAAAGATACCCTTTCTGTCAGTGTCTAATATTATATGAGAGTTATAGGGATGGAGGGAGTTTACTACATTGGTTACTCAAGGATCAGTCTCAGAAAACCTCTAATTATTTCTTTGCATTAATGGCATTGGCACATAATTTGGGAGCACTCTCTTTTATGTGCTGATAACATAAAGCTGAGCGGCATTAAACAGGAGGGAATCAGACTTTAAGACTGGAAAAACTAGATGGTTTAACTGATGGGAGTAACACTAACGGTATGATCTTCAGTAATACAGTGCAAAGCCATGCATCTGCTGACTACGGAGAAAAGATCTGGTGTAACATAGGCTATAATCAGAAAGAATTGACAGAAGAGGAAAAATGCTCTGAGTAGCCCCAAATAGGTGATGGTAAGGTATAGGGAGATTGCATGCTCTTGAGTGAATCCATTGTAAATACAGAAAACCAGAGAGTCCTGCTAATATAAGCAGAACCTGTAAAAACAAGGGGAAGAGCACACCCAATTTCCCTTTTACTGCCAACATGTCACGACTACTCCAAAAGACAGGGTGAATCCAAGAAATTTGAAAGGTGCTAATCTTAAGTTAATTAATCGCACGCGTACCACACTAAGGGGTAAAATAATGTTGTGGGATGGGTCATCTTGAGTAAAACTGAGAAAAAGATGATCTGTGTTTCATTTTGACCCCAAGGGAGTTACAAATTCCCTGAATGTGATACAGTAGCAGTTTTGTAGAAGTAAAAAGTTTTGGAGAGTGAGAGGGCAGCATCATGCCTTCCTCTAGAAGACCATGAACAGAAGCTAAACCAGCACCCTCTAATATATGTATGTTATGGCCCAAATATATATCTGTATGCATAGTTATACATAAGTATGCACACATTTCTTGAAGAGGCACGTCTAGTCCAACCACCAGCTCCCAAGTCATTGCTACACTTCTGAAATTGAATCATTCCTCTCCCTAAAAAGGGAAAAGAACATTTTCCCTGAGCTGAGCACCACTAATCTGGAGCTGGAGAATGAGAAACCATGAATCGCCTCTTCTCTCCTAGGTATGACAAGAGGTATGATACAGACTGGTGACATATGGAGAGACCAACATTTGCCCTGCCACAGATGCCGGGCACCGAACATCGGACAAGGAGAGAGGGAGACAGGAGTTCGATGCAGGAAATCTTTATTGTGCCCCGAGGGGCAGGAGAGGCTCTCGGACAAACAGTGGGCAAGACCCAGAGAGGCTGGTCGCCCCGTGTTGGGGAAGGCAGAGGGATATTCTCCAGAGCATTGCTCTCGCTCTGGATACCCCTTTGGTGCACCATTCCAGATCCCAAGAACTTGGGCCATCAGCCCCCGCAGGGCCTTTCGGGTGTACCTCCTGCCCCGTCCAAGAGCTGGGAAGAGATGGGAGGGGAGAAGAGCAGAGGGCAGGGAAGGGCCGAGGGTGTGCGGCACTACCAGCTGCCCAGGCGTTGGCTGGGGCTGGGAATGCTCATCACCCCTCAGTACCCCACCAGCTCAGCACTGTGCGGGTGGTGTTGGCGTTTGGGCTGGGGGCAGTGCGTGGGGCTGGACTGGGTCTAGCAGGGCCCACAGGTGTCCCACAGCTTCTTGCTGTAGCGGGGCAAGACGTAAGGGCTGCAGGCAGGAGGAGCGTAGGGTCTGCCAAA
This sequence comes from Aptenodytes patagonicus, assembly GCF_965638725.1. Classification (NCBI taxonomy): domain Eukaryota; kingdom Metazoa; phylum Chordata; class Aves; order Sphenisciformes; family Spheniscidae; genus Aptenodytes; species Aptenodytes patagonicus. Next base: position 1,466,555 of record NC_134974.1, read on the forward strand.
GGTGCAGAGGCCCCCCGAGCCCAGCGTGGCCCCGGCACCGTAGAGGCCCCCCAGCCCCAGGGAGCCCCCAAAGGCGGGTGCTCCCGAGGAGCCCACCACGGCTTGCTGGGGGAAGGAGCTGAGGATGGGGCCGGGGAAGGTGACGACGACGGGGGGCGGCTGGATGAAGGCCGTTGAGTCGGGGCACTGCCGGGCGCACAGCTCGTTGCAGCTGTCAGCGATGGGCTGGGGGACGGCGACGCTGGTTTTCGGTGGGCACAGGTCGTAGCAAGACATCTTTGTGCGAGAGCGCTGAGCCTGAAACACGTGGCCCCAAGGACAGGTGTCATGAGCGAGGGCGAGATCCCCCAGCTGAGCAGTGCCCTGTGCCCAGGGCTGCCTTGGAGCTGGAGGGACCAGAGCCACCGCCTTGCCCGCACTGCCCACCGCTTGCCCTTTGCCCAGCCAGCCCCGCTCAGTGCCCTGCTCTCTGCACCCCTCGCCACGCTTCTCTCTGCACACAGAGGCCACATAAGCCCTCCCCGAGAGCCTGTGCAGGGCCTGGCCCTGCGTGTCCTGGCCTTGGGGCTCCTTCCTCCTCCCGCTGCAGCTCAGCCCACCCTGGCCATCCAAGCCTGCTGCCAGCAGGCCCGATGCCGGCAGAGCTCTCCCGGCCAGGGAGGCCCCATGCCGGCCCCTGCCAGAAGAGGCAGAGACCCGCAGGCACCCACCTACCCTTTTCCTGAGCAGAGCGAGGCAGGAGCAGTGGATGCCATCGCTCACCGTGGGCAGTGCTTTTATGCTGGGCCGATGAGCGCGGGGAGGAGCTGGCTGCGCTGGGGGCACGTGGCCTGTGGCGGCCGAGCCCCTGCCTCCTCCCCGCGTGGCACGGGGCTGTTTTGCTGACACCGTTTCCTCGCCAGTCCCAACCCGCTGTATCAGCCCCTGCAATTACCCGCTCGGACACTTGCCAGCTGCCACCTAATGGACCAAATTAGCCTCGCTGTCTTTTCATTATCTCGCTGTGTAAGAGGGCACGCAGCGTGACGAAGGCTGACTGCAAGTGCCCTGCGTGCCATAGCTCTTCCCCAAGGGCTTGGTCTCGGGGCGGCCCCATGCCCTCTTTGCAGAGCCACGGGGAAGACCAGGGTCCCATCGCTGGGCAACAAGTTGGCCTTGCAAAGGCCTCCCGCACGCCAGTGGCTGCGTGACGTATGCCGTGTGGCTATTATCTACAGAGACGTGAGGTTACGAAACAAAAAAGCAAAGGCACCCCTCTCGGGCACTGCCTGCTCAGCACGATGCATCATTCGCCAGCCCAACGGAGCCGGCCTCCATCTGCCTGCAGGCGTTGGCCGTGGACCTCTGCAAGTCTGGGGGAGAAAGACCCCTCGTGCTCTTTCCCGAGGTGCCTGATGCAAGAAGGAGAGATCCCCGCCTGGGCCCACGCCACAAGGCTCGTGCCAGCCTACCCCTCGCAGGTGTCCTGGGAGCCCCAGTGCCAGGGGACGGTGCTGGGCAGAGGCTGCCCTCGGGGTGCTGGGGAGCTGGGAGCCCCGTCTGAATGCACAGCTGCAGCAGCCCCTGGCTGGGCTGGCGCTCGGTGGCGGCTCTCCTCCCAGCAGAGCCTGGCTGCGGGCACAGGGCAGAGGTGTCTTCCCAGGGCAGGCAGCGAGAAGCTGCAGAAGCACGTCCCTCGCCTGCCGTGCGCAGCCCCCAGCAGGGAGATGCCTGCTGTCGTTTAGACCACAGGGCAGAAAGGGAAGGAAAGCCTCGGAAGCAGCACGTGCTGGGTCTGGCGAGGGGATGCTGACTCAGGGAGGGGCAGGAGCCGGACAGCCCCGTCGTCATCAGCAGGAGGGAGTGCCGCCTCTGCAGATTGGCCCAGGTGGTGCTGAGCAATGGCGGGGCCGGTATAAAAGCTCTGCCTCTGCCAGGCTCTCCCATCCTCTGCTCTGGTCGCCTTCTCCTCGGGGAACAGGGTAAGTCTGCGAGCGCTTCTCCTCCTCTCCCCCTGCTCCGGCGCCAGCCCCTCCACCTCGGGCGCTCCCCTCGGCTGCTCTCTTGCAACCTCTGCCCTCTTGCAGAGCACCGTCCAATCCCGCACAAAGATGTCTTGCTACGACCTGTGCCCACCGAAAACCAGCGTCGCCGTCCCCCAGCCCATCGCTGACAGCTGCAACGAGCTGTGCGCCCGGCAGTGCCCCGACTCAACGGCCTTCATCCAGCCGCCCCCCGTCGTCGTCACCTTCCCCGGCCCCATCCTCAGCTCCTTCCCCCAGCAAGCCGTGGTGGGCTCCTTGGGAGCACCCGCCTTTGGGGGCTCCCTGGGGCTGGGGGGCCTCTACGGTGCCGGGGCCACGCTGGGCTCGGGGGGCCTCTGCACCTTTGGCAGACCCTACGCTCCTCCCGCCTGCAGCCCTTACGTCTTGCCCCGCTACAGCAAGAAGCTGTGGGACACCCGTGGGCCCTGCTAGACCCAGTCCAGCCCCACGCACTGCCCCCAGCCCAAACGCCAACACCACCACCACCACCCACGCAGGGCTGAGCTGGCGGGCACGAGGCACTGAGGAGTGCTGAACGTGTCCCAGCCAACGCCTGGGCAGCTGGTAGTGCCGCACACCCTCGGCCCTTCCCTGCCCTCTGCTCTCCTCCCCTCCTGTCTCTTCCCAGCTCTTGGACGGGGCAGGAGGTACACCCGAAAGGCCCTGCGGGGGCTGATGGCCCAAGTCCTTGGGATCTGGAATGCCGCACCAAGGGGGCATCTGGAGCGAGAAGCAATGCTCTGGAGAAGATCCCTCTGCCTTCCCCAACACGGGGCGACCAGCCTCTCTGGGTCTTGCCCACTGTTTGTCCGAGAGCCTCTCCTGCCCCTCGGGGCACAATAAAGATTTCCTGCATCGCACTCCTGTCTCCCTCCCTCTGTGTCCCAAGTCAGGAAGACCCTGGGGGCGGGTGCCCAGCAGCTGTGGGAGGGTAAATGCTGGTGCTGAGATGCCCAGGCGAGGTGAGGTGGGGCGGTGTTGGGAGAGGGAGGGAGCAGGCAGCAGGCAGGGGAGACAGAGCCTTTTGGCGGGGCTTGCAGGAGCTGGGGAAAGGGCAGAGGGCAGAGAGCAGGCCAGGCGCTGGCAGTGCTCCTTTGCCTGGCCTTCTCAGCCCGGGAGCGGCACCAGTTCTGCCAGGTCCCTCAGCTCCACAGAAGCCCGGCAGCATCTGCAGGAACCTGCACAGAGGAGGCTGGATGAGAGCCAGTGTTAAACCCCACGCCTGGGAAATGGCTGTCGATTGCTGGAGAGCAGCTTGTCAGGAAAGGCCCGGGGGGCACTGGGGGACACCAAGGTGAGCGTGAGCCGGCAAGGTGCCTTGGGGCAAGGGTGGCCAGCAGTGTCCTGGGCTGCATGCGGAGGAGGTGGAGGGAGGGGATCTTTGCCCTCCACTCAGCACTGGCGAGGCCAGCCCTGTGGTGCTGTGTCCAGTGCTGGGCTCCCCAGCACAGGAGAGATGTGGGGCTACTGGAGAGAGTCCAGCATAGGGCCACGCAGATGATTGCGCCGGTTTTGGCTGGGACAGAGTTAATTTTCTTCAGAGTAGCTGGTACGGGGCTATGGGTTGGCGTTGTGCTGAAAAGAGTGTTGATACTACTGGGATGTTTTTGTTGTTGCTGAGCAGTGCTTACACAGAGTCAAGGCCGTTTCTGCTTCTCACACTGCCCTGGCAACGAGTAGGCTGGGGGTGCACAAGCCGCTGGGAGGGGACACAGCTGACCCCAGCAGACCAAGGGGATTTTCCGTACCATATGATGTCATGCCCAGCAATAGAAAGCTGGGGGAAGAAGAAGGAAGGGGGGCACGTTTGGAGTGATGGCATTTGTCTTCCCAAGCAACCGTTACACGTGATGGAGCCCTGCTTTCCTGGAGATGGCTGAACAGCTGCCGCCGATGGGAAGGAGCGAATGAATTCCTTATTTTGCTTGGCTTGCGTGCGCGGCTCTTGCTCTACTTCCTAGAGTGTCTTTATCTCAACCCAGGAGTTTTCTCACTTTTACCCCTCCGATTCTCTCCCCCATCCCACCCACCGGGGGGGAGTGCGCGAGCTGCTCCGTGGTGTTCACTCGCCAGCTGGGGTTGAACCACAAAGATCTTGAAGGGACAGGGAGCATCGCCCTTTGGGGGAGCGCCTCAGAGAGATGGGACTGTTCCTCCTCGTGCCAAGGAGGCTCATCGAGTCCTATCAATGTCCACACATGCCTGAAGGGAAAAGGCGTTGAGAAGATGGAGCCAGGCTCTTTTCAGATGTGTCCAGTGCCAGGACAAGAGGCAATGGGCACCAGCTGAAACACCGGAGGCTCCGCCTCAACATCCCAAAACACTTTTTTCACTGTGAGGGTGACGAGCACTGGCACAGGTTGCCGCGGGAGGTTGTGGAGTCTCCGTCCTTGGAGACGTGCAAAAGCCGTCTGGGCATGGTGCTGGGCAGCCGGCTCTGGGTGACCCTGCTTGAGGCGGCAGCATGACAAGATGGCCTGCAAAGGTTCCTGCCACAGTAATCAGGCTGTGATTTCTGTGATTTTGTGCCTGTGGCAGAGAACGGAGGAGCACCGAGCGTGTTGGCCTGTGCTGGGGGTGAGAAGGGGAAAGGGAAGAGGAAGGAGAAGAGGGAAGGGGAGGAGGAAGTAGAAGGGGAAGGAGGAAGGGGAGGAGGAAGTAGAAGGGGAAGGAGGAAGGGAATGGGAAGCAGAAGGGGAAGAAGCAGGGGGAAGGGAAGAGGAAGGGGGAGGGGGAGGGGGAGAAGAAGAGGAAAGGGAAGGGGAAGGAGACTAAGAAGGGGGAGAGAAGAAGGAGGGAAAGGGAAAGAAGAAGAGGAAAGAGAAGGGGAAGGGGAGGGGATAAGGAAGAGGACGGGGAATCTCCCCTTTGCTTTCTCCCCCAGGGCCTGAAGCAGAGCCATGGAGGCACAAAGGGGCTGGAGCCACGGCAGGCATTGCCCCTGGCTGTCCTCCAGCCCCTGGAGCAGCGCGCTCATGTGCAAGGAGGCTGGAAGTCTGTAAACGCCCCCGGGCTGCATGTCCTGCAGGCAGGGGAGCAGCCTGTGTTCAGGCAGGGCCCTTGGAGCTCAGCTCCAGGACCATGTGTGGCCAGAGCTGCCGGGGCTGTGGGGTCTCCCCAAAGGCAGCTCAGCCTGGCTCTGCTGGGGCTAAGAGACTGCCCTGGCCCGGCTGGCAGGGGACACGTGCAGGGCAAGGGAACCCTGCAGCCCAGGCTGGGCTTTGAAAGACAAGGCGGCGAGGCAGGCATTGGATGCAGGCTTGTTTTATTGCAGTGGAGAAAGCCACATAAGGCAGAGGCAGGCAGGCTGTCCCCCCGGGCTTCAAGAGCGGTGTTCCTTCAGGCTTCTCCCAGGCAGCAGCCGTTGCAGAGACAAGCGAGCGGCCTGTGGGACGATGGTGGAGTCGCGCATGCGGGCACGGGCAGGAGCAAGGAGGAGAGGCAGCATGGAGAGAGGGGAAGGAGGGGAGAAAGGAGAGGAGGCATGAGGCTGAGGTGGCTCAGGGACGCTGGGGGCTTTGGGGCTGGGTTTAGCAGGGCCCACAGGTGTCCCACAGCTTCTTGCTGTAGCGGGGCAAGACGTAAGGGCTGCAGGCGGGAGGAGCGTAGGGTCTGCCAAAGGTGCAGAGGCCCCCCGAGCCCAGCGTGGCCCCGGCACCGTAGAGGCCCCCAGCCCCAGGGAGCCCCCAAAGGCGGGTGCTCCCAAGGAGCCCACCACGGCTTGCTGGGGGAAGGAGCTGAGGATGGGGCCGGGGAAGGTGACGACGACGGGGGGCGGCTGGATGAAGGCCGTTGAGTCAGGGCACTGCCGGGTGCACAGCTCGTTGCAGCTGTCAGCGATGGGCTGGGGGACGGCGACGCTGGTTTTCGGTGGGCACAGGTCGTAGCAAGACATCTTTGTGCGAGAGCGCTTAGCCTGAAACACGTGGCCCCAAGGACAGGTGTCATGAGCGAGGGCGAGATCCCCCAGCTGAGCAGTGCCCTGTGCCCAGGGCTGCCTTGGAGCTGGAGGGACCAGAGCCACCGCCTTGCCCGCACTGCCCACCGCTTGCCCTTTGCCCAGCCAGCCCCGCTCAGTGCCCTGCTCTCTGCACCCCTCGCCACGCTTCTCTCTGCACACAGAGGCCACATAAGCCCTCCCCGAGAGCCTGTGCAGGGCCTGGCCCTGCGTGTCCTGGCCTTGGGGCTCCTTCCTCCTCCCGCTGCAGCTCAGCCCACCCTGGCCATCCAAGCCTGCTGCCAGCAGGCCCGATGCCGGCAGAGCTCTCCCGGCCAGGGAGGCCCCATGCCGGCCCCTGCCAGAAGAGGCAGAGACCCGCAGGCACCCACCTACCCTTTTCCTGAGCAGAGCGAGGCAGGAGCAGTGGATGCCATCGCTCACCGTGGGCAGTGCTTTTATGCTGGGCCGATGAGCGCGGGAGGAGCTGGCTGCGCTGGGGGCACGTGGCCTGTGGCGGCCGAGCCCCTGCCTCCTCCCCGCGTGGCACGGGGCTGTTTTGCTGACACCGTTTCCTCGCCAGTCCCAACCCGCTGTATCAGCCCCTGCAATTACCCGCTCGGACACTTGCCAGCTGCCACCTAATGGACCAAATTAGCCTCGCTGTCTTTTCATTATCTCGCTGTGTAAGAGGGCACGCAGCGTGACGAAGGCTGACTGCAAGTGCCCTGCGTGCCATAGCTCTTCCCCCAGGGCTTGGTCTCGGGGCGGCCCCATGCCCTCTTTGCAGAGCCACGGGGAAGACCAGGGTCCCATCGCTGGGCAACAAGTTGGCCTTGCAAAGGCCTCCCGCACGCCAGCGGCTGCGTGACGTATGCCGTGTGGCTATTATCTACAGAGACGTGAGGTTACGAAACAAAAAAGCAAAGGCACCCCTCTCGGGCACTGCCTGCTCAGCACGATGCATCATTCGCCAGCCCAACGGAGCCGGCCTCCATCTGCCTGCAGGCGTTGGCCGTGGACCTCTGCAAGTCTGGGGGAGAAAGACCCCTCGTGCTCTTTCCCGAGGTGCCTGATGCAAGAAGGAGAGATCCCCGCCTGGGCCCACGCCACAAGGCTCGTGCCAGCCTACCCCTCGCAGGTGTCCTGGGAGCCCCAGTGCCAGGGGACGGTGCTGGGCAGAGGCTGCCCTCGGGGTGCTGGGGAGCTGGGAGCCCCGTCTGAATGCACAGCTGCAGCAGCCCCTGGCTGGGCTGGCGCTCGGCGGCGGCTCTCCTCCCAGCAGAGCCTGGCTGCGGGCACAGGGCAGAGGTGTCTTCCCAGGGCAGGCAGCGAGAAGCTGCAGAAGCACGTCCCTCGCCTGCCGTGCGCAGCCCCCAGCAGGGAGATGCCTGCTGTCGTTTAGACCACAGGGCAGAAAGGGAAGGAAAGCCTCGGAAGCAGCACGTGCTGGGTCTGGCGAGGGGATGCTGACTCAGGGAGGGGCAGGAGCCGGACAGCCCCGTCGTCATCAGCAGGAGGGAGTGCCGCCTCTGCAGATTGGCCCAGGTGGTGCTGAGCAATGGCGGGGCCGGTATAAAAGCTCTGCCTCTGCCAGGCTCTCCCATCCTCTGCTCTGGTCGCCTTCTCCTCGGGGAACAGGGTAAGTCTGCGAGCGCTTCTCCTCCTCTCCCCCTGCTCCGGCGCCAGCCCCTCCACCTCGGGCGCTCCCCTCGGCTGCTCTCTTGCAACCTCTGCCCTCTTGCAGAGCACCGTCCAATCCCGCACAAAGATGTCTTGCTACGACCTGTGCCCACCGAAAACCAGCGTCGCCGTCCCCCAGCCCATCGCTGACAGCTGCAACGAGCTGTGCGCCCGGCAGTGCCCCGACTCAACGGCCTTCATCCAGCCGCCCCCCGTCGTCGTCACCTTCCCCGGCCCCATCCTCAGCTCCTTCCCCCAGCAAGCCGTGGTGGGCTCCTTGGGAGCACCCGCCTTTGGGGGCTCCCTGGGGCTGGGGGGCCTCTACGGTGCCGGGGCCACGCTGGGCTCGGGGGGCCTCTGCACCTTTGGCAGACCCTACGCTCCTCCCGCCTGCAGCCCTTACGTCTTGCCCCGCTACAGCAAGAAGCTGTGGGACACCCGTGGGCCCTGCTAGACCCAGTCCAGCCCCACGCACTGCCCCCAGCCCAAACGCCAACACCACCACCACCACCCACGCAGGGCTGAGCTGGCGGGCACGAGGCACTGAGGAGTGCTGAACGTGTCCCAGCCAACGCCTGGGCAGCTGGTAGTGCCGCACACCCTCGGCCCTTCCCTGCCCTCTGCTCTCCTCCCCTCCTGTCTCTTCCCAGCTCTTGGACGGGGCAGGAGGTACACCCGAAAGGCCCTGCGGGGGCTGATGGCCCAAGTCCTTGGGATCTGGAATGCCGCACCAAGGGGGCATCTGGAGCGAGAAGCAATGCTCTGGAGAAGATCCCTCTGCCTTCCCCAACACGGGGCGACCAGCCTCTCTGGGTCTTGCCCACTGTTTGTCCGAGAGCCTCTCCTGCCCCTCGGGGCACAATAAAGATTTCCTGCATCGCACTCCTGTCTCCCTCCCTCTGTGTCCCAAGTCAGGAAGACCCTGGGGGCGGGTGCCCAGCAGCTGTGGGAGGGTAAATGCTGGTGCTGAGATGCCCAGGCGAGGTGAGGTGGGGCGGTGTTGGGAGAGGGAGGGAGCAGGCAGCAGGCAGGGGAGACAGAGCCTTTTGGCGGGGCTTGCAGGAGCTGGGGAAAGGGCAGAGGGCAGAGAGCAGGCCAGGCGCTGGCAGTGCTCCTTTGCCTGGCCTTCTCAGCCCGGGAGCGGCACCAGTTCTGCCAGGTCCCTCAGCTCCACAGAAGCCCGGCAGCATCTGCAGGAACCTGCACAGAGGAGGCTGGATGAGAGCCAGTGTTAAACCCCACGCCTGGGAAATGGCTGTCGATTGCTGGAGAGCAGCTTGTCAGGAAAGGCCCGGGGGGCACTGGGGGACACCAAGGTGAGCGTGAGCCGGCAAGGTGCCTTGGGGCAAGGGTGGCCAGCAGTGTCCTGGGCTGCATGCGGAGGAGGTGGAGGGAGGGGATCTTTGCCCTCCACTCAGCACTGGCGAGGCCAGCCCTGTGGTGCTGTGTCCAGTGCTGGGCTCCCCAGCACAGGAGAGATGTGGGGCTACTGGAGAGAGTCCAGCATAGGGCCACGCAGATGATTGCGCCGGTTTTGGCTGGGACAGAGTTAATTTTCTTCAGAGTAGCTGGTACGGGGCTATGGGTTGGCGTTGTGCTGAAAAGAGTGTTGATACTACTGGGATGTTTTTGTTGTTGCTGAGCAGTGCTTACACAGAGTCAAGGCCGTTTCTGCTTCTCACACTGCCCTGGCAACGAGTAGGCTGGGGGTGCACAAGCCGCTGGGAGGGGACACAGCTGACCCCAGCAGACCAAGGGGATTTTCCGTACCATATGATGTCATGCCCAGCAATAGAAAGCTGGGGGAAGAAGAAGGAAGGGGGGCACGTTTGGAGTGATGGCGTTTGTCTTCCCAAGCAACCGTTACACGTGATGGAGCCCTGCTTTCCTGGAGATGGCTGAACAGCTGCCGCCGATGGGAAGGAGCGAATGAATTCCTTATTTTGCTTGGCTTGCGTGCGCGGCTCTTGCTCTACTTCCTAGAGTGTCTTTATCTCAACCCAGGAGTTTTCTCACTTTTACCCCTCCGATTCTCTCCCCCATCCCACCCACCGGGGGGGAGTGCGCGAGCTGCTCCGTGGTGTTCACTCGCCAGCTGGGGTTGAACCACAAAGATCTTGAAGGGACAGGGAGCATCGCCCTTTGGGGGAGCGCCTCAGAGAGATGGGACTGTTCCTCCTCGTGCCAAGGAGGCTCATCGAGTCCTATCAATGTCCACACATGCCTGAAGGGAAAAGGCGTTGAGAAGATGGAGCCAGGCTCTTTTCAGATGTGTCCAGTGCCAGGACAAGAGGCAATGGGCACCAGCTGAAACACCGGAGGCTCCGCCTCAACATCCCAAAACACTTTTTTCACTGTGAGGGTGACGAGCACTGGCACAGGTTGCCGCGGGAGGTTGTGGAGTCTCCGTCCTTGGAGACGTGCAAAAGCCGTCTGGGCATGGTGCTGGGCAGCCGGCTCTGGGTGACCCTGCTTGAGGCGGCAGCATGACAAGATGGCCTGCAAAGGTTCCTGCCACAGTAATCAGGCTGTGATTTCTGTGATTTTGTGCCTGTGGCAGAGAACGGAGGAGCACCGAGCGTGTTGGCCTGTGCTGGGGGTGAGAAGGGGAAAGGGAAGAGGAAGGAGAAGAGGGAAGGGGAGGAGGAAGTAGAAGGGGAAGGAGGAAGGGGAGGAGGAAGTAGAAGGGGAAGGAGGAAGGGAATGGGAAGCAGAAGGGGAAGAAGCAGGGGGAAGGGAAGAGGAAGGGGGAGGGGGAGGGGGAGAAGAAGAGGAAAGGGAAGGGGAAGGAGACTAAGAAGGGGGAGAGAAGAAGGAGGGAAAGGGAAAGAAGAAGAGGAAAGAGAAGGGGAAGGGGAGGGGATAAGGAAGAGGACGGGGAATCTCCCCTTTGCTTTCTCCCCCAGGGCCTGAAGCAGAGCCATGGAGGCACAAAGGGGCTGGAGCCACGGCAGGCATTGCCCCTGGCTGTCCTCCAGCCCCTGGAGCAGCCGCGCTCATGTGCAAGGAGGCTGGAAGTCTGTAAACGCCCCCGGGCTGCATGTCCTGCAGGCAGGGGAGCAGCCTGTGTTCAGGCAGGGCCCTTGGAGCTCAGCTCCAGGACCATGTGTGGCCAGAGCTGCCGGGGCTGTGGGGTCTCCCCAAAGGCAGCTCAGCCTGGCTCTGCTGGGGCTAAGAGACTGCCCTGGCCCGGCTGGCAGGGGACACGTGCAGGGCAAGGGAACCCTGCAGCCCAGGCTGGGCTTTGAAAGACAAGGCGGCGAGGCAGGCATTGGATGCAGGCTTGTTTTATTGCAGTGGAGAAAGCCACATAAGGCAGAGGCAGGCAGGCTGTCCCCCCGGGCTTCAAGAGCGGTGTTCCTTCAGGCTTCTCCCAGGCAGCAGCCGTTGCAGAGACAAGCGAGCGGCCTGTGGGACGATGGTGGAGTCGCGCATGCGGGCACGGGCAGGAGCAAGGAGGAGAGGCAGCATGGAGAGAGGGGAAGGAGGGGAGAAAGGAGAGGAGGCATGAGGCTGAGGTGGCCCAGGGATGCTGGGGGCTTTGGGGCTGGGTTTAGCAGGGCCCACAGGTGTCCCACAGCTTCTTGCTGTAGCGGGGCAAGACGTAAGGGCTGCAGGCAGGAGGAGCGTAGGGTCTGCCAAAGGTGCAGAGGCCCCCCGAGCCCAGCGTGGCCCCGGCACCGTAGAGGCCCCCCAGCCCCAGGGAGCCCCCAAAGGCGGGTGCTCCCGAGGAGCCCACCACGGCTTGCTGGGGGAAGGAGCTGAGGATGGGGCCGGGGAAGGTGACGACGACGGGGGGCGGCTGGATGAAGGCCGTTGAGTCGGGGCACTGCCGGGCGCACAGCTCGTTGCAGCTGTCAGCGATGGGCTGGGGGACGGCGACGCTGGTTTTCGGTGGGCACAGGTCGTAGCAAGACATCTTTGTGCGAGAGCGCTGAGCCTGAAACACGTGGCCCCAAGGACAGGTGTCATGAGCGAGGGCGAGATCCCCCAGCTGAGCAGTGCCCTGTGCCCAGGGCTGCCTTGGAGCTGGAGGGACCAGAGCCACCGCCTTGCCCGCACTGCCCACCGCTTGCCCTTTGCCCAGCCAGCCCCGCTCAGTGCCCTGCTCTCTGCACCCCTCGCCACGCTTCTCTCTGCACACAGAGGCCACATAAGCCCTCCCCGAGAGCCTGTGCAGGGCCTGGCCCTGCGTGTCCTGGCCTTGGGGCTCCTTCCTCCTCCCGCTGCAGCTCAGCCCACCCTGGCCATCCAAGCCTGCTGCCAGCAGGCCCGATGCCGGCAGAGCTCTCCCGGCCAGGGAGGCCCCATGCCGGCCCCTGCCAGAAGAGGCAGAGACCCGCAGGCACCCACCTACCCTTTTCCTGAGCAGAGCGAGGCAGGAGCAGTGGATGCCATCGCTCACCGTGGGCAGTGCTTTTATGCTGGGCCGATGAGCGCGGGGAGGAGCTGGCTGCGCTGGGGGCACGTGGCCTGTGGCGGCCGAGCCCCTGCCTCCTCCCCGCGTGGCACGGGGCTGTTTTGCTGACACCGTTTCCTCGCCAGTCCCAACCCGCTGTATCAGCCCCTGCAATTACCCGCTCGGACACTTGCCAGCTGCCACCTAATGGACCAAATTAGCCTCGCTGTCTTTTCATTATCTCGCTGTGTAAGAGGGCACGCAGCGTGACGAAGGCTGACTGCAAGTGCCCTGCGTGCCATAGCTCTTCCCCAAGGGCTTGGTCTCGGGGCGGCCCCATGCCCTCTTTGCAGAGCCACGGGGAAGACCAGGGTCCCATCGCTGGGCAACAAGTTGGCCTTGCAAAGGCCTCCCGCACGCCAGCGGCTGCGTGACGTATGCCGTGTGGCTATTATCTACAGAGACGTGAGGTTACGAAACAAAAAAGCAAAGGCACCCCTCTCGGGCACTGCCTGCTCAGCACGATGCATCATTCGCCAGCCCAACGGAGCCGGCCTCCATCTGCCTGCAGGCGTTGGCCGTGGACCTCTGCAAGTCTGGGGGAGAAAGACCCCTCGTGCTCTTTCCCGAGGTGCCTGATGCAAGAAGGAGAGATCCCCGCCTGGGCCCACGCCACAAGGCTCGTGCCAGCCTACCCCTCGCAGGTGTCCTGGGAGCCCCAGTGCCAGGGGACGGTGCTGGGCAGAGGCTGCCCTCGGGGTGCTGGGGAGCTGGGAGCCCCGTCTGAATGCACAGCTGCAGCAGCCCCTGGCTGGGCTGGCGCTCGGCGGCGGCTCTCCTCCCAGCAGAGCCTGGCTGCGGGCACAGGGCAGAGGTGTCCTCCCAGGGCAGGCAGCGAGAAGCTGCAGAAGCACGTCCCTCGCCTGCCGTGCACAGCCCCCAGCAGGGAGATGCCTGCTGTCGTTTAGACCACAGGGCAGAAAGGGAAGGAAAGCCTCGGAAGCAGCACGTGCTGGGTCTGGCGAGGGGATGCTGACTCAGGGAGGGGCAGGAGCCGGACAGCCCCGTCGTCATCAGCAGGAGGGAGTGCCGCCTCTGCAGTTTGGCCCAGGTGGTGCTGAGCAATGGCGGGGCCGGTATAAAAGCTCTGCCTCTGCCAGGCTCTCCCATCCTCTGCTCTGGTCGCCTTCTCCTCAGGGAACAGGGTAAGTCTGCGAGCGCTTCTCCTCCTCTCCCCCTGCTCCGGCGCCAGCCCCTCCACCTCGGGCGCTCCCCTCGGCTGCTCTCTTGCAACCTCTGCCCTCTTGCAGAGCACCGTCCAATCCCGCACAAAGATGTCTTGCTACGACCTGTGCCCACCGAAAACCAGCGTCGCCGTCCCCCAGCCCATCGCTGACAGCTGCAACGAGCTGTGCGCCCGGCAGTGCCCTGACTCAACAGCCTTCATCCAGCCGCCCCCCGTCGTCGTCACCTTCCCCGGCCCCATCCTCAGCTCCTTCCCCCAGCAAGCCGTGGTGGGCTCCTTGGGAGCACCCGCCTTTGGGGGCTCCCTGGGGCTGGGGGGCCTCTACGGTGCCGGGGCCACGCTGGGCTCGGGGGGCCTCTGCACCTTTGGCAGACCCTACGCTCCTCCCGCCTGCAGCCCTTACGTCTTGCCCCGCTACAGCAAGAAGCTGTGGGACACCCGTGGGCCCTGCTAGACCCAGTCCAGCCCCACGCACTGCCCCCAGCCCAAACGCCAACACCACCACCACCACCCACGCAGGGCTGAGCTGGCGGGCACGAGGCACTGAGGAGTGCTGAACGTGTCCCAGCCAACGCCTGGGCAGCTGGTAGTGCCGCACACCCTCGGCCCTTCCCTGCCCTCTGCTCTCCTCCCCTCCTGTCTCTTCCCAGCTCTTGGACGGGGCAGGAGGTACACCCGAAAGGCCCTGCGGGGGCTGATGGCCCAAGTCCTTGGGATCTGGAATGCCGCACCAAGGGGGCATCTGGAGCGAGAAGCAATGCTCTGGAGAAGATCCCTCTGCCTTCCCCAACACGGGGCGACCAGCCTCTCTGGGTCTTGCCCACTGTTTGTCCGAGAGCCTCTCCTGCCCCTCGGGGCACAATAAAGATTTCCTGCATCGCACTCCTGTCTCCCTCCCTCTGTGTCCCAAGTCAGGAAGACCCTGGGGGCGGGTGCCCAGCAGCTGTGGGAGGGTAAATGCTGGTGCTGAGATGCCCAGGCGAGGTGAGGTGGGGCGGTGTTGGGAGAGGGAGGGAGCAGGCAGCAGGCAGGGGAGACAGAGCCTTTTGGCGGGGCTTGCAGGAGCTGGGGAAAGGGCAGAGGGCAGAGAGCAGGCCAGGCGCTGGCAGTGCTCCTTTGCCTGGCCTTCTCAGCCCGGGAGCGGCACCAGTTCTGCCAGGTCCCTCAGCTCCACAGAAGCCCGGCAGCATCTGCAGGAACCTGCACAGAGGAGGCTGGATGAGAGCCAGTGTTAAACCCCACGCCTGGGAAATGGCTGTCGATTGCTGGAGAGCAGCTTGTCAGGAAAGGCCCGGGGGGCACTGGGGGACACCAAGGTGAGCGTGAGCCGGCAAGGTGCCTTGGGGCAAGGGTGGCCAGCAGTGTCCTGGGCTGCATGCGGAGGAGGTGGAGGGAGGGGATCTTTGCCCTCCACTCAGCACTGGCGAGGCCAGCCCTGTGGTGCTGTGTCCAGTGCTGGGCTCCCCAGCACAGGAGAGATGTGGGGCTACTGGAGAGAGTCCAGCATAGGGCCACGCAGATGATTGCGCCGGTTTTGGCTGGGACAGAGTTAATTTTCTTCAGAGTAGCTGGTACGGGGCTATGGGTTGGCGTTGTGCTGAAAAGAGTGTTGATACTACTGGGATGTTTTTGTTGTTGCTGAGCAGTGCTTACACAGAGTCAAGGCCGTTTCTGCTTCTCACACTGCCCTGGCAACGAGTAGGCTGGGGGTGCACAAGCCGCTGGGAGGGGACACAGCTGACCCCAGCAGACCAAGGGGATTTTCCGTACCATATGATGTCATGCCCAGCAATAGAAAGCTGGGGGAAGAAGAAGGAAGGGGGGCACGTTTGGAGTGATGGCGTTTGTCTTCCCAAGCAACCGTTACACGTGATGGAGCCCTGCTTTCCTGGAGATGGCTGAACAGCTGCCGCCGATGGGAAGGAGCGAATGAATTCCTTATTTTGCTTGGCTTGCGTGCGCGGCTCTTGCTCTACTTCCTAGAGTGTCTTTATCTCAACCCAGGAGTTTTCTCACTTTTACCCCTCCGATTCTCTCCCCCATCCCACCCACCGGGGGGGAGTGCGCGAGCTGCTCCGTGGTGTTCACTCGCCAGCTGGGGTTGAACCACAAAGATCTTGAAGGGACAGGGAGCATCGCCCTTTGGGGGAGCGCCTCAGAGAGATGGGACTGTTCCTCCTCGTGCCAAGGAGGCTCATCGAGTCCTATCAATGTCCACACATGCCTGAAGGGAAAAGGCGTTGAGAAGATGGAGCCAGGCTCTTTTCAGATGTGTCCAGTGCCAGGACAAGAGGCAATGGGCACCAGCTGAAACACCGGAGGCTCCGCCTCAACATCCCAAAACACTTTTTTCACTGTGAGGGTGACGAGCACTGGCACAGGTTGCCGCGGGAGGTTGTGGAGTCTCCGTCCTTGGAGACGTGCAAAAGCCGTCTGGGCATGGTGCTGGGCAGCCGGCTCTGGGTGACCCTGCTTGAGGCGGCAGCATGACAAGATGGCCTGCAAAGGTTCCTGCCACAGTAATCAGGCTGTGATTTCTGTGATTTTCTGCCTGTGGCAGAGAACGGAGGAGCACCGAGCGTGTTGGCCTGTGCTGGGGGTGAGAAGGGGAAAGGGAAGAGGAAGGAGAAGAGGGAAGGGGAGGAGGAAGTAGAAGGGGAAGGAGGAAGGGGAGGAGGAAGTAGAAGGGGAAGGAGGAAGGGAATGGGAAGCAGAAGGGGAAGAAGCAGGGGGAAGGGAAGAGGAAGGGGGAGGGGGAGGGGGAGAAGAAGAGGAAAGGGAAGGGGAAGGAGACTAAGAAGGGGGAGAGAAGAAGGAGGGAAAGGGAAAGAAGAAGAGGAAAGAGAAGGGGAAGGGGAGGGGATAAGGAAGAGGACGGGGAATCTCCCCTTTGCTTTCTCCCCCAGGGCCTGAAGCAGAGCCATGGAGGCACAAAGGGGCTGGAGCCACGGCAGGCATTGCCCCTGGCTGTCCTCCAGCCCCTGGAGCAGCCGCGCTCATGTGCAAGGAGGCTGGAAGTCTGTAAACGCCCCCGGGCTGCATGTCCTGCAGGCAGGGGAGCAGCCTGTGTTCAGGCAGGGCCCTTGGAGCTCAGCTCCAGGACCATGTGTGGCCAGAGCTGCCGGGGCTGTGGGGTCTCCCCAAAGGCAGCTCAGCCTGGCTCTGCTGGGGCTAAGAGACTGCCCTGGCCCGGCTGGCAGGGGACACGTGCAGGGCAAGGGAACCCTGCAGCCCAGGCTGGGCTTTGAAAGACAAGGCGGCGAGGCAGGCATTGGATGCAGGCTTGTTTTATTGCAGTGGAGAAAGCCACATAAGGCAGAGGCAGGCAGGCTGTCCCCCCGGGCTTCAAGAGCGGTGTTCCTTCAGGCTTCTCCCAGGCAGCAGCCGTTGCAGAGACAAGCGAGCGGCCTGTGGGACGATGGTGGAGTCGCGCATGCGGGCACGGGCAGGAGCAAGGAGGAGAGGCAGCATGGAGAGAGGGGAAGGAGGGGAGAAAGGAGAGGAGGCATGAGGCTGAGGTGGCCCAGGGATGCTGGGGGCTTTGGGGCTGGGTTTAGCAGGGCCCACAGGTGTCCCACAGCTTCTTGCTGTAGCGGGGCAAGACGTAAGGGCTGCAGGCGGGAGGAGCGTAGGGTCTGCCAAAGGTGCAGAGGCCCCCCGAGCCCAGCGTGGCCCCGGCACCGTAGAGGCCCCCCAGCCCCAGGGAGCCCCCAAAGGCGGGTGCTCCCAAGGAGCCCACCACGGCTTGCTGGGGGAAGGAGCTGAGGATGGGGCCGGGGAAGGTGACGACGACGGGGGGCGGCTGGATGAAGGCCGTTGAGTCGGGGCACTGCCGGGCGCACAGCTCGTTGCAGCTGTCAGCGATGGGCTGGGGGACGGCGACGCTGGTTTTCGGTGGGCACAGGTCGTAGCAAGACATCTTTGTGCGAGAGCGCTGAGCCTGAAACACGTGGCCCCAAGGACAGGTGTCATGAGCGAGGGCGAGATCCCCCAGCTGAGCAGTGCCCTGTGCCCAGGGCTGCCTTGGAGCTGGAGGGACCAGAGCCACCGCCTTGCCCGCACTGCCCACCGCTTGCCCTTTGCCCAGCCAGCCCCGCTCAGTGCCCTGCTCTCTGCACCCCTCGCCACGCTTCTCTCTGCACACAGAGGCCACATAAGCCCTCCCCGAGAGCCTGTGCAGGGCCTGGCCCTGCGTGTCCTGGCCTTGGGGCTCCTTCCTCCTCCCGCTGCAGCTCAGCCCACCCTGGCCATCCAAGCCTGCTGCCAGCAGGCCCGATGCCGGCAGAGCTCTCCCGGCCAGGGAGGCCCCATGCCGGCCCCTGCCAGAAGAGGCAGAGACCCGCAGGCACCCACCTACCCTTTTCCTGAGCAGAGCGAGGCAGGAGCAGTGGATGCCATCGCTCACCGTGGGCAGTGCTTTTATGCTGGGCCGATGAGCGCGGGGAGGAGCTGGCTGCGCTGGGGGCACGTGGCCTGTGGCGGCCGAGCCCCTGCCTCCTCCCCGCGTGGCACGGGGCTGTTTTGCTGACACCGTTTCCTCGCCAGTCCCAACCCGCTGTATCAGCCCCTGCAATTACCCGCTCGGACACTTGCCAGCTGCCACCTAATGGACCAAATTAGCCTCGCTGTCTTTTCATTATCTCGCTGTGTAAGAGGGCACGCAGCGTGACGAAGGCTGACTGCAAGTGCCCTGCGTGCCATAGCTCTTCCCCAAGGGCTTGGTCTCGGGGCGGCCCCATGCCCTCTTTGCAGAGCCACGGGGAAGACCAGGGTCCCATCTCTGGGCAACAAGTTGGCCTTGCAAAGGCCTCCCGCACGCCAGCGGCTGCGTGACGTATGCCGTGTGGCTATTATCTACAGAGACGTGAGGTTACGAAACAAAAAAGCAAAGGCACCCCTCTCGGGCACTGCCTGCTCAGCACGATGCATCATTCGCCAGCCCAACGGAGCCGGCCTCCATCTGCCTGCAGGCGTTGGCCGTGGACCTCTGCAAGTCTGGGGGAGAAAGACCCCTCGTGCTCTTTCCCGAGGTGCCTGATGCAAGAAGGAGAGATCCCCGCCTGGGCCCACGCCACAAGGCTCGTGCCAGCCTACCCCTCGCAGGTGTCCTGGGAGCCCCAGTGCCAGGGGACGGTGCTGGGCAGAGGCTGCCCTCGGGGTGCTGGGGAGCTGGGAGCCCCGTCTGAATGCACAGCTGCAGCAGCCCCTGGCTGGGCTGGCGCTCGGTGGCGGCTCTCCTCCCAGCAGAGCCTGGCTGCGGGCACAGGGCAGAGGTGTCTTCCCAGGGCAGGCAGCGAGAAGCTGCAGAAGCACGTCCCTCGCCTGCCGTGCGCAGCCCCCAGCAGGGAGATGCCTGCTGTCGTTTAGACCACAGGGCAGAAAGGGAAGGAAAGCCTCGGAAGCAGCACGTGCTGGGTCTGGCGAGGGGATGCTGACTCAGGGAGGGGCAGGAGCCGGACAGCCCCGTCGTCATCAGCAGGAGGGAGTGCCGCCTCTGCAGATTGGCCCAGGTGGTGCTGAGCAATGGCGGGGCCGGTATAAAAGCTCTGCCTCTGCCAGGCTCTCCCATCCTCTGCTCTGGTCGCCTTCTCCTCGGGGAACAGGGTAAGTCTGCGAGCGCTTCTCCTCCTCTCCCCCTGCTCCGGCGCCAGCCCCTCCACCTCGGGCGCTCCCCTCGGCTGCTCTCTTGCAACCTCTGCCCTCTTGCAGAGCACCGTCCAATCCCGCACAAAGATGTCTTGCTACGACCTGTGCCCACCGAAAACCAGCGTCGCCGTCCCCCAGCCCATCGCTGACAGCTGCAACGAGCTGTGCGCCCGGCAGTGCCCCGACTCAACGGCCTTCATCCAGCCGCCCCCCGTCGTCGTCACCTTCCCCGGCCCCATCCTCAGCTCCTTCCCCCAGCAAGCCGTGGTGGGCTCCTTGGGAGCACCCGCCTTTGGGGGCTCCCTGGGGCTGGGGGGCCTCTACGGTGCCGGGGCCACGCTGGGCTCGGGGGGCCTCTGCACCTTTGGCAGACCCTACGCTCCTCCCGCCTGCAGCCCTTACGTCTTGCCCCGCTACAGCAAGAAGCTGTGGGACACCCGTGGGCCCTGCTAGACCCAGTCCAGCCCCACGCACTGCCCCCAGCCCAAACGCCAACACCACCACCACCACCCACGCAGGGCTGAGCTGGCGGGCACGAGGCACTGAGGAGTGCTGAACGTGTCCCAGCCAACGCCTGGGCAGCTGGTAGTGCCGCACACCCTCGGCCCTTCCCTGCCCTCTGCTCTCCTCCCCTCCTGTCTCTTCCCAGCTCTTGGACGGGGCAGGAGGTACACCCGAAAGGCCCTGCGGGGGCTGATGGCCCAAGTCCTTGGGATCTGGAATGCCGCACCAAGGGGGCATCTGGAGCGAGAAGCAATGCTCTGGAGAAGATCCCTCTGCCTTCCCCAACACGGGGCGACCAGCCTCTCTGGGTCTTGCCCACTGTTTGTCCGAGAGCCTCTCCTGCCCCTCGGGGCACAATAAAGATTTCCTGCATCGCACTCCTGTCTCCCTCCCTCTGTGTCCCAAGTCAGGAAGACCCTGGGGGCGGGTGCCCAGCAGCTGTGGGAGGGTAAATGCTGGTGCTGAGATGCCCAGGCGAGGTGAGGTGGGGCGGTGTTGGGAGAGGGAGGGAGCAGGCAGCAGGCAGGGGAGACAGAGCCTTTTGGCGGGGCTTGCAGGAGCTGGGGAAAGGGCAGAGGGCAGAGAGCAGGCCAGGCGCTGGCAGTGCTCCTTTGCCTGGCCTTCTCAGCCCGGGAGCGGCACCAGTTCTGCCAGGTCCCTCAGCTCCACAGAAGCCCGGCAGCATCTGCAGGAACCTGCACAGAGGAGGCTGGATGAGAGCCAGTGTTAAACCCCACGCCTGGGAAATGGCTGTCGATTGCTGGAGAGCAGCTTGTCAGGAAAGGCCCGGGGGGCACTGGGGGACACCAAGGTGAGCGTGAGCCGGCAAGGTGCCTTGGGGCAAGGGTGGCCAGCAGTGTCCTGGGCTGCATGCGGAGGAGGTGGAGGGAGGGGATCTTTGCCCTCCACTCAGCACTGGCGAGGCCAGCCCTGTGGTGCTGTGTCCAGTGCTGGGCTCCCCAGCACAGGAGAGATGTGGGGCTACTGGAGAGAGTCCAGCATAGGGCCACGCAGATGATTGCGCCGGTTTTGGCTGGGACAGAGTTAATTTTCTTCAGAGTAGCTGGTACGGGGCTATGGGTTGGCGTTGTGCTGAAAAGAGTGTTGATACTACTGGGATGTTTTTGTTGTTGCTGAGCAGTGCTTACACAGAGTCAAGGCCGTTTCTGCTTCTCACACTGCCCTGGCAACGAGTAGGCTGGGGGTGCACAAGCCGCTGGGAGGGGACACAGCTGACCCCAGCAGACCAAGGGGATTTTCCGTACCATATGATGTCATGCCCAGCAATAGAAAGCTGGGGGAAGAAGAAGGAAGGGGGGCACGTTTGGAGTGATGGCGTTTGTCTTCCCAAGCAACCGTTACACGTGATGGAGCCCTGCTTTCCTGGAGATGGCTGAACAGCTGCCGCCGATGGGAAGGAGCGAATGAATTCCTTATTTTGCTTGGCTTGCGTGCGCGGCTCTTGCTCTACTTCCTAGAGTGTCTTTATCTCAACCCAGGAGTTTTCTCACTTTTACCCCTCCGATTCTCTCCCCCATCCCACCCACCGGGGGGAGTGCGCGAGCTGCTCCGTGGTGTTCACTCGCCAGCTGGGGTTGAACCACAAAGATCTTGAAGGGACAGGGAGCATCGCCCTTTGGGGGAGCGCCTCAGAGAGATGGGACTGTTCCTCCTCGTGCCAAGGAGGCTCATCGAGTCCTATCAATGTCCACACATGCCTGAAGGGAAAAGGCGTTGAGAAGATGGAGCCAGGCTCTTTTCAGATGTGTCCAGTGCCAGGACAAGAGGCAATGGGCACCAGCTGAAACACCGGAGGCTCCGCCTCAACATCCCAAAACACTTTTTTCACTGTGAGGGTGACGAGCACTGGCACAGGTTGCCGCGGGAGGTTGTGGAGTCTCCGTCCTTGGAGACGTGCAAAAGCCGTCTGGGCATGGTGCTGGGCAGCCGGCTCTGGGTGACCCTGCTTGAGGCGGCAGCATGACAAGATGGCCTGCAAAGGTTCCTGCCACAGTAATCAGGCTGTGATTTCTGTGATTTTCTGCCTGTGGCAGAGAACGGAGGAGCACCGAGCGTGTTGGCCTGTGCTGGGGGTGAGAAGGGGAAAGGGAAGAGGAAGGAGAAGAGGGAAGGGGAGGAGGAAGTAGAAGGGGAAGGAGGAAGGGAATGGGAAGCAGAAGGGGAAGAAGCAGGGGGAAGGGAAGAGGAAGGGGGAGGGGGAGGGGGAGAAGAAGAGGAAAGGGAAGGGGAAGGAGACTAAGAAGGGGGAGAGAAGAAGGAGGGAAAGGGAAAGAAGAAGAGGAAAGAGAAGGGGAAGGGGAGGGGATAAGGAAGAGGACGGGGAATCTCCCCTTTGCTTTCTCCCCCAGGGCCTGAAGCAGAGCCATGGAGGCACAAAGGGGCTGGAGCCACGGCAGGCATTGCCCCTGGCTGTCCTCCAGCCCCTGGAGCAGCCGCGCTCATGTGCAAGGAGGCTGGAAGTCTGTAAACGCCCCCGGGCTGCATGTCCTGCAGGCAGGGGAGCAGCCTGTGTTCAGGCAGGGCCCTTGGAGCTCAGCTCCAGGACCATGTGTGGCCAGAGCTGCCGGGGCTGTGGGGTCTCCCCAAAGGCAGCTCAGCCTGGCTCTGCTGGGGCTAAGAGACTGCCCTGGCCCGGCTGGCAGGGGACACGTGCAGGGCAAGGGAACCCTGCAGCCCAGGCTGGGCTTTGAAAGACAAGGCGGCGAGGCAGGCATTGGATGCAGGCTTGTTTTATTGCAGTGGAGAAAGCCACATAAGGCAGAGGCAGGCAGGCTGTCCCCCCGGGCTTCAAGAGCGGTGTTCCTTCAGGCTTCTCCCAGGCAGCAGCCGTTGCAGAGACAAGCGAGCGGCCTGTGGGACGATGGTGGAGTCGCGCATGCGGGCACGGGCAGGAGCAAGGAGGAGAGGCAGCAATGGAGAGAGGGGAAGGAGGGGAGAAAGGAGAGGAGGCATGAGGCTGAGGTGGCCCAGGGATGCTGGGGGCTTTGGGGCTGGGTTTAGCAGGGCCCACAGGTGTCCCACAGCTTCTTGCTGTAGCGGGGCAAGACGTAAGGGCTGCAGGCGGGAGGAGCGTAGGGTCTGCCAAAGGTGCAGAGGCCCCCCGAGCCCAGCGTGGCCCCGGCACCGTAGAGGCCCCCCAGCCCCAGGGAGCCCCCAAAGGCGGGTGCTCCCAAGGAGCCCACCACGGCTTGCTGGGGGAAGGAGCTGAGGATGGGGCCGGGGAAGGTGACGACGACGGGGGGCGGCTGGATGAAGGCCGTTGAGTCGGGGCACTGCCGGGCGCACAGCTCGTTGCAGCTGTCAGCGATGGGCTGGGGGACGGCGACGCTGGTTTTCGGTGGGCACAGGTCGTAGCAAGACATCTTTGTGCGGGATTGGACGGTGCTCTGCAAGAGGGCAGAGGTTGCAAGAGAGCAGCCGAGGGGAGCGCCCGAGGTGGAGGGGCTGGCGCCGGAGCAGGGGGAGAGGAGGAGAAGCGCTCGCAGACTTACCCTGTTCCCCGAGGAGAAGGCGACCAGAGCAGAGGATGGGAGAGCCTGGCAGAGGCAGAGCTTTTATACCGGCCCCGCCATTGCTCAGCACCACCTGGGCCAATCTGCAGAGGCGGCACTCCCTCCTGCTGATGACGACGGGGCTGTCCGGCTCCTGCCCCTCCCTGAGTCAGCATCCCCTCGCCAGACCCAGCACGTGCTGCTTCCGAGGCTTTCCTTCCCTTTCTGCCCTGTGGTCTAAACGACAGCAGGCATCTCCCTGCTGGGGGCTGCGCACGGCAGGCGAGGGACGTGCTTCTGCAGCTTCTCGCTGCCTGCCCTGGGAAGACACCTCTGCCCTGTGCCCGCAGCCAGGCTCTGCTGGGAGGAGAGCCGCCGCCGAGCGCCAGCCCAGCCAGGGGCTGCTGCAGCTGTGCATTCAGACGGGGCTCCCAGCTCCCCAGCACCCCGAGGGCAGCCTCTGCCCAGCACCGTCCCCTGGCACTGGGGCTCCCAGGACACCTGCGAGGGGTAGGCTGGCACGAGCCTTGTGGCGTGGGCCCAGGCGGGGATCTCTCCTTCTTGCATCAGGCACCTCGGGAAAGAGCACGAGGGGTCTTTCTCCCCCAGACTTGCAGAGGTCCACGGCCAACGCCTGCAGGCAGATGGAGGCCGGCTCCGTTGGGCTGGCGAATGATGCATCGTGCTGAGCAGGCAGTGCCCGAGAGGGGTGCCTTTGCTTTTTTGTTTCGTAACCTCACGTCTCTGTAGATAATAGCCACACGGCATACGTCACGCAGCCGCTGGCGTGCGGGAGGCCTTTGCAAGGCCAACTTGTTGCCCAGCGATGGGACCCTGGTCTTCCCCGTGGCTCTGCAAAGAGGGCATGGGGCCGCCCCGAGACCAAGCCCTTGGGGAAGAGCTATGGCACGCAGGGCACTTGCAGTCAGCCTTCGTCACGCTGCGTGCCCTCTTACACAGCGAGATAATGAAAAGACAGCGAGGCTAATTTGGTCCATTAGGTGGCAGCTGGCAAGTGTCCGAGCGGGTAATTGCAGGGGCTGATACAGCGGGTTGGGACTGGCGAGGAAACGGTGTCAGCAAAACAGCCCCGTGCCACGCGGGGAGGAGGCAGGGGCTCGGCCGCCACAGGCCACGTGCCCCCAGCGCAGCCAGCTCCTCCCCGCGCTCATCGGCCCAGCATAAAAGCACTGCCCACGGTGAGCGATAGCATCCACTGCTCCTGCCTCGCTCTGCTCAGGAAAAGGGTAGGTGGGTGCCTGCGGGTCTCTGCCTCTTCTGGCAGGGGCCGGCATGGGGCCTCCCTGGCCGGGAGAGCTCTGCCGGCATCGGGCCTGCTGGCAGCAGGCTTGGATGGCCAGGGTGGGCTGAGCTGCAGCGGGAGGAGGAAGGAGCCCCAAGGCCAGGACACGCAGGGCCAGGCCCTGCACAGGCTCTCGGGGAGGGCTTATGTGGCCTCTGTGTGCAGAGAGAAGCGTGGCGAGGGGTGCAGAGAGCAGGGCACTGAGCAGGGCTGGCTGGGCAAAGGGCAAGCGGTGGGCAGTGCGGGCAAGGCGGTGGCTCTGGTCCCTCCAGCTCCAAGGCAGCCCTGGGCACAGGGCACTGCTCAGCTGGGGGATCTCGCCCTCGCTCATGACACCTGTCCTTGGGGCCACGTGTTTCAGGCTCAGCGCTCTCGCACAAAGATGTCTTGCTACGACCTGTGCCCACCGAAAACCAGCGTCGCCGTCCCCCAGCCCATCGCTGACAGCTGCAACGAGCTGTGCGCCCGGCAGTGCCCCGACTCAACGGCCTTCATCCAGCCGCCCCCCGTCGTCGTCACCTTCCCCGGCCCCATCCTCAGCTCCTTCCCCCAGCAAGCCGTGGTGGGCTCCTTGGGAGCACCCGCCTTTGGGGGCTCCCTGGGGCTGGGGGGCCTCTACGGTGCCGGGGCCACGCTGGGCTCGGGGGGCCTCTGCACCTTTGGCAGACCCTACGCTCCTCCCGCCTGCAGCCCTTACGTCTTGCCCCGCTACAGCAAGAAGCTGTGGGACACCTGTGGGCCCTGCTAAACCCAGCCCCAAAGCCCCCAGCATCCCTGGGCCACCTCAGCCTCATGCCTCCTCTCCTTTCTCCCCTCCTTCCCCTCTCTCCATGCTGCCTCTCCTCCTTGCTCCTGCCCGTGCCCACATGCGCGACTCCACCATCGTCCCACAGGCCGCTCGCTTGTCTCTGCAACGGCTGCTGCCTGGGAGAAGCCTGAAGGAACACCGCTCTTGAAGCCCGGGGGGACAGCCTGCCTGCCTCTGCCTTATGTGGCTTTCTCCACTGCAATAAAACAAGCCTGCATCCAATGCCTGCCTCGCCGCCTTGTCTTTCAAAGCCCAGCCTGGGCTGCAGGGTTCCCTTGCCCTGCACGTGTCCCCTGCCAGCCGGGCCAGGGCAGTCTCTTAGCCCCAGCAGAGCCAGGCTGAGCTGCCTTTGGGGAGACCCCACAGCCCCGGCAGCTCTGGCCACACATGGTCCTGGAGCTGAGCTCCAAGGGCCCTGCCTGAACACAGGCTGCTCCCCTGCCTGCAGGACATGCAGCCCGGGGGCGTTTACAGACTTCCAGCCTCCTTGCACATGAGCGCGGCTGCTCCAGGGGCTGGAGGACAGCCAGGGGCAATGCCTGCCGTGGCTCCAGCCCTTTTGTGCCTCCATGGCTCTGCTTCAGGCCCTGGGGGAGAAAGCAAAGGGGAGATTCCCCGTCCTCTTCCTTATCCCCTCCCCTTCCCCTTCTCTTTCCTCTTCTTCTTTCCCTTTCCCTCCTTCTTCTCTCCCCCTTCTTAGTCTCCTTCCCCTTCCCTTTCCTCTTCTTCTCCCCCTCCCCCTCCCCCTTCCTCTTCCCTTCCCCCTGCTTCTTCCCCTTCTGCTTCCCATTCCCTTCCTCCTTCCCCTTCTACTTCCTCCTCCCCTTCCTCCTTCCCCTTCTACTTCCTCCTCCCCTTCCCTCTTCTCCTTCCTCTTCCCTTTCCCCTTCTCACCCCCAGCACAGGCCAACACGCTCGGTGCTCCTCCGTTCTCTGCCACAGGCACAAAATCACAGAAATCACAGCCTGATTACTGTGGCAGGAACCTTTGCAGGCCATCTTGTCATGCTGCCGCCTCAAGCAGGGTCACCCAGAGCCGGCTGCCCAGCACCATGCCCAGACGGCTTTTGCACGTCTCCAAGGACGGAGACTCCACAACCTCCCGCGGCAACCTGTGCCAGTGCTCGTCACCCTCACAGTGAAAAAAGTGTTTTGGGATGTTGAGGCGGAGCCTCCGGTGTTTCAGCTGGTGCCCATTGCCTCTTGTCCTGGCACTGGACACATCTGAAAAGAGCCTGGCTCCATCTTCTCAACGCCTTTTCCCTTCAGGCATGTGTGGACATTGATAGGACTCGATGAGCCTCCTTGGCACGAGGAGGAACAGTCCCATCTCTCTGAGGCGCTCCCCCAAAGGGCGATGCTCCCTGTCCCTTCAAGATCTTTGTGGTTCAACCCCAGCTGGCGAGTGAACACCACGGAGCAGCTCGCGCACTCCCCCCCGGTGGGTGGGATGGGGGAGAGAATCGGAGGGGTAAAAGTGAGAAAACTCCTGGGTTGAGATAAAGACACTCTAGGAAGTAGAGCAAGAGCCGCGCACGCAAGCCAAGCAAAATAAGGAATTCATTCGCTCCTTCCCATCGGCGGCAGCTGTTCAGCCATCTCCAGGAAAGCAGGGCTCCATCACGTGTAACGGTTGCTTGGGAAGACAAACGCCATCACTCCAAACGTGCCCCCCTTCCTTCTTCTTCCCCCAGCTTTCTATTGCTGGGCATGACATCATATGGTACGGAAAATCCCCTTGGTCTGCTGGGGTCAGCTGTGTCCCCTCCCAGCGGCTTGTGCACCCCCAGCCTACTCGTTGCCAGGGCAGTGTGAGAAGCAGAAACGGCCTTGACTCTGTGTAAGCACTGCTCAGCAACAACAAAAACATCCCAGTAGTATCAACACTCTTTTCAGCACAACGCCAACCCATAGCCCCGTACCAGCTACTCTGAAGAAAATTAACTCTGTCCCAGCCAAAACCGGCGCAATCATCTGCGTGGCCCTATGCTGGACTCTCTCCAGTAGCCCCACATCTCTCCTGTGCTGGGGAGCCCAGCACTGGACACAGCACCACAGGGCTGGCCTCGCCAGTGCTGAGTGGAGGGCAAAGATCCCCTCCCTCCACCTCCTCCGCATGCAGCCCAGGACACTGCTGGCCACCCTTGCCCCAAGGCACCTTGCCGGCTCACGCTCACCTTGGTGTCCCCCAGTGCCCCCCGGGCCTTTCCTGACAAGCTGCTCTCCAGCAATCGACAGCCATTTCCCGGGCGTGGGGTTTAACACTGGCTCTCATCCAGCCTCCTCTGTGCAGGTTCCTGCAGATGCTGCCGGGCTTCTGTGGAGCTGAGGGACCTGGCAGAACTGGTGCCGCTCCCGGGCTGAGAAGGCCAGGCAAAGGAGCACTGCCAGCGCCTGGCCTGCTCTCTGCCCTCTGCCCTTTCCCCAGCTCCTGCAAGCCCCGCCAAAAGGCTCTGTCTCCCCTGCCTGCTGCCTGCTCCCTCCCTCTCCCAACACCGCCCCACCTCACCTCGCCTGGGCATCTCAGCACCAGCATTTACCCTCCCACAGCTGCTGGGCACCCGCCCCCAGGGTCTTCCTGACTTGGGACACAGAGGGAGGGAGACAGGAGTGCGATGCAGGAAATCTTTATTGTGCCCCGAGGGGCAGGAGAGGCTCTCGGACAAACAGTGGGCAAGACCCAGAGAGGCTGGTCGCCCCGTGTTGGGGAAGGCAGAGGGATCTTCTCCAGAGCATTGCTTCTCGCTCCAGATGCCCCCTTGGTGCGGCATTCCAGATCCCAAGGACTTGGGCCATCAGCCCCCGCAGGGCCTTTCGGGTGTACCTCCTGCCCCGTCCAAGAGCTGGGAAGAGACAGGAGGGGAGGAGAGCAGAGGGCAGGGAAGGGCCGAGGGTGTGCGGCACTACCAGCTGCCCAGGCGTTGGCTGGGACACGTTCAGCACTCCTCAGTGCCTCGTGCCCGCCAGCTCAGCCCTGCGTGGGTGGTGGTGGTGGTGTTGGCGTTTGGGCTGGGGGCAGTGCGTGGGGCTGGACTGGGTCTAGCAGGGCCCACGGGTGTCCCACAGCTTCTTGCTGTAGCGGGGCAAGACGTAAGGGCTGCAGGCGGGAGGAGCGTAGGGTCTGCCAAAGGTGCAGAGGCCCCCCGAGCCCAGCGTGGCCCCGGCACCGTAGAGGCCCCCCAGCCCCAGGGAGCCCCCAAAGGCGGGTGCTCCCAAGGAGCCCACCACGGCTTGCTGGGGGAAGGAGCTGAGGATGGGGCCGGGGAAGGTGACGACGACGGGGGGCGGCTGGATGAAGGCCGTTGAGTCGGGGCACTGCCGGGCGCACAGCTCGTTGCAGCTGTCAGCGATGGGCTGGGGGACGGCGACGCTGGTTTTCGGTGGGCACAGGTCGTAGCAAGACATCTTTGTGCGGGATTGGACGGTGCTCTGCAAGAGGGCAGAGGTTGCAAGAGAGCAGCCGAGGGGAGCGCCCGAGGTGGAGGGGCTGGCGCCGGAGCAGGGGGAGAGGAGGAGAAGCGCTCGCAGACTTACCCTGTTCCCCGAGGAGAAGGCGACCAGAGCAGAGGATGGGAGAGCCTGGCAGAGGCAGAGCTTTTATACCGGCCCCGCCATTGCTCAGCACCACCTGGGCCAATCTGCAGAGGCGGCACTCCCTCCTGCTGATGACGACGGGGCTGTCCGGCTCCTGCCCCTCCCTGAGTCAGCATCCCCTCGCCAGACCCAGCACGTGCTGCTTCCGAGGCTTTCCTTCCCTTTCTGCCCTGTGGTCTAAACGACAGCAGGCATCTCCCTGCTGGGGGCTGTGCACGGCAGGCGAGGGACGTGCTTCTGCAGCTTCTCGCTGCCTGCCCTGGGAGGACACCTCTGCCCTGTGCCCGCAGCCAGGCTCTGCTGGGAGGAGAGCCGCCGCCGAGCGCCAGCCCAGCCAGGGGCTGCTGCAGCTGTGCATTCAGACGGGGCTCCCAGCTCCCCAGCACCCCGAGGGCAGCCTCTGCCCAGCACCGTCCCCTGGCACTGGGGCTCCCAGGACACCTGCGAGGGGTAGGCTGGCACGAGCCTTGTGGCGTGGGCCCAGGCGGGGATCTCTCCTTCTTGCATCAGGCACCTCGGGAAAGAGCACGAGGGGTCTTTCTCCCCCAGACTTGCAGAGGTCCACGGCCAATGCCTGCAGGCAGATGGAGGCCGGCTCCGTTGGGCTGGCGAATGATGCATCGTGCTGAGCAGGCAGTGCCCGAGAGGGGTGCCTTTGCTTTTTTGTTTCGTAACCTCACGTCTCTGTAGATAATAGCCACACGGCATACGTCACGCAGCCGCTGGCGTGCGGGAGGCCTTTGCAAGGCCAACTTGTTGCCCAGCGATGGGACCCTGGTCTTCCCCGTGGCTCTGCAAAGAGGGCATGGGGCCGCCCCGAGACCAAGCCCTTGGGGAAGAGCTATGGCACGCAGGGCACTTGCAGTCAGCCTTCGTCACGCTGCGTGCCCTCTTACACAGCGAGATAATGAAAAGACAGCGAGGCTAATTTGGTCCATTAGGTGGCAGCTGGCAAGTGTCCGAGCGGGTAATTGCAGGGGCTGATACAGCGGGTTGGGACTGGCGAGGAAACGGTGTCAGCAAAACAGCCCCATGCCACACGGGGAGGAGGCAGGGGCTCGGCCGCCACAGGCCACGTGCCCCCAGCGCAGCCAGCTCCTCCCCGCGCTCATCGGCCCAGCATAAAAGCACTGCCCACGGTGAGCGATGGCATCCACTGCTCCTGCCTCGCTCTGCTCAGGAAAAGGGTAGGTGGGTGCCTGCGGGTCTCTGCCTCTTCTGGCAGGGGCCGGCATGGGGCCTCCCTGGCCGGGAGAGCTCTGCCGGCATCGGGCCTGCTGGCAGCAGGCTTGGATGGCCAGGGTGGGCTGAGCTGCAGCGGGAGGAGGAAGGAGCCCCAAGGCCAGGACACGCAGGGCCAGGCCCTGCACAGGCTCTCGGGGAGGGCTTATGTGGCCTCTGTGTGCAGAGAGAAGCGTGGCGAGGGGTGCAGAGAGCAGGGCACTGAGCGGGGCTGGCTGGGCAAAGGGCAAGCGGTGGGCAGTGCGGGCAAGGCGGTGGCTCTGGTCCCTCCAGCTCCAAGGCAGCCCTGGGCACAGGGCACTGCTCAGCTGGGGGATCTCGCCCTCGCTCATGACACCTGTCCTTGGGGCCACGTGTTTCAGGCTCAGCGCTCTCGCACAAAGATGTCTTGCTACGACCTGTGCCCACCGAAAACCAGCGTCGCCGTCCCCCAGCCCATCGCTGACAGCTGCAACGAGCTGTGCGCCCGGCAGTGCCCCGACTCAACGGCCTTCATCCAGCCGCCCCCCGTCGTCGTCACCTTCCCCGGCCCCATCCTCAGCTCCTTCCCCCAGCAAGCCGTGGTGGGCTCCTTGGGAGCACCCGCCTTTGGGGGCTCCCTGGGGCTGGGGGGCCTCTACGGTGCCGGGGCCACGCTGGGCTCGGGGGGCCTCTGCACCTTTGGCAGACCCTACGCTCCTCCCGCCTGCAGCCCTTACGTCTTGCCCCGCTATAGCAAGAAGCTGTGGGACACCTGTGGGCCCTGCTAAACCCAGCCCCAAAGCCCCCAGCATCCCTGGGCCACCTCAGCCTCATGCCTCCTCTCCTTTCTCCCCTCCTTCCCCTCTCTCCATGCTGCCTCTCCTCCTTGCTCCTGCCCGTGCCCGCATGCGCGACTCCACCATCGTCCCACAGGCCGCTCGCTTGTCTCTGCAACGGCTGCTGCCTGGGAGAAGCCTGAAGGAACACCGCTCTTGAAGCCCGGGGGGACAGCCTGCCTGCCTCTGCCTTATGTGGCTTTCTCCACTGCAATAAAACAAGCCTGCATCCAATGCCTGCCTCGCCGCCTTGTCTTTCAAAGCCCAGCCTGGGCTGCAGGGTTCCCTTGCCCTGCACGTGTCCCCTGCCAGCCGGGCCAGGGCAGTCTCTTAGCCCCAGCAGAGCCAGGCTGAGCTGCCTTTGGGGAGACCCCACAGCCCCGGCAGCTCTGGCCACACATGGTCCTGGAGCTGAGCTCCAAGGGCCCTGCCTGAACACAGGCTGCTCCCCTGCCTGCAGGACATGCAGCCCGGGGGCGTTTACAGACTTCCAGCCTCCTTGCACATGAGCGCGGCTGCTCCAGGGGCTGGAGGACAGCCAGGGGCAATGCCTGCCGTGGCTCCAGCCCCTTTGTGCCTCCATGGCTCTGCTTCAGGCCCTGGGGGAGAAAGCAAAGGGGAGATTCCCCGTCCTCTTCCTTATCCCCTCCCCTTCCCCTTCTCTTTCCTCTTCTTCTTTCCCTTTCCCTCCTTCTTCTCTCCCCCTTCTTAGTCTCCTTCCCCTTCCCTTTCCTCTTCTTCTCCCCCTCCCCCTCCCCCTTCCTCTTCCCTTCCCCCTGCTTCTTCCCCTTCTGCTTCCCATTCCCTTCCTCCTTCCCCTTCTACTTCCTCCTCCCCTTCCCTCTTCTCCTTCCTCTTCCCTTTCCCCTTCTCACCCCCAGCACAGGCCAACACGCTCGGTGCTCCTCCGTTCTCTGCCACAGGCACAAAATCACAGAAATCACAGCCTGATTACTGTGGCAGGAACCTTTGCAGGCCATCTTGTCATGCTGCCGCCTCAAGCAGGGTCACCCAGAGCCGGCTGCCCAGCACCATGCCCAGACGGCTTTTGCACGTCTCCAAGGACGGAGACTCCACAACCTCCCGCGGCAACCTGTGCCAGTGCTCGTCACCCTCACAGTGAAAAAAGTGTTTTGGGATGTTGAGGCGGAGCCTCCGGTGTTTCAGCTGGTGCCCATTGCCTCTTGTCCTGGCACTGGACACATCTGAAAAGAGCCTGGCTCCATCTTCTCAACGCCTTTTCCCTTCAGGCATGTGTGGACATTGATAGGACTCGATGAGCCTCCTTGGCACGAGGAGGAACAGTCCCATCTCTCTGAGGCGCTCCCCCAAAGGGCGATGCTCCCTGTCCCTTCAAGATCTTTGTGGTTCAACCCCAGCTGGCGAGTGAACACCACGGAGCAGCTCGCGCACTCCCCCCCGGTGGGTGGGATGGGGGAGAGAATCGGAGGGGTAAAAGTGAGAAAACTCCTGGGTTGAGATAAAGACACTCTAGGAAGTAGAGCAAGAGCCGCGCACGCAAGCCAAGCAAAATAAGGAATTCATTCGCTCCTTCCCATCGGCGGCAGCTGTTCAGCCATCTCCAGGAAAGCAGGGCTCCATCACGTGTAACGGTTGCTTGGGAAGACAAACGCCATCACTCCAAACGTGCCCCCCTTCCTTCTTCTTCCCCCAGCTTTCTATTGCTGGGCATGACATCATATGGTACGGAAAATCCCCTTGGTCTGCTGGGGTCAGCTGTGTCCCCTCCCAGCGGCTTGTGCACCCCCAGCCTACTCGTTGCCAGGGCAGTGTGAGAAGCAGAAACGGCCTTGACTCTGTGTAAGCACTGCTCAGCAACAACAAAAACATCCCAGTAGTATCAACACTCTTTTCAGCACAACGCCAACCCATAGCCCCGTACCAGCTACTCTGAAGAAAATTAACTCTGTCCCAGCCAAAACCGGCGCAATCATCTGCGTGGCCCTATGCTGGACTCTCTCCAGTAGCCCCACATCTCTCCTGTGCTGGGGAGCCCAGCACTGGACACAGCACCACAGGGCTGGCCTCGCCAGTGCTGAGTGGAGGGCAAAGATCCCCTCCCTCCACCTCCTCCGCATGCAGCCCAGGACACTGCTGGCCACCCTTGCCCCAAGGCACCTTGCCGGCTCACGCTCACCTTGGTGTCCCCCAGTGCCCCCCGGGCCTTTCCTGACAAGCTGCTCTCCAGCAATCGACAGCCATTTCCCAGGCGTGGGGTTTAACACTGGCTCTCATCCAGCCTCCTCTGTGCAGGTTCCTGCAGATGCTGCCGGGCTTCTGTGGAGCTGAGGGACCTGGCAGAACTGGTGCCGCTCCCGGGCTGAGAAGGCCAGGCAAAGGAGCACTGCCAGCGCCTGGCCTGCTCTCTGCCCTCTGCCCTTTCCCCAGCTCCTGCAAGCCCCGCCAAAAGGCTCTGTCTCCCCTGCCTGCTGCCTGCTCCCTCCCTCTCCCAACACCGCCCCACCTCACCTCGCCTGGGCATCTCAGCACCAGCATTTACCCTCCCACAGCTGCTGGGCACCTGCCCCCAGGGTCTTCCTGACTTGGGACACAGAGGGAGGGAGACAGGAGTGCGATGCAGGAAATCTTTATTGTGCCCCGAGGGGCAGGAGAGGCTCTCGGACAAACAGTGGGCAAGACCCAGAGAGGCTGGTCGCCCCGTGTTGGGGAAGGCAGAGGGATCTTCTCCAGAGCATTGCTTCTCGCTCCAGATGCCCCCTTGGTGCGGCATTCCAGATCCCAAGGACTTGGGCCATCAGCCCCCGCAGGGCCTTTCGGGTGTACCTCCTGCCCCGTCCAAGAGCTGGGAAGAGACAGGAGGGGAGGAGAGCAGAGGGCAGGGAAGGGCCGAGGGTGTGCGGCACTACCAGCTGCCCAGGCGTTGGCTGGGACACGTTCAGCACTCCTCAGTGCCTCGTGCCCGCCAGCTCAGCCCTGCGTGGGTGGTGGTGGTGGTGTTGGCGTTTGGGCTGGGGGCAGTGCGTGGGGCTGGACTGGGTCTAGCAGGGCCCACGGGTGTCCCACAGCTTCTTGCTGTAGCGGGGCAAGACGTAAGGGCTGCAGGCGGGAGGAGCGTAGGGTCTGCCAAAGGTGCAGAGGCCCCCCGAGCCCAGCGTGGCCCCGGCACCGTAGAGGCCCCCCAGCCCCAGGGAGCCCCCAAAGGCGGGTGCTCCCGAGGAGCCCACCACGGCTTGCTGGGGGAAGGAGCTGAGGATGGGGCCGGGGAAGGTGACGACGACGGGGGGCGGCTGGATGAAGGCCGTTGAGTCGGGGCACTGCCGGGCGCACAGCTCGTTGCAGCTGTCAGCGATGGGCTGGGGGACGGCGACGCTGGTTTTCGGTGGGCACAGGTCGTAGCAAGACATCTTTGTGCGGGATTGGACGGTGCTCTGCAAGAGGGCAGAGGTTGCAAGAGAGCAGCCGAGGGGAGCGCCCGAGGTGGAGGGGCTGGCGCCGGAGCAGGGGGAGAGGAGGAGAAGCGCTCGCAGACTTACCCTGTTCCCCGAGGAGAAGGCGACCAGAGCAGAGGATGGGAGAGCCTGGCAGAGGCAGAGCTTTTATACCGGCCCCGCCATTGCTCAGCACCACCTGGGCCAATCTGCAGAGGCGGCACTCCCTCCTGCTGATGACGACGGGGCTGTCCGGCTCCTGCCCCTCCCTGAGTCAGCATCCCCTCGCC
The DNA here is from genome assembly GCF_965638725.1 of Aptenodytes patagonicus. Taxonomy (NCBI): domain Eukaryota; kingdom Metazoa; phylum Chordata; class Aves; order Sphenisciformes; family Spheniscidae; genus Aptenodytes; species Aptenodytes patagonicus. The sequence goes on from NC_134974.1 coordinate 1,500,950, forward strand.
AGACCCAGCACGTGCTGCTTCCGAGGCTTTCCTTCCCTTTCTGCCCTGTGGTCTAAACGACAGCAGGCATCTCCCTGCTGGGGGCTGCGCACGGCAGGCGAGGGACGTGCTTCTGCAGCTTCTCGCTGCCTGCCCTGGGAGGACACCTCTGCCCTGTGCCCGCAGCCAGGCTCTGCTGGGAGGAGAGCCGCCGCCGAGCACCAGCCCAGCCAGGGGCTGCTGCAGCTGTGCATTCAGACGGGGCTCCCAGCTCCCCAGCACCCCGAGGGCAGCCTCTGCCCAGCACCGTCCCCTGGCACTGGGGCTCCCAGGACACCTGCGAGGGGTAGGCTGGCACGAGCCTTGTGGCGTGGGCCCAGGCGGGGATCTCTCCTTCTTGCATCAGGCACCTCGGGAAAGAGCACGAGGGGTCTTTCTCCCCCAGACTTGCAGAGGTCCACGGCCAACGCCTGCAGGCAGATGGAGGCCGGCTCCGTTGGGCTGGCGAATGATGCATCGTGCTGAGCAGGCAGTGCCCGAGAGGGGTGCCTTTGCTTTTTTGTTTCGTAACCTCACGTCTCTGTAGATAATAGCCACACGGCATACGTCACGCAGCCGCTGGCGTGCGGGAGGCCTTTGCAAGGCCAACTTGTTGCCCAGCGATGGGACCCTGGTCTTCCCCGTGGCTCTGCAAAGAGGGCATGGGGCCGCCCCGAGACCAAGCCCTTGGGGAAGAGCTATGGCACGCAGGGCACTTGCAGTCAGCCTTCGTCACGCTGCGTGCCCTCTTACACAGCGAGATAATGAAAAGACAGCGAGGCTAATTTGGTCCATTAGGTGGCAGCTGGCAAGTGTCCGAGCGGGTAATTGCAGGGGCTGATACAGCGGGTTGGGACTGGCGAGGAAACGGTGTCAGCAAAACAGCCCCGTGCCACGCGGAGAGGAGGCAGGGGCTCGGCCGCCACAGGCCACGTGCCCCCAGCGCAGCCAGCTCCTCCCCGCGCTCATCGGCCCAGCATAAAAGCACTGCCCACGGTGAGCGATGGCATCCACTGCTCCTGCCTCGCTCTGCTCAGGAAAAGGGTAGGTGGGTGCCTGCGGGTCTCTGCCTCTTCTGGCAGGGGCCGGCATGGGGCCTCCCTGGCCGGGAGAGCTCTGCCGGCATCGGGCCTGCTGGCAGCAGGCTTGGATGGCCAGGGTGGGCTGAGCTGCAGCGGGAGGAGGAAGGAGCCCCAAGGCCAGGACACGCAGGGCCAGGCCCTGCACAGGCTCTCGGGGAGGGCTTATGTGGCCTCTGTGTGCAGAGAGAAGCGTGGCGAGGGGTGCAGAGAGCAGGGCACTGAGCGGGGCTGGCTGGGCAAAGGGCAAGCGGTGGGCAGTGCGGGCAAGGCGGTGGCTCTGGTCCCTCCAGCTCCAAGGCAGCCCTGGGCACAGGGCACTGCTCAGCTGGGGGATCTCGCCCTCGCTCATGACACCTGTCCTTGGGGCCACGTGTTTCAGGCTCAGCGCTCTCGCACAAAGATGTCTTGCTACGACCTGTGCCCACCGAAAACCAGCGTCGCCGTCCCCCAGCCCATCGCTGACAGCTGCAACGAGCTGTGCGCCCGGCAGTGCCCCGACTCAACGGCCTTCATCCAGCCGCCCCCCGTCGTCGTCACCTTCCCCGGCCCCATCCTCAGCTCCTTCCCCCAGCAAGCCGTGGTGGGCTCCTCGGGAGCACCCGCCTTTGGGGGCTCCCTGGGGCTGGGGGGCCTCTACGGTGCCGGGGCCACGCTGGGCTCGGGGGGCCTCTGCACCTTTGGCAGACCCTACGCTCCTCCCGCCTGCAGCCCTTACGTCTTGCCCCGCTACAGCAAGAAGCTGTGGGACACCTGTGGGCCTTTCTAGACCCAGCCCCAGAGCCTTCATATCCGTCAGGAATGGAAAATTGTAGGAGAAGCTAGCGATCCCAAATTTTACAACTTTTAATATTTTCTAGAAATCTTTTATTTTGTTGTTCTTAATTATTTACTTTCTCTCCAGTTTCACAGATCTCTTCCCTAATATGCTCATTTGTATATTTTTTGTTTTACATTTTCAGAGTCCTTTCACTTTATAATTATCTTTATTGTTTATGTCGTGAACCTCTTGGAAAATATTGTATTTATTTAGCTGTTGTTTGTTGTTTAATCTTGACAACTGTAAGAGTGGACATTTTTAGCTTCAAATTTTCATTTCTTGTTGTTCCTCTTGTCTTCCTATGTTTTGTTTTGTATATTCTGTCTGATATGATCAACATGTATTTCCAATAAATCTTTTATGCATCACATCTGTAGTGTTTTTTTAATCCTTTTTTATTCTAAACATTGTTGAGGATTCACCTGACTTTATACTCTTCGTAATACGGATGATGTTCTGCTCCACCGCCATAGTCCTTATTCTCTGTTTCCTTTCAGTGATGTGGTACATTCCTTTTTGGCATATTTTTTCTTCTGTTGATTATTTTGTGTAGTAGTTTTCATTCATGGCCAATTTAGTATACATTTACTGGAGAGAGCAACAGAGTTAAAGGTTAAAAATAGCTGTTTCCATCCTGTACATATTTTCTTTCTCTTAAGGTTTTTCTTTAACTTCAAAGATTATCTCCTGCACCTTACTCCTGTAAGTTTTTTTTTCTTGTCTCTTTTGCTTAGTTGATATTCATTAGCATATGATTATCAATATATTTTAAAATACATAGTGAATTTTCCCTGGTTGATGCTGTTACTATTATGGTATAAAGCCTTCACTTTCTTTATCTTCCATGAAAATACATTCTAAATTCTCTCCTATGATAAATTTTGTCACACTTCACTAGTTTTAAGAGGTACTTTAAGACACTAATATATCTCCAGACCAGTGAAATACTCCTGTCTCTCATTTAAAATGCAGAAATTATGATTAATTTTGAAAATACCACCTTTCAACTCTTCATCTCCTGTCTTTAACATCCAGCTTTTCAACTCCACTTTTTCTGGTTGCTTAAAGTTCTAGAGAGACACTGGAAAGAACAGGAAGTTTTTATCGCAGTCCACCAGGCTCCTGCTGAAGACAGCTGTAGACACTCTGTGAAAGGAGCAGACTACCCTGGATGACACAAAAGGGAAAGTAGGGCAGGGACAGAGCCGGCCAGGCCCAGCGGCTATGAACCACAATCTGATTAGGCGAGTGATATGACTGACAGTGGCTCCCTGTTTAGACTGATGCTATTACTCACCATTGGGACATGCAAGTCACATTATAACAACAAAACGTCATGCATAAATCATTAGTCAGTGTTTCTAAAGTTCTTTGATATCCCTTGTTCCTAAGTTGCTTGAGAAAATCTGCAATAAGCACTTTTTTCCCCCGGGAACCCCCAAAAGACATTTTGTAATTCGGAGCGCATTTAAATCACAATATTATTAAATACAAAAAGTAATGCTATCAAGTGGAGAGAGGAAATAGAGGACTTTGATGTGGAGAGGGTTTGTTGCCCTGAGACAGAGTAATGAGGCACAACTTGCTCTGACTTGCAGGCTTTGCGATAAAATGTAAATCTGGGCAAGGAAGTCACCCCCAAGCTGGGAGATGTGGATTGCAGTAATTCACTTTCTACACCTGGAGAGTGTTTTTTGTCTTCCCCTGCAATAAATGCAGGGCAGTTTTTGTTGGGGAAACAATCCCTTTAGCCAGCTGTTGCTTCCACTTTCCTCCCAGCCACAGCTCCTCCCAAACCGCAACAATACATGTCAGAAAAAAAAAAATAAAACCAGAAATCTAAACAGAATTCCTTTATCACCTGAAGAGAAAAGGAAAATACCGGGGTGAAGCTGTATCACAACAAGAAATACTCAGCTTAGGCATTGCAGGAATTAAGACCAGATACTTCAGCTCAGGGGGTCTTCTCAGGGATGACAATAAGAAGGGTCTGCAAAATGCCTTGGACATGGGTAAAAACCAAAAAGTTAGAATAGAAGATACTGACTGTCCTCTGAAAAGCACAGAAAAAGCATAAATGATCACAAATGTATGTAGAATTTTTTCTGGAAAGTATAGTTTGAAATAACGACATTTTCACCTGATACACAGCAAATGTGACATCTTACACTAACAGAGGAATGGATCAAGAATGTTGAAAGGATTTTTTTTTTAATGAAAGAAAAGAAAAGCTACATTAATATTGACCCACGACTTCCAATGGCACAAATCATGATTTAATTAAAGTAATGGCGTGCACCACCTTGTTTCCTGTACATTAAAGCAAATGTGATTGTGTAACACTGAAGCGTCTAAATCGCTCACACATTTTCATACATTAACACAACACCAAACATTAGCTGGGTTGAACACCAACTAATGAATGTTTGTGAAATTATTACAAAGTACTTTTTTCTCAAGAAGCCCCAGAACATACTTGATAAGAGTTAACACCCACAACATCTAACAAAAAAATCTTTATCTGCTTCTTTGATTTTTCCTCAAAATTGTACCTGTTTTGGTGAATCATGGGCAGGGATGGGACTTCATACATTTCTGGATGGTGACTTCTTTGACTTCCTAGCTCAATTCACTGTCAGCAGAACCACGGGCCCCTTTAAAGCTGAATTTCAGTTCCCAGTTAAACTCTTTTAGTGAAACAAAATGATTTTTACGTAGGGTTGAGTTGCCACTCAAAAGACTGTTCTTCTCAATTAAAAGCTGTTGGGGAATTGGCATGTGTATTGTATGATCTCAGCTGATATTCATGACCACTTGAAATCCATCTTAGGTCAATGAGGTTTATTTAAGTTAGGGATGGAAAAGACAAATTCCTGGGTAGTCCTAGGATAAGCTGCACTCTGTCTCCAATTAATTTACCAGATAAATTTAAAAGACTGTTAAGAAAAAATGTACACGTCAGCCAATGATGAGTCTTATGAAATCTCTGAGCACACAAGCTTATGGCGACTTTGTAAAGGGAGAAGTAACATGTGGAGTCAGCTTAATGCACATGGTAATTCCAGTGAGGTCACTATAATGATACCAGGAATTACACTAGCCAATTAAGACCCAAGATTAAAGAAATCGTGATGGTGTAACGTGGACATCACACGGTGTGAGAATTTGAATAAAATCATAACCACGATAAACACAAAACTTTCATCACTCAAAGCTATTAAACAATTTCTGTTAGGCAGCCAAACGCAACCCCCAGCACCAAGCGAGTTTCAAATCCTATAGGAATGCTGAGAAACTCTATATAAGCTCCAGCCCCTGAGTTCATCCAGACACTTCGTTTGGCTTATTCGCCTTGCTGAGCTTAGTGAGTATTATTTTTTTTATTTCTTTCTATATACTTAATCGGAACCTGTATCAGAGTAGATGCAGAAGGTTCCTATAGGTATGCTCAGATTTTGAGCAGCATTAGATTGTTTCTGTGTGTAACTACTCTTAGTGAAAGCAGTAGTAAATGCAGGATTTGGGAGGCTCGGTGTGAGTGCAGGAACTCTGAGAAATTGATTTGAGTGTTCTAAGCTTAAAAATCACAGATGAAAATGCTGTTATTTCAGATAATTATTTTAATATTTTATAAAATTTAAGATAAATGTATAAGATGGCCATATTTTCAGCTGTGTTCAGTGGCATTCTGGGAGACATAAATAAACCCTTCTATTTCAAGCAATGCCACATCTAACTTGGGTCTGTTTCCCCACTTTGGGGAACACTGTGGTAGATGAGACTGAGGTTCTTACATTGTTCTTCAGGGTGTGTGTTTGCAGGAAGCGTAAGACACATCCATGCAAGGCCAGAAGAAAGATCGATCTGTGGGTTCTGGTCATTCCTGGGGTAGACTTAATAAAGTTAGAAAGTCTGAATCCAGGTGCTCAGCTAGTGTTAATCAAGTTGATCAAGGCTGCACATAAAACATATGCTAGAGCACAGGAAAGAACAACATAGTAATCTCGCTCATATCAGCATTTTGAAATTTATCTCATAAACCTTCAGCCTTTTTGTTAGTCTTTTTCAACTCTATCAGTGGCAAACTGATCTCCACCCCTGCAAGATGTCTTGCTACGACCTGTGCCCACTGAAAACCAGCGTCGCCGTCCCCCAGCCCATCGCTGACAGCTGCAACGAGCTGTGCGCCCGGCAGTGCCCCGACTCAACGGCCTTCATCCAGCCGCCCCCCGTCGTCGTCACCTTCCCCGGCCCCATCCTCAGCTCCTTCCCCCAGCAAGCCGTGGTGGGCTCCTCGGGAGCACCCGCCTTTGGGGGCTCCCTGGGGCTGGGGGGCCTCTACGGTGCCGGGGCCACGCTGGGCTCGGGGGGCCTCTGCACCTTTGGCAGACCCTACGCTCCTCCCGCCTGCAGCCCTTACGTCTTGCCCCGCTACAGCAAGAAGCTGTGGGACACCCGTGGGCCCTGCTAGACCCAGTCCAGCCCCACGCACTGCCCCCAGCCCAAACGCCAACACCACCACCACCACCCACGCAGGGCTGAGCTGGCGGGCACGAGGCACTGAGGAGTGCTGAACGTGTCCCAGCCAACGCCTGGGCAGCTGGTAGTGCCGCACACCCTCGGCCCTTCCCTGCCCTCTGCTCTCCTCCCCTCCTGTCTCTTCCCAGCTCTTGGACGGGGCAGGAGGTACACCCGAAAGGCCCTGCGGGGGCTGATGGCCCAAGTCCTTGGGATCTGGAATGCCGCACCAAGGGGGCATCTGGAGCGAGAAGCAATGCTCTGGAGAAGATCCCTCTGCCTTCCCCAACATGGGGCGACCAGCCTCTCTGGGTCTTGCCCACTGTTTGTCCGAGAGCCTCTCCTGCCCCTCGGGGCACAATAAAGATTTCCTGCATCGCACTCCTGTCTCCCTCCCTCTGTGTCCCAAGTCAGGAAGACCCTGGGGGCAGGTGCCCAGCAGCTGTGGGAGGGTAAATGCTGGTGCTGAGATGCCCAGGCGAGGTGAGGTGGGGCGGTGTTGGGAGAGGGAGGGAGCAGGCAGCAGGCAGGGGAGACAGAGCCTTTTGGCGGGGCTTGCAGGAGCTGGGGAAAGGGCAGAGGGCAGAGAGCAGGCCAGGCGCTGGCAGTGCTCCTTTGCCTGGCCTTCTCAGCCCGGGAGCGGCACCAGCTCCACCAGGTCCCCCTGCCCTTTTGCTTGTGGGTGATACCTTGGATTGGAGAGCCCTTTCCACTACCTGTATGACTCCAGGGCCCCTCTTGGCTATGAGATTTCATCCTTCTCCATGCTCAGCAGCAGGTACTGCAGCCCATACTCTTCATGCCAGTACAGCCCGTTCCTCCGCAGCAGCTCTGGGCCATGCTAAATGTAGCAGGAGCATCCCCGGTTAATGTCCTGAAAGTGTTAATCTCTTTTTTCTTTGGATTAATGATCTACATTCTTTCTATCTTGGTTCTCATTTTATGCTGGTTGAGTATATTTGTCATGGACTAATTTAAGAAATGTGGGGATTATAAACTCTGTCAATGAAGGAGAGGTTTGTGTTGTTTTCCTCTAACTTTCATTCTTATTAAAGTTCTACTGCATAATGCAATCAGATTCTGCCTCCCTTCTGCCCCCACCCCCCTTTAAATGTGTCATTCTTAACAGTCTCACAGGTTGTGAAGTTCAGCTTTTGGTATCAGGTTTCCATCCTCATCACCGGCAGACAAAAGCAGTTCATAAACCCTGCAGAAATCCCACTCCTACCTTTCATGAGGCTTTCCCCTTGTTCCCTTGGCTACTGTTGGTTTATGGTAACAAGAACATTTAGAGCTAAGGAAAAAAAAACCCCATATTTTCTTCATTATTTAATTGAGCTCTTCTACCAAGGAGAGCAGAGTCTGCAAAGTCATCTGAGCTCAATGCTCAATTCACACTATACATTCCATCATGGTGTCTATGAACGATGGCTCAGGAAGCCACCCCTTCAAATGAAAACGTACAAGACATGTCAATGAGAAGTAGGAATTAATTTCAAATACCACAAAGTATTTCCTGCTCAGGAAAGAAACTTCTCCTCATCACCGGAAAAATTTTCATTTTCCCATAATAAGGTATTTTGATTTTTTAATTTAGTTGTAGAATTAAACTGAAAGCAAATCTGTGCATGCAATGTGTTTCAGCATAATGGCACGAATACAGAAAAGTATTTTCAAGCCATTTTTAGATCATTTTGCAATGACAGAAAGCTTCCGCAGACTACCTATTGAATAAAGTCCTGCAAAAAGAAAAAAATTAAACAGACCCACTTAAGAACTGCATAAAGGGCTGAAACAACGTTCATTTTTTGTCATGACACTTGGACTGCTGAGGGACTCGAGGCATTTTGTCCCTGCACAAGGGTGAATATTGCTCCCCGAGGAGGCTGAAGAACAATGAAAACCAGAGAAGTTCTTGTGCAACACCACAGGGTTTTAATGTGAAAGAGAAGCGTAGCAGCCAATTACAGAAAGATCAAGGCAATACAAGGGGAAACACGTGATGCAGGTATCACGCTCTGGTAGCAGTGCCCCGCTCAGGACCCAGGGGACAGCCAAGGTGATGGAGGCATGCAGGGGATACCAAGGCTCAGCCATGCAGCCAGGGCACATGGTGGCACGGGGTAGTGGGCTGCTGGGCACACACAGCCTCCTCCTGTCCCCATGCCAGGGCAGCTGATGCATGCTGCCGCTCCCCATGGCTCTTGCTCCATGTCCTTGTGCCACGGTCCTTGCTTCAGGACTGTTGCTGGTTCTGGGCACCATCCTGGGGGCTTTAGAAAGCCCCGCAGCTCCCGCGGCGGGACATGCCCCACCTCTGCGCACCAGGGAGGTAATACCCTGTGCCATAGGAAGAGAAACCAGAGCCGTAGGACCTCCCACAACTGCCAAAGCTGCTGGACCCATATTGGCCTCCATAGCCCAGGGAGCCCACGTCACCCATGTTGTCTCCAGAGCCTAGGGAACGGCCATACCCAGAGGAGCCCCCATAGCCTCCCAAACCAAAGGAGCTCCCATAGCCCCGGGAACCCCTATAGCCAGAGGAGCCCCCCAAGCCCAGGCAGCTCCCATAGCCCCCCAGACCAAAGGAGCCCTCATAACTCTGTGAGTTCCCATAACCCAAGGAGCCCCTGTAGCCAGAGGAGCCCCCCAAGCCCAGGGAGCTCCCATAGCCCCGGGAACGCCCATACCCAGAGGAGCCCCCATAGCTTCCCAAACCAAAGGAGCCCCCATAACTCCCCGAGCTCCTGTAGCCCAATGAACCCCCATAGCCCCCCAAACCAAAGGAGCCCCCATAGCCCTGGGAGCTTTGGGAACTGAAGGAACTCCCCAACCAGGCTGGGCCTGACGATCCCACAATGCTCTCCTGAGGAAAAGAGCTGAGTATTGGGCCCGGGACTGTCACCACAGCCGGCGGCGGGAAGATCACTGCTCTGGAGTCGGGGCATTGCTGCACACACGGCTCATTGTAGCTCTCGGCAATCGGCTGAGGGCAGGTCACCTCGCAGGGTCTCCAGGACTCACTGTAGCAAGACATCCTTCTTGTGATGGCTGAGAGTCTGCAATGCACAGCAGTAGGGAGTTTTATGGTAAATGAGCAAATACCAGAGCTGGACTGGGAGGACGTGAACCAAGATTGTTAAGCAATGACTCTGTGTCTGAAATATCAGAAGTTAACAGGGAAACAGATAAATTTATACATGCTAACAAATAAGACTCATTCTTGTATCAACTCAACCTTTATCCTTTCTTTCTTTTCATCATGATCACCTTTGTAAATAACTTGATGTGAAACAGAGATTCAGTTCTGGATAAGTTAGATAGACAGATCTGTCTGTAGCAACTTGGACTGGTGAGGATGCACTCACAAAGTGTAAGAACCAGTGAAAGAGAAGCTAACAGGAATAGGAGAAAAGGCTCATTGACTATATGTATTAATTCAGACTTTATGAGGTGTAAGTCACCCCAAGTATTTCTATAGCTTGGAGATCTACTTCCTATCCTAATGCAGTGACTCCTGATACTGCACCTGGACAAAAACACGTTTTCAGAAGGAAACAAAGGACGTAAGTCTGTAAAAACACATGCAGGAATCATCTCTGTGACAAAAGCATTGTTAAAGTAAATACTAATAGTAGTAGAAAGAATGAGTGAAACCACACTTACCTTGTTCACTGCAGAGACTGAGACAAGAGAAGTGGATAGAAAGGCTACAGGTGATACGAGCTTTTATACTCTTCTTTAAGCCACCCTTTGTGCCTCTGGTCCTAATTCATTACAAAACAAACGTGATGGTGGGAGCTTTGATTTTGCCACCTCAGCACTGTCCCTCCCAAATGCTAGTGTGGGTGTGATGCAACTGCTGATGACAATTTTGGGAACTTGCAGCTGAAGGGTTGCCATACAGTCATCGACTGAAAGCCAGAACAAGAGTCATGCGTCATGTTAGTCCCATTTTAATGTTCAAGGTAGTATTTACATGGTCTGGAGCCCTTTTTGGTGCCACGTGCACAAACCAGGTGAAGGTCATCCAACATGTGAAGTTTGGCTCTGAGAGGACACAAGTTCTCCTTGTGGCTGGCTAGGGATCTATAAATGTTGTTATACAGCAGAGCAAAGAGCTGACACGATGCAGGCGCACTCCTGATGGGATATCACTATTGCTAATAACAGCATGAAAGCAGTAAGCCCTGGAAAAGGTTTTAGCTTGTGCTCTAAGCTTTTCATTTTACCTACAATTAACCCAGGCAGGGAGACCTGTGTCTGATTTACTGCACCTGTCAAATGATACAGGGGAATGATACAGTCCCATCATCACTAGCAATATTAACTACAACCAAAGCAGAGCTAGCATCGGTCCATTGAAACCTCTCCCAACATCCTTCTCTCAAGTCTTCTGAGAAAATTCAGAGGACACTAGGTTAACAGAGGAATGGCTGGGTTAAGTGACACCTTCAAAGAGGCAGAAAAGGCCTTATTGATATAGCCAGAACTGTTGACAGGGTCTCTGTCTAAAGTTAATACCAAACATCTAAAATTTCATTTGAAATCTCTACTTCTAGAAGTTCAGTTAGAAATGCATTTAAAAACAATCCTAATTTTCTTTCCCCCCACCCATGAAGTACTGACCACTTAAGAAAAAGTGGGAAATTAAAATAGCGTTAAAAAGGAGATATCTTAATGGGATAAGTCTGTGGCACCATAGAGTTATTTGCAAATCTGTTCTTTTCTAATTTTACAATATTGCAAAAGATAGGCTATAAATTACCTCTAAATTGTAAGATAGCTGTGCCTTTGAAGTGTCATCAGGATTTGCTGATAATAATGACAGGCACCTGGAAGATAATGACTTTAAGCTGCTTCACAAATACTCGTTAATACTTAGTGCTCGCAATTTCTGTTATTATCATATTAAATGAAGAAGGGCAGGATTTAGAAGCTCCCTTGTTATGAAACAGCATCGCTTAAAATATATGCCAACAAATGTCACTCCTTTTGATTCTATAACCAGACTGTGATTTGTAACTTCAATGCTTGCAAGGATTTGATTTTCATTCATGATATCAAGTTCTTTATTTTACTAAGTATTAATACGTTTGGGGAGATTATGACATGTCCATGCTACAGACTATAGATAGTAGCTTCATCTCCCTTTACTAGCCAGGATTTTGCTAATATGCCTGAAATATCTATTGCCTTAAATTCTAGGTTGGGGGAAGAGCCCCATTAAAAATTATCTGAATTTTCAGGCTTAACTGGCTATCTGTCCATGTTCTGAAAAACAAGGGGTCTCAAGCTGATGTCCTAAAATCTCTACTCCTAGACTTTCCAAATCATTTGCTCTCACTTCTAAATGACCCCCTCTCTTATGCATGAAGCTGTACCTAATGACACAGAGCACTTCGTTCACACATCTCTAAACTGATGCTCTTGCACAAGATTTGTGTGCTGATAGTTGCGTGTTTGTGTATAACTATAGTACAACACATCAAATATGAATTTTTAGTGGGTGTTTGTAAAGCCTCTTATTGTTCCTAGGAGGATCTGGAACATCTCTGAAGTGTCACTGCCTCAATGACATTTCAGACAGCAGTAAAAATAACAATGGAATCCACCTTACAATTCATGAGTGATTAATGGTATTTGATCTGCAAATACAGATGTTAAAACCCCCATGTTTCTAAACCAGATGCAGATACCTGAAATTCTCCCTTTCCTGTTACGTCTCTCCCTCTTTTTATCCAGCTTGCATGTATTTTCATAGTATTCACTTAAATGGCACTATTCGTAAAAGACAGGTAACTTTAATTGATCCTTACTCATCTACCCTAAAAAAATCAAACTTATTATCTTAAAACTTAAAGTGGAATTAAATAGCAGATGGCCCAATGCTGGTGCTGGGTATTAGATGTCTGAAAGATCTCATCATTCACCAGACCAATGCCCACAAGTTGGTAGTGACATTGTATCACACCTGTTTTTGAAGGTGGGGAGTGGCAGTGCAAAGCAAGCAAAATTAAATCCCTCAATGTGAAGGTTGTTTTGTTACTATGTAGGACCTGAGGCACAAAGGGTGTTTCATATCTGTAAGCAGTTTGAGAAAAGTATAAAAGCTGTCTCCACTCCAAGGCTCTCTATACACATCTCCTGGCTTATTCTCCTTGGTGAACAGGGTAAGTCTGATTTGGCTCAACCTCTATCCTCCTCAAGCTTTTTTCTGTTGATGCTAAATTCTACATGATGCTATGGATTGGCAGGTTAGAGAACTGCGGGTGTCTGAAGGTGTGATCCTTAGAACAAAATGGGAAGTTTTACTATGCCACTTTGAATAACCATTTCCCAGGCATTTCAGCTCCAATTCAGGATCTACATGCATTATAAAATTTAAAAATATCAGAGTGATCATAGTATCTACCACCTTGTGGTAGTACTTGCCCCATAAGGGTAAATATTCTTATTTGGAAGTTGAGTGTTACTGGGGAAGCAATATGAAACTGGCTATATCTGATACTTTTTTTCTTAACTTGCTGTAAATACCTTACCAAACTTCAGTCTGTTTCAGCTGGTCTTAATAAATTAGATTCATCATACTACAAGCAAGAGCAGTAATATCAAGTGTGGGATTCACCATACATGACATTAGATGTCTGCATCTGCGCATGACATCTAGGGTATCTTGACCGTAAACGAAGTCTAAGATGTGATTTATGTGACCAGATGTAGGTATACTTTACAAAGTAATGAACTCTGGGCTGTCACAATTTCCACTGACTATAAAGCAAGCACAGGCATCTAGAGTCAGGTCAAAATTTCTGCATGTGAAACCTCCCTACTGTGCGTTGCAGACTCTCAGTCATCACAAGAAGGATGTCTTGCTACAGTGAGTCCTGGAGACCCTGCGAGGTGACCTGCCCTCAGCCGATTGCCGAGAGCTACAATGAGCCGTGTGTGCAGCAATGCCCCGACTCCAGAGCAGTGATCTTCCCACCGCCGGCTGTGGTGACAGTCCCGGGCCCAATACTCAGCTCTTTTCCTCAGGAGAGCATTGTGGGATCGTCAGGCCCAGCCTGGTTGGGGAGTTCCTTCAGTTCCCAAAGCTCCCAGGGCTATGGGGGCTCCTTTGGTTTGGGGGGCTATGGGGGTTCATTGGGCTACAGGAGCTCGGGGAGTTATGGGGGCTCCTTTGGTTTGGGAAGCTATGGGGGCTCCTCTGGGTATGGGCGTTCCCGGGGCTATGGGAGCTCCCTGGGCTTGGGGGGCTCCTCTGGCTACAGGGGCTCCTTGGGTTATGGGAACTCACAGAGTTATGAGGGCTCCTTTGGTCTGGGGGGCTATGGGAGCTGCCTGGGCTTGGGGGGCTCCTCTGGCTATAGGGGTTCCCGGGGCTATGGGAGCTCCTTTGGTTTGGGAGGCTATGGGGGCTCCTCTGGGTATGGCCGTTCCCTAGGCTCTGGAGACAACATGGGTGACGTGGGCTCCCTGGGCTATGGAGGCCAATATGGGTCCAGCAGCTTTGGCAGTTGTGGGAGGTCCTACGGCTCTGGTTTCTCTTCCTATGGCACAGGGTATTACCTCCCTGGTGCGCAGAGGTGGGGCATGTCCCGCCGCGGGAGCTGCGGGGCTTTCTAAAGCCCCCAGGATGGTGCCCAGAACCAGCAACAGTCCTGAAGCAAGGACCGTGGCACAAGGACATGGAGCAAGAGCCATGGGGAGCGGCAGCATGCATCAGCTGCCCTGGCATGGGGACAGGAGGAGGCTGTGTGTGCCCAGCAGCCCACTACCCCGTGCCACCATGTGCCCTGGCTGCATGGCTGAGCCTTGGTATCCCCTGCATGCCTCCATCACCTTGGCTGTCCCCTGGGTCCTGAGCGGGGCACTGCTACCAGAGCGTGATACCTGCATCACGTGTTTCCCCTTGTATTGCCTTGATCTTTCTGTAATTGGCTGCTACGCTTCTCTTTCACATTAAAACCCTGTGGTGTTGCACAAGAACTTCTCTGGTTTTCATTGTTCTTCAGCCTCCTCAGGGAGCAAAACTCCCTGGTGTGCTGAGTTATCAAACAATCTGCCCTGCTCAATCTCCCTTTAAAATGTGGAATGAAAGTTTAATTGGGATCCTTAAGGCATCAACAGCATTGTGTTAATGAATGTTTGTTCAGCAATTTACCAGTCATTATCTTCCCCAAGGTTCAGAACAGGCAGGGTAATTGTTATTGCTCTGAGGATTTCTGGTGACACCCCAAAGGGCTGCCAAATCATCACATAAATTAGCAATCAATTACTACATAATTGCAGCATTCCTGACCTAGCAAGCCAACAAAGGAAGAGTCATACATAATTTTTTCTTTAATTTGTTGATTTTTAAATGTTCTTCCTGATATTTACTGCCATTCTTTGTTAATGGCAAAATGTTCTTCATAATCTAAAAAGTGAGTATGAAAATAATACCAGAGATTGCTGGGATTTTATGAGCTCCAAGGAATTGAAATACCAAGAGATGAAATGATATATTGCCTGTAAGACAGCATTAGCTTTCCCACCTCTTCCCGCCCCCTCACCCCCATTGATTGTTAGCCAGGAATGATTATTCCATATTGTACTTAAAGAAGTGTGACTATGGGAAAAGATACCCTATCAAAAAAGGGTATTACTCATTGCTTGTATTTATCTATGATTACCTCCTTTCTAATTGCTATGGTATAAGTTAAATGAAGATCTGCCCAGTACTGACAATTTATGCACAGGCAAATTTTTCCCAGAGAAGGCTCCGAAGAGGAAGAGAGAGGAAGAACATTGCAAGACACATATTATGATGCACCATACATTTAATGAGTGAGAAGCAGAATTTAAAAAAAATGTACAGCATAAGAAAGCAGTAGGGTTGAATATGGATAAGACTAATCATCCATTTCAAGGGAATGCTTTACAGCTGGACACCCAGCTCCTACATGCAACAATAAAAGTTACATTTTTCACCTCATTGTTAACAGAGAAAGGCATTAAATCAGAAATGCCAAGCTCCTGCAGTCCCATTAGCTTAGGGAAAAGCTGAGGGTGGTCAGCAAGCATATGGCCATGGTCATGAACTCAGTCCTGCATCCGGATCATGCCTTTAAGCTTCTGGTTGTTCCTTTGTGGTTTTTCCCCAAGGCTTTGTCATGGCCCACACCGGTTGTAACGACGGTAGGACCTCCCATAAAGGCCACCTAGACCTGAATGTCCAAGGCTCCCAAGTCCCAGGGAGCTGCCAGAGGAGATAGGGACCCCCCCAGCATTGAGAGCATCCCCTACAGCTGCAGACGCTGAGGATCCCACCGCGGTATTTTGTGGGAAGGAGCTGAGGATCGGGCCGGGCAGGGTCACCACCACAGGAGAGGGCTGGATCACATATGTCGAGTCCTGGCACTGCCTGACGCAGGGCTCGTTGCAGCTATTCGCCAGCGGGGTTGGGCCACAGGTGGTGGGAGGACACAGGTCGTAGCAAGACATGTCTGCGGGATGGAACTAAGTCTGAAACACAGGGAAGGAGGTAAATACAAGGAAGAAGTTGTAATTATAGTCATGTAATTAAGCTGCTGAGATTATGGAGAGTGCAACAAACTAACTAGACACTATGTGCAGAATGGAATAATGTGTTAGTCTTAGGTTGAAAGGAGACTTCAGTGAAACCCAAACTCCTCTACACTACAGAGGACAGCTCAAGGGGTAGCTCTACCTGCTCCTGAGCAGTCTTTGATAGCTCATTTCCCACAACACTCCTCCAGGATGCCTGCAGCCCTGCAATAGGTGGGAAGTGAGGGACAAGGCTTATGATCTCCTGTATGACACAACTAGAAGAAACTTCGCCCAAAACAGAGGGAAGAAGAAAAAATTCCTCAGCAGGTAGAAGTGAGGCGCATAACCTGGTAATGTGACACTTACCTGTGAAAGGGAGCTGTTATCCTCCCCACTGATGGGCTTGTCTCTTAAACAGCAAAAGAACAAATATTCTGCCTAATTCTTATTTAATCATCCCCTTTTCTTTGTGCTTATTTCCTCTTACATGAGTCTTACAGAGAAAGCAGCTTTCTGCCTGTTTCTGAAGGGGAGGGAAATGGAAGTTGACGGTGTCCAAAATCATTTGATAAGCAAATAGAACAGGCGGAAGCTCTACTATTGATATTTTAGTTTCAGGTTATTGAGGTGCTGCAATGGAGATCTAGTGCCAAAGTATTCAGAGCATTTTAGAAGGAGACGATTCAAGTATTTCTGGTCCCAAAGTGCTTAGGAACAGAGAAGGATTATTTTCATGGTATCCTAGTGCAAGAAGGGATATACTTTCAATATTGTTCAGCACACTTGAAAATTTGAGCCCATTTACTTGCCTATCTACAGAATAAGCTCCGAGAAAGTAAAAAAATCTCTGTACAGATTCTCCACATCCACTTCTAGTTGCTGAGCAATTCACATGCAGAGATTAGAACATCTTGGAACTGAATGATCCAGTGACACAAATGAAAAATGAGTCTGAAGTCCTGTATCCAGCAATTGCCACCCTTCAAAGAACAGGTGCCCTCTTTCAGAGAAAGAGCTACTTGCAGGTCTCCCACACACACTGATAAAGAGCATAAACCTTAGACTGCTATAGACAAGGCAGTGTAAAAATAAAATACGATGAAGGCAACAATTCAGGACATTGAAAGATAGCAAGCAGGTTCAGACTTACCCTTTTCACCAAGGAGAATAAAGCAGAAGAAGTGGATGGCAGCAGCTCTCACTGTGCTGGCTTTTATACTGTGTCCTCGAGTGCCTGAGGACCTGAGACATACTTTGTGCATGTAGCTTTACCAGCCAATTGCTAAAGACTGCTTGTATGCAAAATATTCCCAGCTGATGATTTACTTTCTCCTCACTGTTTGTATTTATTGCCTTGATCTAATTTCCTCACCATAATGTATGCATTCCACTATAGAGGTTTCTTTTATCTTAAAGTCTTATGAGCCCAGTTAATTCCTGGTCAAATCAACTGCTTCATCTGAGTTACTAAAGTAATTCTTTTGCATCCTGAGGACAATATATGCAATGTATGTCATTTGACACAGATGAATACATATATTGGGAAAGACACATGTGAACTCCCCTGCGAAATCCCCCTTCCCTCTTCATGGAGAGCACAAGTTTTTGACACATCTCACTCTGAAAGAGCCAGCAGTTACTATTTCTGACTCTGAATTGGACTGTAGGTTTGCCAAATTCCTCCCAAACAGCCACACAGCTGCACAAATTCAGAAAATAAAATCGTTACAGAAAGCACTTAGCAGAGCTGATTGCACTTTACCAGCCTCAAAGGTACTTAGTGGGAAACAGATTATTTGAGGGAACATATTGTTTTACTTTCTTGACTCAGGAGACAAGATGAAAGAGTATCAGCAGTCTGATCTACTCATTTAATATTAAACTACTACACTTCCATGAAGGAATTTGAGACACAGCTCTTCAATTTGGGAACTGAGCGTCAAAGCCCTTAATCTAAGGAGTCTGCAGTTTTATCTTTCTTCCTACATCAAACTCCAGGAAAACAATTCAGGTCAGATTGAGGATGCATGTGAATTTTAGGCTAGTCAGAGACACTGGTACTCAGAGTCTTGCACAAGCTTACCTACGGGGTCATTAATGATGCCAAACAGTTTTACATTTGCCATTAAATTATTCTTTTCCCCTACTCTGTCTTGCACTATTACACAAAATTATACTCCAAATTAATGGTAGCTACTTACAGAAGTGTATAATATTCTTGTTCTTTTTTTCTCTTTTGAAAGCAAATAATGTCGTCTTCATTTTGCATGGTCTTAAAGAACATTGCAATGTGCAACAATTCCATTTCTTTTTCAAAGACAATTTCTAGATTAAAAAGTAATTGCATACAATGCACAAGCAGACTTTAGGGCAGGGATCAGTATTCCAATCTCTCCTCTCCTAGTGTTTAAATCACTTAGCTAGAGACATGCAAATTATCCCTGAACTGCGAGTATCTTCATTAAGATCTCCTGGGAAATAAAAGCTGATTGTACACTTCTGAAGAGCAAAAGTCTTCAAAGTTCACAACACATTTTCATCAATGGCTCAGACATGCAAATAATGCATTATCAGAAAATGTGAAGGTATGTGACACTATTTGAACATGATCAGCATGTAAAGTTTGTGACCAGGATTACTAATGAATTTCACAAGCTTCCGCACATTATACGGTGTCACAAACTGGAGTCCTTCCATTTTTTACTTAAAATATAAATAAGTATTTGCACAAAATCACGTGTTAAAAATCCCATTCCAATCATCAGTCACTGGATGTCCTTACGTATGTGATGACCCCCATCAGTGACACTACTGACTGAAGCTCTCTTGTCCCTTGAGATTTACCAGCCTTTCCCCAATGCTCTTACCAACACACACACACAGACACACTACTGCAGTATCAGAATGTTAAAAAACATAATCCTTTATAGGAATAACTATCTACTGACCATAAGAGAAGCATGTGGGTTTGAACACAAACTCATCAAAAGGTATAGTGATGATAAAAAGAATCACAAGTCCTCTCCTGAAGGTGTTCATATGTTGAGTTAGCCTGGCTGGCTCAATCTTCTCATCCCAGGAGCTGAAAGCTTTGGGGTGTTGCTCGTTGGAGTATTACAAAGAGTAGTGATCCTAAATCTCACAGTCACTTATCAGGGATGAAATTACACACTCAGGGCTTAAATTACAAGCTCTTGCTGTAACAGCAGATGGTACTCCCATGGGCCAATGTGACCAAAATGCTAAAGAGCAGACAAAATTCCTAACCAAATTGAATTTTGACTCATCCACATTTTGGGAAGGTGGAGTCGGTGCATTTGGAGCCAGGCATTTTTAGTGGATGCAAACCAAAAAGATAAAAGAGGCACTATGGATCATGGTTTTCATCCAACGCCAGGATAAGTCCAGGCAATAAACACAAACAGTAAACAAAATTTCACTAGCGGGCATCCAGCCATATGCAAAAAAACAAAAACAATTAATGCAGGAACTAGTTAGTAAATGTGCAAGAATGTCTCAGATCTTCCAGGCAGCCTGAGAAAGCT
This sequence comes from Aptenodytes patagonicus, assembly GCF_965638725.1. Classification (NCBI taxonomy): domain Eukaryota; kingdom Metazoa; phylum Chordata; class Aves; order Sphenisciformes; family Spheniscidae; genus Aptenodytes; species Aptenodytes patagonicus. The sequence goes on from NC_134974.1 coordinate 1,520,485, forward strand.
ATAAAAGCTCTTGCTCTTCAGAGCCTTCCTGCCTCTTCCCTTATCCCTGTATGCACAGCAGACGCTACAATTCTGGTTTCAGCTTTACAAAATTTGGTATTGAAATACATTTTCACTCACAGCAGTAGCAAATACTTGGCGTCCTGCAAAAACAGCTCATGTTATTCTTTTTTCTATGGGACCAACTTGTTCCAGCTATTCAGTGATAGATATTAACAGATGCAAGTTTATAAATCGAGAAAGAGAAGATACAGACAGTTCTTTTGTTCAGAGCATGTGTACTCTACCACGCAGTTTCTTATGCTGCTGTTTTATTGTCTGGTACTACGTGTTATTGCATATATGCTGCCTGATTATGTAGAACCCAGTCTAATACAGTATGACACTTCCAAAGCAAACACAATAACAACTTAGGAGGCAGTGCCTGAGCTTGTCTTGCCTAGAAAATTTTCTCTGTAACGTGATAATCTAGCTCATATTCTGCAGCAGTGAATAAAACACTTTCTGATTAACTACAAAACCAAACAGAGAAGCCGTTTACTTTGGGACTGTGCTATACTTGTTGCTACGATAAGTTTTAACCCAAAGAAGGGAGTTTGGGACAGAAATGAAGGGGGAAATTGATGCTTGAGGATTGGTTTTGCTTTTTGTTTTGAAGAAGCAAGCTGCATACCAGACCTTTCTGCTACAATTTCTGAATGCTTGAAGGAAAGATCCCAACTTTGGAAAGAGCGTGCATGCATAGGAGTTACCTCTGTAGAGAGGTTTGGTGACGTTGATTAGAAGAAAGCTTAACAGAGAATTGCAGAAGGGGATTGCAAGGGTAGGAAAATGTACTTTGTGATGAGAAATGTCATTATCTGTCCACCTGAATATGTTAAAGATACCTTCAATGTGGTGCCTCAGACATAACTCCTTCCAGCCATACCGATACTGTGGAATTATAACTTCTCTGCTGTGTTAGATGCGCAGGTCGAACTCCGTAAGAGAAAGATATTTTGCCAGAACTGCAAATGAATGATGACTTCTTTGGAATGCACCCTCTTTGATCAAGCAATAGCTTCAGTTGAGATGGCAGAAAATATATTACACATTTAATTCAGACCAATGTTCTGCTGTACTATAATATCAAACTGCTAACTTTCCATTCTCTTCTGTTGTTTATTAAGAAAACCTACTCCTTAAAATTATTAATTCTTTCATGGAACTGCTGTACCTCCTTTAATTTAGCTCCACTAATGACTGTAGTCAATATAACTTTGTCAACATCTTTCCCTTGCTTTACAGTTCACCATCAGTCTGTACAGACACAGACAAAGACTCCAAGCAAGAAATTTCACTGATATCAGGCTGTGAGTTGTATAGGCTGACAGGACATTGAATCATCCAGAGCCTTCAGGTAGAGCTTTTCAAACTTTCTTCCTTTAGGGACCAAAGCTCCCAGTCTCTAAACACTACCTTTATTACAACACAGATGATCAAGCTAGAACAAAACAATGCCCAACAAAGTTCACATCTACTAGGCACAACAGGTAGGAGTCAGTTTATAAAGACACACTGAGGAAGGGTTAGAACTTAAAATCTTTTAATCTCTTTCTCCCAGATGTGCTTCCCAGGCCAGCATATTTTAAAGGCCAATTCCCTTGCAAAAACACCACAAAGCCTTCTCTTCCTCTCCTCCAAGACTTACCAGGACCTGATCTCAGCTGCCAAGAGGTGCTGCATCCATCACAAAGCTGTGGGCTGCACCAGCTCACTGGCCTCTCTCCCACCACCTCTGCCCTGAGCAAGCTCAGCTGTACTCAGGCAAAGCATAATCTCTCCCTTCTTTTAAAGGGGTCTTCCTAAGTATCACAGATAGGCTAAAGAAAACCACAATCTTCTTCCAGGTTGCCCAGGTAATAGCATAGACATCCTATTTGTGCAGCCAGCTGAGAACAGATGAGTGGAGGTAGCGTTTCAGAAAAAGGTTTATCCCTATAATTTCTGGTGTTCCTCATGCCCCTGTAGATTTTCCTGCTCTATCTCCCTCTCTCCTCTTTTCTACGTAGACACTCTTTGTCTATTATATCTACAGAAGGATAAGGAGAAACAGTATTCCCCTCAGTGAGCTTTCCCCTGAAATTAGGCTATTCTGCTTCTCTTTGAAGGGGAGCTAACCCCCCTTCTCAAATCAGCTTATTGCCCCATTCGCATCCCTCTTCAAAGACATCCATCTCAAAACAAACATGTTCTCATAAAAGAGCAGTATTAAAACAGTTAAAGGGTCTTTTTCCATCTCCGTGGTACAGTAGGTAAAGGGTCTTTAAAATGTAAACAGAAGCAGCTCCCTTACTTTAAGATTTCCTGCTTATGCCACAACAGGAGACACACCCATTGCAGGTGAACATCATCTCTTTCTAGCCTTTGATAAATTGCCTTGGCCTTGATTTACCATGTATAGACAAAAGAAAAACTTTTTCCACAGCTGAAACCTGACTCGTTCTCCTTTGGCAATTGGCATGAAGTTATTTGCACAGCGTTTTCTGGAACTGATGACTTGCAAAGGGAACTGTTTCACCACAGACAAGCTGGAAAAGGGGCTGGGAGAAGAAAGAAGCACAGGCAGACTCAGAGTGTGATGCAGCACAAATTTAATGAGGCTGAGGAATAGAAGGAAGCAATGTAAAGTGTAAGGAATACATTTCCATGGTCCGCTAAGGACAGTACCCACTCATCCCTCTCACAGTGACACACTCAGCAAAACGCGATCTTCCTTCTTCGTTATTTAAGTGGACTGTACTAATTCAGTCATGCAGAACAATTTCTAATAATTACATATTTTACCTAGTCATTGTCAAATACAAAAAAGCATAAGAGAACAAGACATTTGATCAGAAATATAAAGTAAAGCATAACAAAAGCAAGACAAGCAAAAGCCTGATTTTAGGAGATGCCAAGCTCCCACAGCTCCATTAACGGCAGGTTGTGGGTGTTTAACATCGCATCTGAAAACCATGGCCATGAGCTCAGTCCTGCGTCGGGTCGTGCTTCAGCATTCCTGGTCATTTCTTCCTGCTTGCTCCTCACGCTTTAGCATGGCCCATAGAAGCCACTGCGGTAGGTGTTGTAGCGACGGTAGGGCCGGCTGTACCCACTGCCCAGGCCTGGATAGCCAAAGCTCCCAAATCCCAAGGAGCTGCCAGAGGAGATGGGGACCCCTCCAGCACTGAGCGCGCTCCCGACAGCCGCAGATGCTGAGGATCCCACAGCGGTGTTCTGGGGGAAGGAGCTGAGGATGGGTCCGGGCAGGGTCACCACCACGGGAGAAGGCTGGATCACCACTGTCGAGTCCTGGCACTGCCTGATGCAGGGCTCGTTGCAGCTATTCGCCAACGGGGTTGGGCCACAGGGGGTGGGTGGACACAGGTCATAGCAGGACATGTCTGTGGGGTGGAGGTAAATCTGAAACACAAAAAAAAGAAAGAAATGCAATACAAGAATTTAAATAAAACTCTATTTGTACAGCTGAAATTCTCTGATAAGGGGAGTATATAACAAACTAACAAGAGATTCCATGGGGAGCAAGATGACGTTTTGCACCAGATCCAGAGGAAGTACTTTGAAAACAGGGTTAAGCTTGCATTGTCTTTAAGGAGACTGCTCGGGAAGGTAGCACTGGTGCATCTCAGTCAGGAACTTACCCTGAAGCCTCTGTGGTTAGTCAACTCACCCAGGAACCAGGGTACACGTTGGTGCTGAAAGCCTCTTCATTCACATTGGAGACAGTGCCCTAACCACATGGCCGTAACACTACCCTGGGAAAAGGCACTTTCAACACTTCCTCCTGCAGTTGTGGCTGCACACAGGAAAACTATTAGGGCTCTGTGTGTCCTAGAGAAATGGAGGTTGACTCTGTAGCCTTCAGATGAAGGTGCTCTGCTGGAACAGGTAAGACTCAGCTTGTTATTCCTGATCCAAGGCTTGCCTCTTTGCTAAACAGTCAATGATGACAAACATCCTACTTAATGCTAATACAGCAAATAACCTTTTCCATTGCATTCCTATTGCTTCCTCTCATGCGTGTTCCATCTGGGAGTCCCTTCTCACAGTTTTAGAAAGTGGAAAGTAGAAGCTTAAGCACTTAAAATCTGTTCAATAAGACATGGAAGGACAGACAGCTGAATTCAGGAGCACTTCTATTTTTGTGTATTGCTATTAATATTAAAATCATCAGCAGATCTCAGAAGCTACAGTGCAAATCTGTTCACAGCTGTTTGGAGGATGGAGCAGCAACTGGTTAAAGGTCACTCCTTGCCTGTGGAAGAACTACAAATTGAGTTTCAAAGGCAGGCATGGACTGATGATTGCTTTCTATGTGGAGAGCTGGTGACCCAGGACTACCAGCATCGGTCAGTGTCCCCGTGTGCTTCTGATCTTCTGGCCTTGGCTGCATTTTCCACAGATCGGCACATTACTCTGAACAGAATTCACTACAGATATTTTATGTTCAGCTGCAGGACCTGAAAACTTGTTTGGATCCCAAAGTTGAATAAATAGACCTAGCTGGCTAACTTGTGGCTAATTGCCCCATTCAATGGTTTTTATAACTGACCACCAACAGAAAACTTCCTCTTTCATATGAAAGCCCCTTCCTCCCTCAGAGAAAAAAGTTGAATGTACTACAACGTTAGTGAGGAAAAGATAGGCAACATCCAGGCAACAGTTCAACATATAAAGAGAGAATAAATGGGTTCAGACTTACCTTATTCACCAAGGCAAAGAAGGCAAGAGAAATGGATGGAAGAGCCTTGAGTTGCTCAGGTTTTTATACTGAGTCCCAAGTTGCCTAACAACTCGGGACATTCTTTGTGCATGAAGTTGTTTATGAGCCACTACTGATTACATGGTTTTTTGCCTCAGTATTTGTGTTTATTACTGCTTCACTTCCTTATCTTGTGGCATGTATATCTGACCACAAGTTTCTTTCATCTTAAAATATTCTGGGCCAAGTTAATTTCTGGGAACACTAGAATGATTAATTCAGAAGAATTTAGTCTGCCTTCAAAAACCTTTTGGATCTGCCTGGTGTCATTAAAGGAGATTAAGCATAATTTACATAATGCAGTCCCTTGTACCGTCCTCTGCAAGGTAAATACTGTTGGAAATCATGAAGAATTGCAGCTTTTGGAAGTCAACCCATGAGCATTGTAGTCTGAGGATTCCAGCTGCTTTTAAGGAAAAGAGAAGAGAGACTGCTTTTGTCAGAAAATGGCCAGGGATACACACACGATTTTCACCCAACTCCAGACCCAAAATGAGGGAAGCAGCACAAATGCTGTTAAAAGGAAAGGACACTGAAGAACCCTGTGAGAGTCGGGAGGAACTGAAAAGTGTTATGGCTGTGTACAAAGGCTGTGATATAACTATAAAACCACTTAAGATACAGCTTCTTTGACATGGAAGAAGAAACAAAAAAGAGTATTAGAAGTCCAGTCTAACGAGATAATACCAAATGATAGCGCTTCTGTGGAAGAGTCTGAAGGACAAATCTTATTAATACAGGCACTTTCCTGGCTGCCTCTAATTCTGGGCCTGATCTCTTAGTAGTTCTTTATCTAAAGAATCCACAAATCCATTTTTATTCTTATCTCAGACCTCAAAGCATCAGCAACTGGTTTTAGGTTAACTTCCACATGCAAAAATATGTCGCATTGCTTGGTGACATTTGTTCTCAAGGAAGAGTCCTGCAAAAGATAAGGCTTTGCAAAACTCCGCTGTGGAGGCAGAAGTCACATACAAGAATTCTTCCTTTCCTATCGCAACATTCATTTCTCCAGCTGTCCCTGCAGTGTCTGGTACAGATGTGTTATAGACCAAAGGTAGACAGTTGGAGATGTGTCAAAAGTATATGAAGTGTCAACAGTTTCTTCACTCACTGTCAATGTTGCTGTCACTTTACAGCAGTCTTTGGATCGCACAATGAAATTGAGCCTCTTCTACAGGGGGGGCTTGCAGGAGAAATAGTAAAGGGGTAAAATACATAAGCAATCCTAGACACAGAGATTAGTACTGAGGTTTTTGCTCTGCTAGCACTTTAACTACTGAGACATGTAAATCATCTCTAAATTAGGAGTGTCTTTGTGAAGATCCCCTGGGAACAGAAACTTGTTTGGCTTGGTCATAGGTTCCTGAGAACTTCAAAGTTTATCAGAAGCTTTTATTAAAGTGCTAGGCATGCAAAGTATCATATTATGTGCAAATTTAAGATATGTGACCTATATTTGAATTCTCATATCACTTCTGTAATAATATATTATTAAGATTTGGGAGTGCAGGTCAGTCACTGGGTTCTAAAATTTATGACATTGTTCCTGGTTGCAGGAATTACAGCTATTTTATTTTTAATTAAAAAATAGCTCAAGGTTTAGTTTAAGCCATCCCATATTTCAAGGAGATTCTCAAATAAATCACCCCAGCCTTTTTTAGCTTCACCAACCCTATCCATTCCTCAGTACTTCTCCATATTCTAAGGGATTAGCAGGCTTTTAAAAAAATAATTTCCTCTATAGCAGCTGGAATCTAGCAGTTATTTGAGGAATTAATTTGCGTAACAGTATCCATAGATTATTTTCATCAATTTTTTTAATTCTTCCTTCATCCAAGCTCTGCTTGGAAAACACAAAATACTTTTAAAATTGGACTATGAATTTAAAAAAAGGATCTAGCAACATTTTCAGAGATGTCTACAGCCTTCCTTGAAAATAATTACAATAATTATTGTTCTAACTCCAGCCACTTTATTGTACAGTCAGAATGACTTAATGGCCTGATCTTTGAGATGAATTAAAGTGAGCGAATCAGAAGTTCACAGCTTTTTTTGTATAATCAAGGGCAGACCTATATATTCAGATTATAATTAAAACTTTTTGCATAATGTGAGAACATCCTCCTGGGACACCTGTGAGTGACTAAATGTCTGAAAAAAAAATTTTAATCAAAATGGAACTAGAAGCGTACTCGCAGTAATCCCCATGTAATTGCTCTAGACACAAAAGCAACCCCAAAATCTGTGCATGGAGAAACAGACACACAGAAAACAGAAGTTTCCCTGGTCAGAAGAATGCCATCTACAATAAATTTTGAATTGTAATTAATTAGCTCATTATAAAGAAACGGATGCCTCAGAGGCTTTGCGCCATTAAATAAATCCGTAAAGGTTCTTGCAACTCAGAGCCCTCCTGTGCCATTCCCTTCTCTCACCATTCACAACAGCTCTGATAGTTCTTGCTTTTATCTCAGACTTCATTCTTAGCTAATTGTGCTAATATAGATGCTTATTAACAGCATTAGCAACAGCCTGCATATCCTACACAGCCATTTGAAGTTCACACGGTAATCTAGGGCACCTGGTTCCAGGCAACTGAGAGTGAACTCTGCTAATCCCCTCACGGTATTAGCAACTTCTGGCTTATTGCTTAAAACAGAAGATGTATCTATAGCTTAAGGTGATTTAGTTCAGTCAGACTGGATGCCTCTGCATGGCATTGCTGTTTCTATTGCAACCCACGACTCGTTATTTGCTGTAATTTGTTGTTTGGCCCAGGCAGCTGAATAGTACACGCTGTATGTGTAATCTGAGTTGCCTTTCGGTGTAGGCAGAGCCTGTGACTTGAGCTTTACAGCTTCAGCTTCTACTGCCCAAATAGCTCCCCTGAAGGCACAGGTGTTCAAATATATGTAGATATGTACTCCTCAAAGTTCATACCTGAACATAGCTATTTTCATTGTTAATGTTATTCAAATACTGTTATGAAGAACTTTAAAATTACTAAAGTTTGAGGTTTGGTTTTGCATCTTACTGTGGTCTAATAAGCTTAAACAATTTATGTTACAATTTCCTTTTTTGTCAAAAAATAAATGTAACTAACTACTGCATACAGATCTGTAGAGTATTTCTGCAAAGAGCCAGGTGTAGTGTGGTCATTATGCTGGAATTCAATGGGGAACAGTAGAAGAAAACAACAAAAAAAATTAATCTATGCTGAAGGGAAGAACCTATTTACTCACAAGAACCTCTGCAAAACACCACACCCCAAATGGATGGGCTTTAGTTATTTTTCAAATGTGTTTGAATAATTTTTCAAATGCACATTTTAATTATATTTCAAACTGTAAGAGTGCAATTAGTATTTCTCTACCCATGGCCCTATGTGTCAGATCCACCTTCCTTGCAGAACGATGTCTTGGTGCCACCAAGACTGATGAATGCGTCCTTGTAATCCATCACCTCAGAGGAAGGGATTGCCTATAATCATTGGTATAAACCCTTTTCACAAGGCATCGTTTCTTTCTGCCAAGGTTTACATGAGATATCACTCACCTGCGTTTTGTTGCAATTACATGCCAGGTCCCTGATTTTACATTTACTTCCATTAGTCATTTAGGAAGGAAAAGATCACAGCCTACTTGTTTGGAGCTGGAGACCCAGGACTAACAGACGTTCATTTAAAGCCTTTCCATCCCAGTAAGGAGAGAAGGGTTTTCATACTCAAAATAAACTTTGACATTACAGACTTTTGCATGGGTGAAAATTCAGCCTGTCATTTAACTCCACAGATGCCTGCAACGAGTGAGCGTACACAAGTACCTCTGCCAAACCCAACTATTTTAGCACCAGCCCATGAAGATCCACACAGAGGCACCAGGAGCTCGGTTTACAACATGAGTTACAAGTCTACATTTAAGTAGCCTTTGATAAGTTGGCATTAATTACAAAAAATACTCAATATAATTGGCAGGGGGAGCAGGTCTCCTCTTAGAGCATTGCCCCCAGACTCCTTATGGTCTTTTCTCTTTGGGGTCCCACTTTGCTCAGACCATGGCCATCAGAAACGCTTTCTGATGAACAAGAGGAATTTGGTAACGAGCAGTTTAAGTGCATGGTCTTACTTCCGCGATGAAAGCCGGAGCTGGGGAAGGAGATGTAACAAATCTACAGTAATTGTAGACAAAGTATCTACTCTGTATATAGTATCTGCTTTGCTACAATGTATCTAATTTATTTCCACAAAAAGCCTCTACTTTGTTACAAACTATCTACCTTGCATATACAATGTTCCCAACAGTTTCCTGGCTGTAAAATGATTTCTTGGCATAAAGGTCATCAGCCAAATCCTTATTCCTAGTCAACATGAAAAAGTTGCTTTCAATTAATAAAACAGAGGAGCAGTAAGAAATTTTTCGAAGTAAGCTGCTAAAAGCTTTTCAAACAAACACCAGGAGACTTGGATTGTGATGCAGAATAACTTTAATGAGAGCAAAAAGCGGAATAAAAAAGTACAAAGTATAAGTATATATTTCTAGGATTCAGTAAGACAACAGCTACTATGTCTTTTCATCCTGGGTTTCTTTTCTCAGTGCTGCTGTGAACTGAGACAATAAAGTCCCATCTACAGCAACAGAAAAAAATATGTTTCATCAGAAGTATGAAGTATTCAAAGAATAAGACAAGCAAAGGCCTGATTTTAGGAGATGCCAGGCTCCCACAGCTCCATTAACTTCAGTTGGAGTTGTGGGTATCTAACATCGCTTCTGAAAACCATGGCCATGAGCTCAGTCCTGCGTCGGGTCGTGCTTCAGCGTTCCTGGCTCCTGCTTGCTCCTCACTCTTTAGCACGGCTCACTAAAGCCACTGCGGTAGGTGTTGTAGCGACGGTAGGGCCGGCTGTACCCACTGCCCAGGCCTGGATAGCCAAAGCTCCCAAATCCTGAGGAGCTGCCAGAGGAGATGGGCACTCCCTCGGAGCTGAGGGTGCTGCCCACGGCTGCAGAGGTGGAGGATCCCACAGCGGTGTTCTGGGGGAAGGAGCTGAGGATGGGTCCGGGCAGGGTCACCACCACGGGAGGGGGCTGAATCACATACGTGGAGTCCTGGCACTGCCTGACGCAGGGCTCGTTGCAGCTATTTGCCAGTGGGGTTGGGCCACAGGGCATGGGAGGACACAGGTCATAACAAGACATGTCTGTAGGACAGAGGGAAGTCTGAAATCCAGAGAAGAAAGTAAATGCAATATAAAAGCCGTCTTAAGTTTATAAAAGTCGGGTAAGAGGATAACATATGTGAAAGTACCTAGAGAAGGTGGTCAGAGAGGTAAATCACTTATTAGATCAAAATCCACAGTAGGCAGTCTGAAAATAACATAGTTTCTCTCATTTTTGTAAGGCTGCTGGAGGGTGTCTCTGCTCTGCAGCTGGCCTCTGAACTCTGGTGACAGTCATGGTAAAGTTTGCCCTAACCCTTACCAGCCAAGGCATTTCCCATTCTTCGGTAGTTTCCCTTTGCACTGTCTCTCTGGAGAAGGTGCAATTGTGACTGTACCAGGAGATGGAGAACGGCAGCTGGAGCTCTCATCAGGCATGGAAAGTGGCCCTGAGCTGAACATTGACACATAACTGGGTTTAGTGCCTCAATGCTAGAACTTAGTCGCTAATAACCCAGCCAGGAGCATTTGCAGAACTATAGAAAAAAGTGTTTGAAAAGCACCCTTTGCTCCCAAACGTCGTATGACCAGAACAGGCAAATGTGGAGTGCAAAGGAGGATTATTTTCCCAATCAGAGGTTTCTGTCTTGATTTGAGTTCAGTGTATTTGAGCCTGCTGGGATCCCTGCTCTTCTGCCTGTGGAAAACAGGACTTGGGGATAGATCCTGGAACTCAGCACAATATTTTTTTTTGGTTTTGTTTTTTTTTTGTTAGTCCCAGTTTCTTATGATGAGACTGTATTTCTAACCAGGTTCATTGACTAGCTACTCCCTTAGCGATGGTCTTTAAAATGGAGCACGAATCTGCTTGTTTTGAGAGACAACATTGCCAGTATCCTCTAAGTCCTGCCTCGTTACACCCTGCTTCACAAGTAAATAAAGCCTTTCTTTTTGATAGAAGTAAGCCTTTCTAATTTTCTTTCCCAAAAGGAAAAAAGCTAGCAATATTTATAAAGAACTAAGAATAACAAAAACAAAAGCAGTCATCAAAGTAAGAGTTTAGCATTTAAAAAGACACTGGGTAGATTCAGACTTACCTGTTCACCTGGGCGAATAAGGCAAGAGAAGTGGATGGAAGAGTTTTGCGTTGTACGGGTTTTTATACCATGTTCCAGACTGCCTGCAGACCAGAGACATATATTATGCATGAAATTATTTAATGATCCGTATTTTTGCATGCAAAATCCACCAAACTGATCAACCCTTTTTTTTTTTCCTTTCAAAATCTCTTTTAGTATTGCTCTATTTTTTTCCCTCCCCTTATTACATTCACATTCCAGTATAGACAAAGCTTTCATCTTCACCAGTGCGCACCCGCTTAATTGCTTGGAAGACTGTGGTGACTCGTCTGAATTACAGCAGTAATTATGTTGCCTCCTAAGGCCAATGTACATTTTATGTTTCATTTTAGTCATCAAGACACTGCTTAAGGGGAGTGTATGTGATGCATAGTCCTTATTCAAGACTTCACTCCTTTAGGTGAATAATCATTTAGCTCTGAGGTGGGGGCCTGGGCTCTATTCACAAGCATTTCCATTTCAAGGACTCACCTTTACCACAAGACAAGGTGTATAATAGGTATTCCCAAATTTTGCACATCTGCACTATTTCAATCCCACACAAACATACAGCTGAGCACCAAATTTCTATGAGTAGTGCAAAGGTTAAAGAAGATGAAGACTAGTGAGAATCGCTGACCAGAGACAATAAAACACGTTCCAGAACTGCTGGGGCTAACCCTCAGTTTTCCCAGTTTGTATGAATACAGCTAATACAAACACATATAAGAGTGCATTTCTTTAACCCATCATAAATTATAACTTCATTTTTTATGCCAAAGTCAAATAATCACACTTTTAATGAAAGAGCTTGATTACTTGATCTTATTACTTTGTGATATTTATTAGCTGCTTCTAATTCTCGACACACTTTCTGTGCAGTCTCTCATCTGAGGAATCACCATTATTCCTACCTGAAATCCCAGTAAGTCACCGGGATGTGCAGCAATTTTCACCTCAAATTGAGTATGAGCATCCATGTTAAAGGTTGCTTTCAAGTATCGGTTCTTAGAGGCAGCGCTCCGCCTGAGTCAAACTATGGTGTTAGTAGAAATTACACCCAGCAGTTCCCCATTACATTTATCATTACAGGATTCGTTTCACCTCTGCAGCCTGCCTGGCTGTACTCCAACCTGCTGGAAATACTTGCACAGATGGAAAGTATGCAAAAAGCAGAGATCTGGTCTCTCCTCTCAGCACCACCATCCCTCAGCAAAAGATATGAATGAACTCTAAATGAAGAGTGTCTTTATATGTAGGTTGGTCTTGGTCTTCAGAAGAACAAAGGACTTCAAAGTCCAGAACAGCTTTTCACTGATGGTTCAAATATGCAGAGTTTCATGCTACCTAATGTTCAAGGTACATGACAAGATCTCAACACTTGCATCACCTGGCTAATAACCTAATTTCAAAGTGTGTGAGTCAAGATCACTCAAAGGACTTCACAAACTAATTCAAGGTAAACACCTTCAGAAACTTTAATTATTTTATTAAAAATTTTCATAATTGATTTAACTCTTTAACCCTCTGTCTTCTGTAAAATCCTGTAACTGCATATTTTGATGATTCCACAAGAAAATTCTCCTCTCCTTTTCTATAAAAGGAGAGAGTCTTTTTCTTCCCTTTCCTCAAAATCTCTACTATCCAACATACTACCAGTTATCTTTTTATATATTTTTAAAAAATTATTTCCTTATTGTAGGTGAAAGCTATCACTCACCTGGAGAATTCCTTTCCCTTTCATCTGTAAAATGAGATAGCCAAGGAATGCTAACTTTTCCTCATTCTTCCTTCTAGGGACATAAACAGTTTTTCTTGGAGGGTATATAATATTTTAGAACAGATTCATTAACAGCCTGGAAATGTTTTCATTGATATTCTGCCAGTTGAGTCTAATTAGCACCTAGAGTTCACCCAAAAGGTTGAGAGCCTTTGGATCTTGTTTTTTGGGATTAAGGCTGGTGAACCAGGACATAACAGCTCTCACTTATGGATCAGTAATGGAGTTTCACATTCCACACACTCAATAAAAACCCTTTGTGTAACAACAGAGTGCTCCCATGACAGGCTGGTGAACTACCAAATTGCCAAAGAGCTGACAAATTACTTACATGAATTGAAATTTGTATCATCTTTATGTTGACTTCAGAGGCTTGAGTGTAATAGTACAAGGCATTCAAATGATCCACAGGTCTTTGAGATGAAAGAAGCTTTGAGGAGGGCTTTTCATCTGATGCCAGGATAAGACTAGACTGGTACATAAACCATAAGCAACCTAACTACTGGGAACAATTTAACTATTGGTAACAATTTAACCAGCTACAACAGAATTTATACAACTGGAATTATTTGAATGCCTCAAATCTTCCCAACATGAGAATCTCTTCATTTTTTCCCCCAAATCTATTGTTTTAGTAGCTTCAGTGGCTGTTGCAAATCTGGTTTGAATCTCAGGTCCTTCTTTTAGCAAAAACAATTTACTGGTGAGGATTCTAAAGGGTTTAATGCCTACAAGTGTTCTATATTTATTTTATGTTAGCACGCTTCATTCCTTGACGTGAGCTTTTTGTTAGAATTCTGTAGGGCTGCAGCCAGGACAGTAAAGACAGCCAGGCTTCTATAAGGAGCCCTAAAATACACAGTACTTATGCAGTAAATAGCAAGAAAATAGATCAAAGAGTTTTGCTCTCTGTCACAAAAAGCTATGTGTATACCTCCTTTGAGACTTCTGCTGCCGTTCATGTTTTACTTCACAAATCCAAGCATTCAAGCAGTGATTTGATGGTAAAAGAATGTAAATCTTTCTTTGCACCCTGCAGCTCCAGGTCAGAGTTACTGAGAGTGTGAATCACAAAAGGATTCCTTAAAACAAATATCATCATATGCTAGATTAGATACCCTGCCATTCTGTTAGATCATAAAACGCTTCCAGCCTTGAGAATAATTTCTTGGCAGAGATGCAGAAAGCCAAGTATTATGATGAGTCAGCGTGGAAACAATATGCATTACAGCTGCAAAATTAGATATTTTCTTGATCTTGAGCTCTAAACATATGTTCTTCTCCTCTTATTAGTAGCCCCAGTAGTATTCATATCATGTCTCTGCCTGGTAGTGATGATCTACGCAGTGATGAATTTCACCCAGAAAAAGCTTCAAAAGAAGACAGAAGGGGAAGGAAAAAATAACAGAAGACTGGAGATACGGTAAAAGCATAACTTTAATAATACCAAAGAGCGGATTAAAATACTGCAAAGCAACAGGTTTCAATATGGGAAGAATGGCACATCTCGTGGTGATGTATTCCACAGACAGAGCTCTTCTTTCAGTGTAGCATTGCACCTTGACAATCAAGTCACATCTACTGTCTAAATTATGTTTTACACCAGGCAGTATCAAATACAGTGATGCACAGCAGAACTACATACTTGATTAGAAATATAAAGTAGTATAACAAGAGTAGGGGCCTCATTTTAGGGAATGACTAACTCCCACAACTCCGTTAACTTCAGTTGGAGTTGTGGGTATCTAACATCGCTTCTGAAAACCATGGCCATGAGCTCAGTCCTGCGTCGGGTCGTGCTTCAGCATTCCTGGTCATTTCTTCCTGCTTGCTCCTCACGCTTTAGCACGGCCCATACAAGCCACTGCGGTAGGTGTTGTAGCGACGGTAGGGCCGGCTGTACCCACTGCCCAGGCCTGGATAGCCAAAGCTCCCAAATCCTGAGGAGCTGCCAGAGGAGATGGGCACTCCCTCGGCACTGAGAGCGCTCCCAACGGCTGCAGATGCTGAGGATCCCACAGTGGTGTTCTGGGGGAAAGAGCTGAGGATGGGTCCGGGCAGGGTCACCACCACGGGAGAAGGCTGGATCACCACTGTCGAGTCCTGGCACTGCCTGACGCAGGGCTCGTTGCAGCTATTCGCCAGTGGGGTTGGGCTGCAGGAGGTGGAAGGACACCGCTCATAGCAGGACATGTCTGTGGGATGGAGGTGAGTCTGAAATACAGGACCAGAAGTGAATGCAATGTAGGAGTTGTATTGCACTTACATTTGCTTAGGTCAGGTACCAGGACAACAGGAGCTTTCCAGTGATCCTTTTAGGAGTTGAGAGGGGAGTGAGTTGAGAAGGAAACCAAATTCTTAAATATGCTACAAGATGGAGGCTGAAATAATCCTCTCTCAGTTGTTGGTGATCCAGTGGAATAGCTGGCAGCAGAACAAAAGGACACATACCTGTATCATTAATTTTAGTATTTTGATTGGCTGTATGTCTGGAGTGACACTACTGAGATCCAGCCCCAGGTATTCAGAGCATTGTAGAAGTAGTAATTATGAGTAATACCTAGCCACAAATGTACTTATGGATAGAGTTCGACAGACAGCTGGAAAATGAAATGAGGAATTATTTTCCAGGTTCCAAATTTGCCTACGAAGAGGTACAATTTTCAATGTAGTTAAGCATACTTGAAGCTGAGGTCTTTGGAAATCTTTCCCAGACAACTTGTCCACAAACGTGCCATCCATGAAAAAGCCAGGAGTTTCCCACATACTCCATATCTGGTTCCAACACCCTAATAAACACAAAGTTTGCTGTTTGCTGTGCCCATCTCAGTTTGTTGGGTGCTCAGCTCTCCTCTATTTTTACTATTCTTTCCCCTTGACCTCACAGTCCCTGAAACCATTTCTCTAAACTTGCAAGAGATGTCATTGCACCCTATAAGATAATTTCAAAACTTGGCAACTGTAAGACACCAAGCAGAACTTTTTGATGATGTCTATCATATTGAAGTCCATGTTGATCACTATAGCAGAAGAAGATCGAGGATGCGTGATTAGAGCCAATATCCTTGCTGAACTCAGGATGACTATTCCTTCTAATCTCAGTATACGGCTTCATTTTGTCTTCATTTAGAAAGTGGTATTTAGAGCTCAAAAGCTTGTGGTTTGACATAATTGATTTTTAAAACCCACAAACTTCTGCTTTAAACCTTCCTCGTTTCCTTGCTCTCCAGCTGTTTCTTTTAGAATCTGGTTCATCTTACCCACTTGTTTCCCACTGTGCCCAGTAATAGATTAATCATAACAAAAATGGGAACACTGAAGAAGCCTCCCATGGACTAAAGAGCAAAGAAAAGGATTTTTCTGGATGACATTTCTGAAGATCATAGAATCATAGAATCATAGAATCATTGAGGTTGGAAAAGACCTCTAAGACCATCGAGTCCAACCGTCAACCCAACACCACCATGCCCACTAAACCATGTCCCTAAGCGCCTCATCTACACGTCTTTTAAATACCTCCAGGGATGGGGACTCCACCACTTCCCTGGGCAGCCTGTTCCAATGTTTCACCACTCTTTCAGTAAAGACATTTTTCCTTACATCCAATCTAAACCTCCCCTGCCGCAACTTGAGGCCATTTCCTCTCGTCCTATCACTTGTTACTTGGGAGAAGAGACCGACCCCCACCTCGCTACAACCTCCTTTCAGGGAGTTGTAGAGAGCGATGAGGTCTCCCCTCAGCCTCCTTTTCTCCAGGCTAAACAACCCCAGTTCCCTCAGCCGCTCCTCATCAGACTTGTTCTCCAGACCCCTCACCAGCCTCGTTGCCCTTCTCTGGACACACTCCAGCACGTCTTTCTTGTAGTGAGGGGCCCAAAACTGAACACAGTATTCGAGGTGCGGCCTCACCAGTGCCGAGTACAGGGGCACGATCACTTCCCTACTCCTGCTGGCCACACTAGTTCTGATACAGGCCAGGATGCCATTGGCCTCCTTGGCCGCCTGGGCAGATAAATGCATCCACGTCCCTTACAAACACTGTTGTTTTCATATCAACCCAGTTGAAATTTCAGGCATTACAGATGATGGATAAGACCCTTAAAGACATAAAATGCACATTGCTACTTGAAAGATGACTGAGCGCATAGATCTCTCTAATCATAGAATGGTTTGAGTTGGAAGGGACCTTTAAAGATCATCTAGTTCCAACCCCCTTGCACAGGTATTCTACCTATTCAGTTCATTAATCTTTTATTATTATTATTATTATTATTATTATTATTATTATTATTATGATTTGCTGAGTCACTTAGCATGTCTGAAAGCCCACGTTTGAATAAACTTATCACCATTTCAAGGATCTATACGGCCAAGTCAGGACTCCAGAAATACCTGCAATTCTAACTGCAAAAAACCAACATTTTAAAGAGACAAAGTCTTCCCCCCAACCAATCCAGCAACTAGCAGAATACTGTGGAGAAAAAAGAACAGCAATCAAATTGTTATGAAGGCAAGAATTCGGCAAATAGAAAAAGAGAAGTAGATTTGAACTAACCTTGTTCACAAAAGAGGAAAAATGTAAGAAGTGGTAGGAAGGACCTTGGGTTGAGTTAGCTTTTATACTGCATCTCGGATGGCCTGAGGACCACAGACATCCTTTGTGCATGAAATTATTTGCCAACGAGTATGTCCTGAATGAAAAATGCTTCCAACTGATTAAATGTCTTTTCCTTACTGTTTATTACTTTGTTTTCATTTCCTTATCTTCTGGCATACATATTCCGTCATACAAGTTTCTCTCATCTTCTGGTATTATGGACCAAATTTATTCCAATGCCACCTTTCAGTCACAATGAAATTTATGCTCCAGTGTATGTTTCACTTTAGTCATAAGGAAAAATATTAAGAAGAATTTATACAATACATAATTCATCATTCAAAGTGTTCTTTTATTAAGAATATGAGTGTAAATCCTTAATAAATTCTGGTCTCCACTAATGTTTACAAAGCTCTGACTCCAGCCAAGCATAAGAACAATCTAGACTGAACTTGTGTTTTGTGAAGGTCCTGCAAAAAACCACAAGCGTATGCACACCTGAAATGCCACTGAATCCAATGAGAAAGAATTACAGCTCTGTGTGAAATTCAGAGAAAACTACTATCATATTATACCAAATTCGGATAGCATGACCCTATTACACTTCGGTAACACAGTTTGAGGCACAGCTGCTAGCACACGGGGACATTTAAACCTGATTTATCAGTTCTTTTATGAAGGGAACCTATAACTCCCCTCTGTACCATCCCAGACCACAAATATGAATAGCACTTCACAAGTCATCTTGAGGACACATATGAATTTTAAACTATTTTGATGTATTATCCTTACGCAAGCTTAACTGTGGAGTCATTGGGGAAAAAAAAAAAACAAACCACACAAGAGTCTGTTTGCCATTGTATTTTTTCCCTCACTACAGATTGCAGTACAACAGTGACCACACCCCAGACCGATGGAAGTTCATTGTGTAAGTGGAATATATTTACAAAATTTAATATGTTTTTGAACTTTACTTTGCAATCTCTCCTGTACAAGCTACAGGGTTTGAACATCTCCTTGGAGAAAAGTTATTAAATAATGTGCATGAGGATTCATAGACATCTGGGAAATGAAAGTTCTTGGTCTTAGCTTCCTAAAGAAGAAGGGTTTTGAAATCCTTCACAATTTTCATTAACAATGTGCATATTCACAGAATTAAGTTATCAAACTGTTCATGATAGTTGATGAGGTTAAGACCCTCATCATCCGCCCAATGGGATGTCTTAAAGCCTCTGAACCAAAATCATTCTTTGCCATCTGTAAGCCCACACATAGGTTTATACCTTTACAAAGTGAAGCTATTCATATTTTAACAGACCCTATGAAAACCAACCTTGAACAATTCTTTAAAGAGAAAAAAAAAAAATCAACCTTTTACAAATTTTTAAACTGCTTTTCATATTTCAATAACATTATCTAAAGAGACCCACCTACGCTCTTAAATATTTCCCTTCCTTTCCAGACCTAAACAATGCTACCAACCCATAAACACGTAAACATGTACATTTTTGAAATACAAATTCTTCTGTATCATCAGGTGCTTACTGGCAACCTGGAGAATTAATTTTCCCGTAAAACTTGTAACAATATCCACAGAAGTTTTCAACACTTCTGTTCTGCTTCCTTCTATTTACAAGCGCTTCTATTTGGTATACTACCTCATATTTTAAAAACAAACTCATCAGAGATCACTGCAGTATTTTCAAAAAGACTCCTGAACTGTCTCCTGATCATGGCTCAACTCCAGATTGGTCTAATTGGCTCAAAGAACTTACCCAAGAGGGTTGAAGCTCTCCTTGGAGATCTCCTTGGAGATTTTTTTTTAAAGATGGTGAACAAGTTAACTGGCAACTGGTCTTAAGTGGGTCAGGCAGGGAATTGCACACAAAGAGCTCTAGTAAATGTCTTGAATGCGATCTTAGATTGTGCTCCCGAGACATCTGCAAGCTAACAAATTGCTGAGGAGCTGAAAAAAAGTCTTTATTAGACTGGGCCTGGAGTAATTTCATATTGACACTAATAGAGTCAGTAAAAGAGTACCAGAAATTAAAAGAACCCATAAATTGTGAAGATGAAAGAATTTTTAATGGGTAGAGTATGCTTCTCATGCAATGCCAGGGTGAACCTAGACTGGAAAATAAAGCAAAACAATGTCATTATCAAGAAAAGGTTCCACCTGCAAAAACATATGTGGGAACTAATTCATGCAAAAAAGGATGCCTCAATAGTCTCATAAATTTGTAAACATCCATATGCATAGTTATTGTACCCATTTCTCCAATCTTAACATACAAAGGGGACATGGCTTTCAAATTGATGTTCACATTCTTCAGAAACTGTCTCGCTAATGACACATTTAATAAAAGCTTCGACATCCTGCACAAACACTCCATGATGCCATGCTGTCTGAAGATGGCTAGTTCCAGGACACTGCTTTCTTTTTTCTTTTAAATCGGCAAGTATAGACTTAGGGGCTTATGGCAGAGAGCACTTCTCCAAGCTTTTTCATTCACAACAAGCACCACAAATGTACCTTTCAGGACATGCTGTTGTTGGACACAGACCACTTAACCAGACATTTCATTCTCCTGAAATTCATTTCTGTACTCTTTATGCTGCATGCCCATTTGCATCATAGAAAGACTCCTTCCTGCCACCAAGAACGAAGCCATTCTTTGATGTACATCAGAGTGCAATCAGTGATTCCTCACAGATCTGAGTGAATAACTAATTACTTCAGTCCTACCAGTTCTGTCAACAGGGCACCATATGCTTGTGTGTGCATTCCAGTCCCTTCAATTATTTGTTTAGAAAATACATTCATGGAAACCAATTTTTACGCAGAGACTCCACTCAGTCCAATACTTATTGATTTACCATCTTTCATACTTCGCTTTTGCTGCCTCAAGGTACAGCCTAAAAGGGGACATATCCCATCTTATCTCTAAACTACTTTTTTCCCCTTAATTTGGTAGCTTTGCAAGTAAGTAATTCTTAAGTAAAGAAAACTTAGAACGTAAGTGTAAAACATTTGAAAAAAAATAAGCCTACCTCTTTTCCCCTACTGTGTGGGCATTTAGACTAGTTCCAGCACTGAACCTGAATGCCAGGCATCTTCCCTCTTGTTCCTCCACTATTTCTATCTCAGCACTATGATACTATAATTTCCAAATAGATTTGGGTGGGCTCTAAAAGAGAAAACCTTGCACGAGGTATAGAGTCATCAGAAATTACACAACTCTCATTCTTATTGCTTTCCTGTGCTATGTCCTGCCGGACCCCACGTAGCTCCAGTGGGAGAGCAAAGAGTCAATACAGTTAAAAACTTGGATAAGTTTCTCAAAGCTTATGTACCTACAGAAAAGGGTAGTCTTTATTATTCTTTAATGTCTCTTAGTTGCACACAATGTGCTGAGTTTTAACATCTTTGAGAAAATTCCTACATGGTGAGTAACAGGATTAAAACCAAACTGTTCTTAAGTGAAAAACCTACGTCTAGTTCTTCACTCACGTAAGTTTTCCTCTATATTATGAGAGTGTTTGTGTGGATTAGCTAAGGAATAAAGTTTATTAGATTTTACTTAAGGCTTGCAAGAGAGACAAAGCCCATCATAAAAATGTATTAATGATACAATCATATAAAGAGTCCTATTACTCTTATGAGATTTGAACACTCACTTCATCTTTGAAGCCTTGAGTCAAGATCACTCAAAGCGTGTGATGGTTAAAGCTTCGGAGTCTGGTAGTATTCAATCTAACCAAAAATAGAGACCCAAATACTGCTTCTGAAAATCTTATTATGCACTTCCAAGTTCTCAGACTTGCAAGAGATGCCAAATAAGCGATAAGATCAGAAAGTTCCCAACCTGAAATACCACAAATTGTACTTTTACACACAGATGTGGAAAAATTATTGGAAAAAACTAGCCAGAGAAATATATCTGTAAACCTGTTCAGTGCTTCACAAGAGTGTAAACAATAATGAAATTATTTTTGAGGTTGATTGTGGTGACTATTCAATTCACATTTTCCACTGAAAAGGTACTCTGCAAAGATTTTCCATATAATGACACATTCCTCCCCAAGGGGATAAAAAAAAAAAAAAAAAGAAGAAAACCACAATGAAACTCAAATTCAGATGCACCAACAGTTTAATGATAAAAAGTCAAGTACTATTCTGAAAAACAAAAGATATATATATATTTATATAAGGGAAAGAAGCCATTTAAACCATTCCAACTGAAAAACAGCAAGCAAGACTCTGCTTTTACTTAATTCCTGAATAAAACCCCTCCACTGATCATTTAAAGAGTACAGCATTATACCAAGACAATGTGAAATTCAAAATCACAGATGCAAGGAAAGTCATCAAAAGGAGGAATTTCAAGAATAAGACATATTTGACCATGTGTCCAGACAGCACCTTACTTCCCTCCCTCATTGCAGGAGGGCACGAGGGTGCTCAACCCATCTGGAAACCCTGGCCAGCAGTTCCGTCCTCAGTCCGGCACCTGGCTTTGGGCTTCCTGGTCAATGCGCTCACTGGACATCCAGCCTGCCTTTAGCAGGGCAGGCACCTTCTGCCATAGAAGCGGCCGCCAAGGCCAGAGAGGCCAAAGCCCCCAGAGGAGATGGGCACTCCCTCAGCACTCAGGATGCTGCCAACAGCAGCAGATGCTGAGGAACCCACAGCGGTGTTCTGGGGGAAGGAGCTGAGGATGGGTCCAGGCAGGGTCACCACCACGGGAGAGGGCTGGATCACCACCCGGGAGTCCTGGCACTGCCTGACGCAGGGCTCGTTGCAGCTGTTGGCAAGCGGGGTTGGGCCACAGGGGCGGCACAGGTCGTAGCAGGACATGGCTGTGGGACGGAGGTGCACCTGGGAGAGAGGGCAGGGAGAGCTCAGGCATCATGTGAGGTGCAGCCTGAACAGCCTGCTCGGCAAGGGAAAAGGCACAGGCTGCGGAGAAGGGACAACCCGAGGAGGGAGGAAGAGAGGATTAGAAGCCCCGGTCCCCAAGGGGGCCCTGCAAAGACAAATAAGACCTTCTCCCACCTCTCCACAGTGGTGAACAAGGAGAAGAGAGACAATGAGAGCAGGATCAGGGAGCAAGGCACTCAGCAAAAGATAGAGAGGCCAAGTCTCAGTTGAGCCCAGAAGACAAAGAGGAGAACAAGAGAAAGAGGGGAGTGAGGCAAAGGTGGTTGCAGCTCACCTTGTTCACCGAGGAGGAGAAGGCAAGAGAAGTGGATGAGGAAGCCTGCTGTTGGACTGGCTTTTATACTGGTCCAGACTGCCCCGGGCCCAGAGGCACCCTTTGTGCATGTCATGTATTTACCAACAAGCTCATCTTGCATGCAAAACATCACAATTACAGAAATGGAGACACTGCTTATGTTCCCTGCAACGCTGCCTTTTCATTTCCCTGTTCATGACATGCCCATGCAGCCACACAGGCTCCTTTCAAGTGGTAATATTAGAGGCCAAAATGTTTCCAGGGGAAATGAGACAGAAGTAAAAGAAGAATGATCACAATGCATAGTACCTGAGTAGGGAAAATGCAGACACGGGAGACAGGTGCAGCCCAGAGCCCAACTCAACCATCAAGTTCATGGTGATGAAACAAGATTGACATCAAGCAGGGCAGTCAGCCCACAGGTCAGGAGCAGATCCAGCAATGGTAACCTGGGTCAACAGAGCCCACTGATTGCTGACCAGGGCCATAATGACCAGACAGACCCAAGGAGAGGCTGAGAAATCAGTGGGCAACTTAGGGTCTAGGTCAAGGGGGCTCATGGTCAGGCATAAGCAAATCTGCAAAAGAACAGGAGGCTTACGCTCCTGCCGCCAAGCTGAAGAATGGTCTAAAGGCTCAGGACAGAGCTTTAATAGAGCCCTGGGTCAAAGGGAAGAGGGAGGCGTGGGAGACCCCAGGTGAGGCTCATCAGGGCCATTGGGCCTGTTGTTACTGCACTCAGGCCACTGCTGTGCAAGAAGAGGAGATCTCCTGTGCACCTGGGACACAGGACGCCAGCTCCATCTCTCTCAACAATGGGGGGAAGGACTTCTTCCTTCAAGAAAGGAAGCTTACATTCATTTTACCAGTGCAAAATCTGTCTTTTCTTCTAAGGGTCCTTTCAATCACATCCCTGCCCCAGAAAATCCACAGGTTGAATCTCCTACCAGACCTTGATACTCCCACAGCCAGCGCCTATGGCGAGGCTCTGCCCAAAGGCTCCAATGCCCTGCCGCAGCCTGCACGTGCTGCAGATGCGGCCTTCCCTCCCTGGTACGATATTGTCACCCCACCGTGCTTCTGCTGTCAGCTCAGCATGGCTCATGAATGTTGATGGAGAGTGCATTTCCTGAGGGCCTTCCTGCCCAGCAGGGCACGGGGGGGGGTGCTGACAGCAGCTGTCTTTCAGGGAAGACAGGGCTTTGGCTATGGGGAAAGGCATGGTGGGGGTTCCCACAGCGTATGGGACAGCACAGGAGGTGCCCCTCACTGTACCTGAAGCAGGACTGGGGTGCAGGGGGCAAAACATCACCTGTGGAGGCCAAGAGCATGTGGGAGGAAAGGACAGGCAGCTTGTCCTCTCCGACATCACCAACTGCATGACAACTTCACACGCGAGCAAGGTTACTTCCCTCCCTGATGCTGGTGGTCTTGCAGTTTGGGGCAGAAAGGCAGGAAGATGCAATGGCTGCACCCTGGAGGGTTTCTTTCTTTCTTTCCTTCTTTCCTTCCTCTCGTCTGCAAGGGATGGACAAGGACTTGCTGAATGCCCTCCCTTCAGTGTCATGAGCCCATGTGAACTCCCAAGCAGTGACTGAGCAGCTCTGCCAACATTGCCAAGTACGTCATAAAGGGAGCTGGGGGGCACAGAGAGAGGGTCTCGGGGCAGAAGTGAAGGCTTACAACTCCTTGGGCATCTGTCAACGCACCAGACATGCCTTGGAGCCATGGAAAGCATTGCAGGGTTTTGCTGAGAGACACAACAAGTCTAGTGTTCAGGACAAAGGGATGTGGGTGACTTTGGGCAGGCTTTGTCAGATGTAAAGGACAGCCCCCGCCAGGTGACCATTTCAGCGGGACACCCACTCCCAATCCCCCAAGAAAGATACGAGTCTCCCTCATCCCTTCAGCCACCCCTTTACCCTGTAGAGCATCCCTTTTCCCCCTGGACAGCTTGGCTGGGCATCCCAGGAGGGAAGGAACACGAGGAGACTCAAGCTACCATGCAGCATAAACTTTAATGAGTCTAAAGAGTGAAACAAAGCAGTGCGTGCTGGAAGGGACCCGCTCCAGGCTGCTACCAGGGCAGCGGAGAGTCAGGCACCCCTTCACAGCAATGGGACACGCGTCCTCCTCCCACACACGTGGGGGGAGAGGGTGATGAGCAGGGCCCCTCTCCGATTGCTTCAGGACAAACCCATGGCACAGCACAGCAGGAGACAACAGGGACTCAGGATGCGGAGAAGAAAGCAGGAGGAGAAGAAGACAACATCGGTTGGCCGTGTTTCCAGACACCACAGGCTGGCACCTTGCTTCCTTCCCTCCCTCATTGCAGGAGGGCACGAGGGTGCTCAACCCATCTGGAAACCCTGGCCAGCAGTTCCGTCCTCAGTCCGGCACCTGGCTTTGGGCTTCCTGGTCAATGTGCTCACTGGACATCCAGCCTGCCTTTAGCAGGGCAG